>NW_016107333.1:18719302-18869806 GCF_001604975.1 Cebus imitator | reverse complement strand
AAATAAATGAAAAAAAAAAAAAAGAGAAAAAAAAAATAGCCCCTCTCAGCTGGCAGCCTAGTACGAGGATGAAATTTTAAATAAGGAAGTCATGAGTTATTTTCACTAAAACTTCTTCCTGTATTTTCTTCTAGCCCTAATCTATTAAATAATTTTACTTCTTTAAACCATAAATTGAATAAAGAAAATAACTATTAAAAAAAAAGTTTAAAAATATTCATCAATTTTCCTCTCAAGACTCTATCCTAATACATTAATCAAATAAGATTCACAGGTATTCAACGTAAGATTTTCTATTTTGCAAAAAACAAACGACAACAAAAACTAGAGACAGGCAAAATGCTCAACACAAGCAAATGATGGCCTGTCTATATGACAAAGAATCACATTTTCAAACACTTCATGATCTAAGAAAGTTCTTATAAAATATTAAGTGAAAAAAGGTCACAAAACATTTTATAAAATATAATCTCAATTTTCTTTTAAAAAGTTGTGTGGATGTTTATTCAGATGGTTTTTGGTAGCTTGTATTCAACTAATCTAGACTTCATATAACTATCTACTTTTTACTCTTAGAAATTTAAAATATACTAGTACTGCTGATGTTTACTGTTTACTATTGTTTTTGAGATTATGAAGTTGATAGTGGTTATTTTCGAGTTCTTGGATATAAGATGATTTCTGATCTCTATTCTCATTGTTTCTATAATCTACCAATAATTGTAATTTTGTATTTTTACTCATTCACTCACTCAAATATTTTTATGACTATTATAGTGAAGTTCTTAATGCTGGCTATAAACGGAAGTAAACAGAGCCATTAGATAAATACTAGCAGAGGCCCCAGAGCATATGTGAACCAGCTCCTATTAAGGAAACAGAAGCCCAGTGAATCTAAAAGACTTGCCCTATTTGATATAACTACAGAGTAAAGGGCTGGATCACAAGCAAACATCTGTTAAATCCCAATCCCATGATTTTTCTAATTCCCATCATTCCATCATTCCAGAGCTGGTGAGAGGAAAGATTCAAGCTTCATTTTTCTTTATACCCAGCATATATAGAGTCTGTATTGTTTACGGATCATCTTTGTGCTCTACCATTTATAACTAAAGGAATAATAACATCATTAAATATCACATGCTGTTTTGACAACAGAGTGAATTATTTCTACTGTATCTCAACAGTAAAATTTAGGAAAATATTAAATTTAATTTTAATATTATTATTACAATTAATACCATGGTAAGATCTTTCTTTATATTAGGGGTCAGGTGTAGTGGCTCATGCCTGTAATCCCAGCACTTTGGGAGGCCAAGGTGGGGAGATCACCTTAGGTCAGGAGCTCGAGACCAGCCTGGCCAACATGGTAAAACCCTTTCTCTACTAAAAATACAAAAATTAGCCAGGTGTGGTGGTGCATGCTTGTAAATGCAGCTACTCAGGAGACTGAGACACAAGAATAGCTTGAACCTGGGAGGCAGAAGTTGCAGTGAGCTGAGATCACACCACTGCACTCCAGCCTGGGTGACAGAGCAAGACTCCCTCTAAAAGTAAATAAATAATAATAAACAAAAAGATCTTTCTTTATGTTAGGAACAAAAATTAGTTTCTATAACAATGACTTCTCCCAAAGGTACAATTCAAAAAACAAAAGCAACTGGGCTCACACCTGTAATCCTAGCACTTTGGGAGGCCAACATGGAAGCATCAGTTGAGCCTGGGAGGTCAGGCCTGCAATGAGCTGTGTTCATGCCACTGCACTCCATTCTGGGTGACAGAGCAAGAACCCATCTCCAAAGAAAACGCAATTAAAAAAAAAAAAATAGAAAGTGAAATATTCTATTGCAATTGTCAAAAGAACCATAATATTATACTTAAAATTGTGTTTGTTATTAACTTTTCAAAAATCAGTTTTTAAATAGCATAAATACCTCATCAGAATAGGAAACAGATCTGCTCGGTGGACTGTTTTCACTACAGTATTATCTTCTGAAATGCTAAAATGCACTATCTCTTCCTTAAAGCTTCTGTCTTCAAGCAACCTTTGTAAGTTTTCCCTTTAAAAACAGAAAACAGCACAAATTACCACTTTATCAACAGTACTTTTAAATAATGCAAGAGTGAAATAATATGTGCAAGAGTAATAACTAAAATACAGTATATCGTACATATTGTGGTTGGTATCCATAAAGGAAAATGTTAAAAAAAAAAATCTCCTAAAATAACAGATTTCGGAATTTCAAAGGCTATAATGGATTAGAAGAGATTTGATTCTGTCCATAACTCAGCTGTTTAAAAAAGCATGATACAAAAAGCTTTCTTCAGTTCTTAGAGTGACTTTGATTCTCTGAGTAACCACCAAGATTTTATGGCATTATATTAATAAGAAGAAAATGACATAGTATTTACAACACATTTTTAAAATGAACATTTTCTATTTTAGTATCTATGGATAACAACCCAACATAATACACCACTCATTTTCATTTCTTGCTTGGAAATATGACCTCAGAAAAAAGAAATTTCCCATGCCTTTAAGAAATTATTCTAGAAGCAGCTCTTATGCAGAAATATAGAAATCAGCCAAAGAAATAACAGTTCTTTAAGCTCCAAGTAACTTACCTGTAAGGCAGGATGTGAGGATGTTTATATGTCATTATGCAATCCAAGGTTATTTTTTGCACCATTTGATCTTGGTGTAGCAACAACTAAGAAAAGTATTTTACAGAATTAATGAAGTCATAGATACATATACCACAGGATAGCAATTTACTTGTGGTTATTTGCTAAATTAGATTTCCTAAATTCTAAATATTTAGACAAAAGCTAAAGCTGATTCCTAACAACAGCTCTACATTTTCCTGGAAGTAATGGAAGATGAACAGAATATGTACAAAGTAAAAAATGGAAACAAAACTCTGACACCTGTACTCCACAGCCATACCCTTGAGACTACCAGCGTTGGGGTGAGGCCAATCCTCTCTCTCCCTTTTTTTTTTTGAAACAGAGTCTTGCTCTGTTGCCCAGGCTGGAGTGCAGTGATGTGTTCTCAACTCACTGCTGACACCTCGACCTCCTGAGTTCAAGCAATTCTCCTGTCTCAGCCTCCTGAGAAGCTGGGACCACAGGCACCCATTACCACACCACGCTAATTTTTGCATTTTTGGCAGAGACATGCTTTTACCATGTTGCCCAGGCTGGTCTTGAACTCTTCAGCTCAGGTGATCTGACCACCTTGGCCTCCCAAAGTGCTGAGATTAGAGGTATGAGCTACTGTGTCTGTCCTGGTGAGGCTGATACTCTATGTGAATCTGAATTTAAGCCAACTGGGCTGGTCATGTACTAAGGAAAATCTCTTATCCTAGGTAATGACAGTCAATAAGATGCCAGGAAAAACATCCAAATTAAAAAAGAAAATTTGGTTTCCCCAGCTGGCCTAGCATGACATCTAATGTTTACTTCATTTCTGACATGAATTTTTTTCTGCAAGCTTATCTGAAATGCAGGGTCACATAATTATGACTGCAATGGACTATAACAGATCCTGAAATCCCAGTCCTTTATGAAGTCTGACTAAACTAGAAAGGAAAAGTAGTCACTTGTTTTTTTGTATAAACCCTACTTCCTTCTAAAAGCTAATCTGCATCATACAATTCATGCTTTGCTATTCTCACTGTTAATACAGCCAATCAATGTTTAGTCACCCAAAATGCCTTCAAAATCAGCAAGTTAGTTCTAAAATTGTTTCTCAAGATAACAGAAAATACGTCTATTAAAAAAACCTTTAATACTTAAAATGTAGACATAAGCCCTATTCAGCAAACAATTATTGAAAACCTAAAAGCTACTCTGACAAAGAAAATGAGAGAGAAAAGTTCACAAAGAGTTATAGTGCCAAAAGTTTATTTTACTGACCTGAAGATACAACTCATATAACTTGGATTCCAGATATAAGGCCCGTGGATTTGAAAATTTAGAGAAAACTTGCAAATGAGCAATTAATTGCCTAAACAGAAACAAAACAGAGAGTGTTACAGAATTACAGAATTGAGATATTCTTAAACTGACATTACCTACAATTGTATTCTGACTAGAACTTCAAACACACAGCCTATAGTTTCACTGTTAATCATACAAACAAGACTTAGTTATTTACATTTAGGAAATTATTCTCCAGAAAGTCTGTATCTTGGGCAGGCCTTTCCCTGAAATTCAGGTTCTCCACACCAAAAAATTAGAAAGAAAGTAACCAGAATCATAACATATTCCAAAATTGAACTCATATGATGTTTGGAATTATGACTTGTCTAGGTTCTATGAGGCAGACAGGAAAGTTAGAAGAATATATTCTCCTCACTTTCACATGATGTAAATACAGATGTCAGGCATAAGAGGTCCAGATTTAGGTAATCATTGCTCTTGCTGACCAAGAAGGAAAAAGAAATGTATTTGAATATTTTTGCACTGTGGTTGACTGTGGGTAACTAAAATCATGGGAAGCGAGACATGGATAAGGGGAGAGTATTGTGTAGTCACATGAAGGCGCGTCATAATCTTTCCTGCCCCCGTGCTTTCTCCACTGTTTCTGTTAGTGGACAAGCCCTTCTTTGTTCTAGCTATCTGGCAAACTTTCATCTTTCAGCATCAGAGGGCCTTCCCTGGGTCTTTTTTGTTGTTTTGTTTTGAGATGGAGTCTCACTCTGTAGCCCAGCCTGGAGTGCAGTGGTGCAACCTCGGCTCACTGCAACCTCTGCCCCCCAGGTTCAAGTGATTCTCCTGCCTCAGCCTCCCGAGTAACTGTGATTTCAGGCACACATCACCACACCTGGCTAATTTTTGTATTTTTAGTAGAGATATGGTTTCACCATGTTGGCCAGCCTGGGCTCAAACTCCTAACCTCAAGTGATCTACCCACCTCAGCCTCCCAAAGTGCTGGGATTACAGGCGTGAGCCACCACATCTGGCCCTTCCCTGGGTCTTTGTGGTAGAACTACGTAATTCCTTACTGTGCTCCAATAACTTATTTAAAAATATTTCTCCCGGCATTGACTATGGCTCCTGCATCGTGGTGGCTATGTACAATTCACCTCTGCACACCAGCACTTAGCAAAGGGTACTTAATACAGTTGCTGAATGGAACTAATAAATGGCTCATGGGAAATATGAAACAAATGGGCATATCGGATTGAGATCTAAAGTGTTAAAATAACAGTTGCACCAATCCAGTGGACTTCAGACACTCAATTCAGACAATCATCAAGTAAACTGAAGAAACTTCTAAAAGCATGATCACTTCTTTTGGGTTTCAAACAATTTAGGTAAATGAACAACTAAGAGAATAAGGAAAAGAGTATAACACCAGCATGAGAAAAAAGTAACCAGTAGGAGACAAGTTAAACGATAAAGTGCTAACAGGATGGTGGGGAAGGTGGGTAGAAGTAAAAAAAAAAAAAGTGCTAGTGTGATTATTTATAAGAAAAAGGATGTTCCATTACATGTTTCCCTAGGACACAAACACAACAACCTCATGCTAAGTAAGTACACGACAAAGGTCAAAGAATATCCAAACATTCCAGGTCCCAAAGTTCTCACCTATAAAAAGAGGCTACAGTTAGATGACTCTCAAAATTCTTCCCAATCTACCATTATGTAGCTAAACAAACAAAAACTAATAGTAACTAACCAAAAAACTCGGAAGAATGGTGGTTTTTTTTTAAGCTGTTAAGGAAAATCCCAGGAAGATGTAGCATTTACATAAATAATTATCTGAGTTGTTCATTTTGTATAAAGCCGTAACAGACCTCTTCCTGTTCCTACTAGAACCGTGGATCTGTGATTTTTCAGCAATGGTGAACTTACTTTGCTGCGGCTCTTCTTGTCTTTTTCGTCTGTGAGGATTCATTTTGGGGCACTGCCTCTTCCTCCAACTCTTCATCATCTCCTACGGCAGGTTCCTCTTCGATTTCCTCTGCCACCAACCTTTTGCCTTTTCTCCGCAGATCCTGGGTTGGAGCAACTTGTAGATCTGCTGGGTAATACTCATTGCTACCATGGAAAGAAAGTGATAGGAGACTGATGAAGAATGCACACCAATCTGAAATGTCCTGATTCTGTTCACAAGAGATGTCCACAGTTCACAGAATCACACACTGAAGACACACCAGTAGCACCTTAGTCAAGCTTCCACAATATTACTCTTTTTTAATTTGGTCCTTCTTTAGTATGCTTTTTGACAAGTGAATCACTAATTGTAGAAGATAGCCCATTCCACCATTACACTATTAAAAATATCTGAAGTGCCTATCTTGTACTAAGTAGAAATCAAGTCTTCCTAACTCTGGAACCACCACTGGGGGATAAGGGGTTAGGGATGAATTATATTAAATGATTTAAAGTACAGCATTAGGATTGTGCTGCTCACTTTCCATCAGATACATTCTGCTTTGTCAAAGTTCTCTTGAAAGTATAGTACGATCACAAAATTTAGTCCTTCAGGTATGGATTAATAAGATAGATGGAATTATCACCTCCAGAACTTTTTTGGGCAGCCAAAACATGACGAAGATTGAAACTGAATGTCCATGCACTGAAAATCTGTGAGTCTTTATGTTTTATCTCCTCTAAGCTAAGCTTGTGCAGCTAAGCTTAATACAGTATTCACTTTGTTCTTTGCTTGTTAAATTTCATCCTTTACTTGTGGTCCATTGTTGTAATTAGTGAATATTATCTTGAAGTCTGTCATTTAATGCATTAGTTTGTGTCACTTTCATTCACTCATCCACAAATTAACCTGTTGTTGTCTATTGAATGCAGGCACTGGGCTAAAGATGGTAGGAAACCGGATGGCCTTTCAAGTCCTTACTCAAAAACACACTGATAAAATAACATGTTTGAGGATAGCACCCTACCAACCTTCCTAAAAGAAACTAGGTTAGCACAAATTAACCTCCAGATCAGTAACACTAAACTACAATCTGAGGGCTGGGACAGTATGATCCTTTATATTTACATCTAGCAGAATCTAGCACTTAATAAATAAAAAATGGATCAATGAAATGAGTAAAGTTTCTGTAAGTTAAAAACTGCACGATCATCCACTTAATAACATACCTATTATATGTGCAACATTCAATTAACCACATATTACATACTGTAACCTTTATCTCCATGAACAGCATGTTCACTCATTCATCTATTAAAAGCATCTATAAGAGTGCCCAGCACACAGTAAGTACTCTGTGGGAGTAGATGCCACCTTTTATTGGGATGCTGTTGCCATTGTTAGTCATTCATTCTTGTTCCTGGTTTGGCTTGTCTCAGACAATGTTTACAAAGGAATCAAAGGATTCACAAATTAGTTCTAATACCAAATTAATTGGAACATATTTAGAAATATAAATTGCTAGCCAAAAAACAAAAAGCCAATAATATACTTCAAAGTCAGAATTAAAGGTGACATTTGGGTTTTCCATTAGTTTGGATGATCTATAAATGTATTATTTATACGTAATCCATGCCCACAGTATTAATTTAAACATTTCTTAGAATTGTGTATCTTTAGTTTCTAAATCTTTCTAAACTCAGAGACCCACTTCCTGTTACAGGCTCCTGTTTCTACCTCTACGCCACAGCAAACTGTACCATTAGCATAAGATCTTATCCTTAAGCTATGGGGTAAACTAATTCTTTAGGGAAAAACTTAGAAAATTAACATGGCAAAAACTTCATATGCTACTAACACCACAAACGCCAGCTGACATATGTACAGCCCTTGCAATTCAAAAACAACTGATAAACATGATTTAATATAACCCTCAAAACAAAGCAAAAAAAAGCTAAACACCATTCTTATTCAATAAATTTATGCCCAAGGAACTATTTGAAAAAGAGAAAATCATTGCTCTTCTGCCACTCTATCTACTGACCTGCTACATCTTCGCTTGTGCCTTTGCCAGAATGAATCATTCATGCAAACCTTTGAATTTATGCATTGTATCCATTTCCTCTTACCTATTTGAAGACATAGTTCTAGTCGTTTTTTTCTGGAGACAGAATCTAACTCTGTCGCCCAGGGTGGAGTGCAGTGGCGCCATCTTGGCTCACAGCAACCTCTGCCTCCGAGGTTCAAGTGATTCTTCTGCCTCAGCCTCCTGAGTAGCTGCGATACAGGCGCACGTCACCATGCCTGGCTAATTTTTGTATTTTTAGTAGAGATGGGGTTTCACCATATTGGCCAGGCTGGTCTCGAACTCCTGAGCTTGTGATCTGCCCGCCTCCGCCTCCCAAAGCGCTGGGATTATAGGCGTGAACAACAATGCCTGGCTGGTTCTAGCCATTTCAACCTCCTTCTTGCATTACCAATTCTCCCCTCCCGTCTGGATCATTTACAATGGTATCCCATACATACACATTGTTAAGTCTTTTTGGGGGTAGCAGGGACAGTCTCACTCTGTCTCTGTCGCCCAGGCTGGAGTGCTGTGGCAGGATCTCGGCTCACTGCAACCTCCGCCTCTGGGTTAAAGTGATTCTCCTGCCTCAGCCTCCCGAGTGACTGAGACTACAGGCACACACCATCACGCCCAGCTAATTTTTGTATTTTTAGCAGAGATGGGATTTCACCATGTTGGCCAGGCTGGTCTCAGACTCCTGACCTCATGTGATCTGCCTGCCTAGGCCCCCAAAAGTGCTAGAATTACAGGCATGAGCCACTGCGCCTGGCCAATAATGTTAAGTCTTAACCCCAACAACAACAGCTCAGATTAATCAAAACAACTCCTTAAGGTCACCTTCATGTGGGTCACTCTTGCTCAGGTCATTCCAAAGCCAATGGTCACTTCTTATTTCTCATCTGACTGACTTCTCAGACACATCTGCATCAACTGATTAGTGCCACCTTAAAATAGTCTCTTCACTTGGTTTCCAGGATACCAAGTGGACTTTGTTCTTCTGTCACTTTTTCCTGGCTTTCTTTGCTGGTTGCTTATCTCCTCATTTCTAAATATTGGCATCAGACCCTGGAAGTATTTTCTCCCTACAGGCACACTCTAGCTGACTTCATTCCCTATCTGATGATTTAAAATACCATCTATACATTGATAATTTCCAATTTGTTATCTCCAGATCAAACCTTTCCCTTTAACGCTGAACTAAATTAAATGCCTCTCCACATGACACCTCTACTTGGTTATCTATTCAGTATTCCAAACTTAAAACATCTAAAAATGGACTTTTAATTCTCCCCCACAAACCTGCAACTCCTGCATTCTTCCTATCTCAGTAAATAGTAACTTTCTTCTAGTTGCTCAGGCCAAAGCCTTAGGGAACATCCTTGATTCTGCCCCTCCCCCATTCCTTCTCTCCCTCCTTCCTGTCCCACTCCCTACCACACACACCCATTCCACATCTGATCTGCTGGCAAATCCCAGAGGCTGATCTAGTTGCCATCTTTCATAAATGTATCTTGTTGCATTGAAATCATTCAAAAAATACCTATCTTCACGGCTATAACCTTGGTTAAGTTGCCATCACTTCTTGCCTGGACTTGCAATCTCCTCCTGACTGCTCTCTACTCTTACCAATGTTATTCTGCAGTCTCTTCTCAACACAGCACCCAGAAAAATCCTTAAGAAAACTTAAGTTAGTCTGCTGTTTAAACCTCCAAATAGCTTCTCATTTCACCAAAAGAAAGAGCCAAAGTCCTTCCTATTACTTAAAGGCACTACACAATTTCATCTCCTGCTGACTTTCTGCCCCATCTCCAACCTTGTCCTCCCTGGATCACTCTGCTAGAGCCACTCAGATCTTGCTGTTCTCTGAACAAGTCAGGCATGTTGTAGTTTATGGCCTGCTTGACCTAACCCCACAGCATTTCCCCAGGAAACTACTATAGGAAATCATGCTTTTTTTGTAATGTTCTACACAAGACACCCCACATCTTTAGTTTTAATACAATCAGACTCTCACATAGCATATCCAGTCAAAACAAAACAATGCTCCAGAAAACTCTGTAGGTGGAAACGTCTAAAGGCCCAAAACAGTGTTGGTGTTAGGTCACTGGATAATACTTTCAAGCCCCCAGGCAGGCAATAAAATAATGAATAACAGGACAAGAAATAACAAAGCCTTTCTACGTGGATCAAACTCAATGTGGCCCTTCTTATACTGTAACCTGGAATTTTTTATGAATACCATTTGTGCGCTGCTTAAATTTTGACTGAGATCAAAATTAAATAGTGAACTAAAGTAGTTTAGTTGTTACCTGATACAGCCAGTGCTTTACAGCTGTGCCAGTGATTTGAAAATGTGACAGATGTATAAAGAACTCAGCCTAATGGATGATTAGAAGCAGAAAGAAAAAAGACAAAAAACAAAAAAACACAAAGAACTCAGCTAATTTGGGAGGTTAATACTTCTCACGCTCTCTTCTTTACACCCCACCAGGGACATATTCTTAGAAGAGGACATTTACTTGATAAATCTCAAGAAAAGTGGAGAAAGCTCCCTGGACCGTGGCTCTACTCTCTCTGGGAATTTTGTCAGAGCTTTCCAGAGCAGGAATCTGAAGTTGGTGTGGTCCAGTCTTTCCCGACAGTCAGTTTTCAATGCTATCTGCTCATGATAAAGAGCTCCAGCATCTCCTTCCTGGGTCTGCTCCAAACTTTCATCTTCAATGGATTTCTCATCTCTCATATCACTCTGTAATTCTTTCTCTGCAAGGAAAAAAGTCATCATAACCACTAGACAAATGTTGACATTTAACTTATGTGTTTCCTCAAGAAAGGGCATTCCTAATGGATTGGAAATGCATAATATATATAACGTAAGGAAACAATGTCACTCCCAAGGCTGGGCGTGGTGGCTTACGCCTGTAATCGAAGCACTTTGGAAGCCAAGGCAGGCAGATCACCTGAGGTCGGGAGTTGGAGACAATGTCACTCCCAAAAGTTATCAAGATAATGTGTCTTATCTCTGTTTTCCAGTTTCATGAGTAATTAATTAAGAGGTAAAAGTGAAACAGTTAAGCAACCACCTTTCTTGGCAGCCTATTCACAACCCCTTACATACCAGCATGTGTAGCTGCTTTTTCTAGATGCTCATAGTAGACTTTCCAAAATTGCTTATTTTCCATTTCGTGTGCATGAGAACTAAGGAAAAAAAAATCACAAAACAAAAAGTGTGGGATGGTCATTTTAAGATTGCTCATAGAAAAAAAAGAGTGAAAGACTATAACTAAAATGTTAATTAGGTTATCCCTCAATGTGGGGTCATAAACACCTTTTGCACTTTTCCATATATTTCAAAATGCCTGCACTGAGCACAAATTATTTTTATAGTCAAAGAGCACTAAAGAGTATTTTTAAAAATGTAAGTAGATCCTTAAGAGAAAATCATTTTTAAAGTCACGCTAATGGGACTAGGGCATGTGGCATGAATAAAATCCATTAAGAGAAGAAGGAGGCCTCTGGAGAGAAAAGTCAGTTTGTTCAAAACTAACTTAAAAATAATGAGTTTCCCTCCACCAAATTTAAATATACTTATTAACACAAAGGCAAAATAAACATTTACTGACTGTATGAAACATACTTTTCAGAACTTAAAAGGAGACATTAGATGGATCACAATAAAGTGTTTATGTAGTTGGATATCATAGCAACAATACTCTCAAATATTCTGTCACTGATTTTCTAAGAATATGTATAAACTTTACACATGACATGAACTATATATGCTGTGGACAAACTATACTCAGAAAATGAACCAACAGGTGTGTTGTTGTTTCTGTCCTTCCAAACAGAAAGAGGTGCCCAACAGGAAGACAGCCCAGCCACAGGGAGGATGATTCATGGCGTTTAGTAATTGAAGAACCAACACTGTTGATAGTGTGCTATTGGTAACCCATATGTCAAATTCTCTTCTGAAAGTGCAATAAACAAAATAATGAAGCTGATGTTGGGAGAATCTTGCTTTTGGCACACTAGTTTGATGGCTTGGAAGGAGAGTAAAAGGTAGACAAATTGGTTTCAAATTGTAAAGGGATCTGTCTATAAATGGTAACTCTCTTATTCTGTCAAATAAGAACTAACAACTAATCGTTGGGGTTTTCAAAGGCTTCACATGACATGTTTCCAATCTAATAAAAAATGATTGTGTATTATCTGAAGACAAATGTCTGAAGACAGGTTTCTACATATGAGCCATAAGATATATTTTCTAAGTGACCACTGAAGGTTTCTGGGGGCTAAAGGGATTTTGGATGCTACACAGCAAGGTTTTGAAAGTCTTTATTCTTTAAGAATGGCTCAATGACTCAATTATAAAAAAAAAAATATACAATTATTATACCTCCTTGCTCTAAAAAATTTTAGTAACACAAAAGTATCATAAAAGCAAACAGAGAAAGTCCTCCAAAGTTATTTCGGCACACAGAGACACACATATAACATTGGAACTGCTGAAGATGTGGCACCAGAAAGAATAGCTCATGTTTATTTTTAATTTACCTTGTCTCACAAAGGATTTAAAGTAGCTGTAAATACCATATACACCCATTCATTTAAATCACACCTAGAAGGAGTATAATCTGGGCCCCATCATTCTGCAGTAGTTAAAACAGAATAGTTCCAGCCCATTTAACACATTTACCTTATGAGTTCAATAACAGGATCCCAGAGTGCGCTAAAATTAACATACAGCATGCCTAACAAATAACGAAGTGGCACCTGCAATCACAGAAGACTAGTTTAGTAGTGGGCAATGAAATACAATACAGAAGAACAGCAGTTTTGAAATGCAAACGTCCCAAGTTGAAAAACCTGAGGTTTGGGAAGAAGCCTACGCAATAAGAAAAAAAGTTACAGGCACCAATCCAAAATCCAAAATTAGTGTATACTGATTTTTCTCTTCTCCTCAAAATGTCACTCTCTATTTAAAATAGAAGAATCACTACAGCAAACATATTATTCAAATTCACTCGAGGTGTTCATTCATTTAAATGAACAGATTTGACTAATGATTAAATACCTTTCTAACAAATGTCGGGGTCACCAGATTAAGACAAAACTTCAACAGTAGTCAGTAACGCACATATGCCAAAGAATGCAAGGAAACATGCTGTGAATGGCTGAGGTTTTGCAAGTTCACTCAGAGGCTAAAGTTTCCCAGTCATCTTTTGGAATGAGGGTCAGTATTACTAATACCCCCAAGTGCTAGGGAGGCACCATCTAGATTGGTAGTTTTATTATTACTTAGGGGTGGGGTGTTTGTATATATTCTAGAAGCAGTCTTTTTCCAAATGAAACAGGAGACCCTAATATATAAAACAGGCAAGAGCAGTACTGCTCTGACGAAAGAGAGAATGCAGAAAATAAAAACAGAAAAATGTTTATCACAAAATCAACCCTCACTTTACAGGGTCTGTAAGCCACTCACCGAACTTTGCTTTTCCCGAGAAAGGGTCCCTTCCCAGCCCAGGCACAACAGGGTTGGGCGGGCTCTGATGCCCAGGGCCTCCTCTGGCAGCCTCCCATCTGGGCAGTGGAGCCATAAACAGAATCAAGAAGAGGGCATCCACTTTTTTACAGGAAGAAGAGACTCATGCATAAAGGGGGTGGGGGGGTTCCTGATTTTGAAAATAATTGATTTGTAGCTTCTCTTCTATCAAAACCAACACATCTTTCTGCCAATCCTCTCTCCCCTCCGGACACCTCTCTGGTTCGGGACCAATCCCTCCTTGGGGACGTGCCCTACCCGCGTGCAGGCTGGGCTCAGGAACCCCTGCCTGCCCCCTGGGTGGGGCTGCAGCTCTGGCCTTCCAGGCCCATCCTCAAAAAAAAAAACAAAACAAAAACAAAACAAAACAAAACAAAAAAGTAAGGCCCTTGGGGCCTTACTCCCAAAGGGATCTGTGATGTATCTTCAAGGGTCATGGAATGAAAACTGATATAAAACATAGAGAGCTGATGTTCTGCAGTAGCAAACAAATCTAGTAAAGAAAAGCAGACTTTAAAACTGACACTGAGTCCTCTGTGGCCACTACCTACCTACCTACCTACCTACCTACGTCACTCAGGTTAAGTGAGCCCCTGCTTACTCATTTCTAAAAAGGTATTAACACGACCAGGTATGGTGCCTAATGCCTGAAAGAGAGAATACTAAGTTTTTCTACTTCTTAAAAACCTGGCAGAGCTACTTAACTCAAAGCATTTAAGGGAACTGGGGATTTCCTTTGTTATTTTAAATTATTATTATTATTATTATTATTATTATTATCTTGGTGACTACTTGGTATGCATCCCAAAACAGGATTTAAAACACTAGTTAAAAAGAAAAAAAAAAAGAAGCACTACCTCCTGTAATAGCCCATCTGGGACTGCAGTCTGCACCACATCATGTCTTAGTTTTCTCAAATGAAGAAGCTTCTCTCTATAATCGTTCACAGTTGCTGGAACAAGCTCTGCCTGGCGTAATATGGCAAAGACAGACTGCTGCTCTGAGACCCCATCATCCTGAATAACCAGAGAAAACCATAGAGAAGATAGGTCAGTATTTTGATTTTCCAAAAAGAACCTTAAATGTGAGCAAAGGTCTAAAAACAGAAAAACAGGAATATGTTAATATTTTTAATGAAATAACCAACACTTTTTTTGGTAAGCGATTCTTTTCTCCTCACACCATTTACTTCTTGGTAGATAATTTAGTGTCTAGCACCTAAATGACAACTAAAAAACAGGAAAATCATTCTCAAAAGTCACTTAAATTAATTGGCAACATTTGTTGAAATAAAAATAAAATGTATATATGCTTTCACTTCACAAATCTACTCCTAGTAATCTGCATTATAGAACTATTTCCCTACATAAACATATCTGTATAAGAATGTTCACCGCAGTGTTGTTTGAAATCCTAAAAAAAAGCAAAACCCACCTAACCATCCATCAACAGGAAAGTGGCTAAATAAGACATTTTCAACTGTGGAGTAGTATTCAAACTTCAAAAGGAATGAGGTAGATACTGGCCGGGCGCAGTAGCTCACACCTGTAATCCCAGCACCTTGGGAGGCCAAGGAAGGCAGATCACTTGTCAGGATTTTAAGATCAGCCTGGCCAACATGGTAAAACCCTGTCTCTACTAATAATACAAAAATTAGCCGGACGTGGTGGCAGGCGCCTGTAATCCCAGCTACTTGGGAGGCTGAGCTAAGAGGATCGCTTAAGCTGGGGAGGTGGAGATTGCAATGAGCCGAAATTATGCCACTGCACTTCAGCCTGGATGACAGAGTAAGACCCGTCTCAAAAANAAAAGAAATGAAATGAGGGAGGTATGAAGTAGACATAGAGGTAACTGTATGGAAAAACCCCATGATACCATTTGTTTAAATTATCTGTGTGTGTGTATTCAAAAAGTTTGAAAGAACATTTACCATTTAACGGTAGATTTTCAGTGGTGACTTTGTTGGTAGAAAAGAGTAAGAATTACCCCCCCAAAAAAATTAATTTTATGATATGATAGATATGTATAAAGTATGTTAATTTTCTGCAAAGGTATCATTTTGGAAATTACAATAATATGTAAAACTACGTATTTTTATACAGTTAAAATACCTCCATTGATTCTGGAAGCTGGACCTCAAAATGGTTTAGGATCCTTATTGTCAAAAGCCGAATCTGGAGAAAGTAAAAGGCAGCTTTCAAATTCCAAAGTTTAACCATAAAAGAATCTAATTCACAGCCAGCGAGATTTAAGTTTTATAGAATTAAAAAAAAAATACCATTTGACCAGAGCAATATGCGTCTATTCTAGCCATTATTTCATATTCAACACTAAGCAACACCTAATTCAAATAGTACATGGACCAATTATCTCTTTCTTTGAACTATGACACTATAACCATTTCTGTAAACAAGTTCAAAGAAGTTGATTAAGCTGACAATTCAATTAAAGTTAGCGATTTTTGTTTTTAAGTAATGTACAATCCAGGTATTTCCACATACCTAAATGAGCAGGAGAACCATGCAGAAGACTTAAAAAAAAACTATGTTGATTTTTCAGTTCCACCCTAGCCCTACTGAATTGGAATCCTTGAGGGTAGGGACCCAGAATTTGTATTTTTATTAATTTCTCTAACTAATCCTACTGTAATTAGTTTTCAGGCCAACATTTAAGAATAATTGCTTTAAACAGAAATCATCCCACAGCAACACTTTCTAACTAAGATGCTCTGAAAACCACCGCAGTCCATATAGAAACAGGAGAGACTAAGAACACACTACCACAAAACACCATTACCTTGGATACACCAGTTGAAATGTTTGCCTGTAACTTGGGAAATAATTCCATTAAAGCCTCCTGGGAAAGTGGCCCTTTGCAGCCACACAAGGATAATCTCTGATAATAGAGATCAGCCAACAGCAACACAGACGGCTCCAGAGGAAACGTTCTGCAATGAGATGTTTATTAGACCCAAACTGCACCATATGCTCCAGAGTATCTAGACTATAGTATAAGCCACAGAACATGATCACAGATGAAAAAAATGTAAAAGATAATAGGCAAAAGTCTCATGTGGATATTTAGCTCACTTCATAGATGAAGAATCTGAGGCCTAGCAGTAATGACTGAGCAAGGAAACCCAGCTGGTTGCAGGCAGAGGTGGGAGTAGAATATGCTAGACTCCAATGTTGCCTCTTCAATCCACATAGTTGTAAATGACAGCCAGGTTAAATATATATCGAGTCTTTCTTTAAAAAATACATATGTATATATGTAATATTTACTAAGTGTTTGTCATGTGCCAGGCATCGAGCTAATGAGGAAAGCAGTAGAGAGGAGTGGTCTGACACACAGGCTCTGGGGTAGGGCAGCCCAGGGCTGAATCTAGCCCCATCACTCATCAGCAGTGTAACCTCAGGTAAGTTGCTTAACCTCTCTGTGCCATCCTTATGAAACAAATGTTCATTGAGTACTACTATATGCTATTGACTTTTCTAGATATGGTAGATATAGCAGTTGACAAAAGACAAACTTCCTCTTCCCAGGACTTATATTCTAGTAGGGAAAAGTAGCCGACAAGTAAGTATTATGACAATGATGAGTGTCGTGGAGAAGAGTAAACCAGGGGAAAAAGGCTTGATAAAGGCTGGTGTGCAGGGGATTGTGGGGACACGGTATAGGGGTGAAGAGAAGCACCATTTGATACAGGGGTGCTCCTAAAAAGCAGAGACCAAAGGAAGTGAAAAAGTGAGCTAAAGCGGCATCTGAAAGAAAAGCATTCTAGGCAGAGGGAACTGCAATGCCAAGTCCCAGACTGAGGTGTGCTTGTCTGCAGGAACATCAAGGAGACCAGCTCAGCTGGAACTGAGCTAATGAAGAGTACCTGGAGATGTCAGAAGTAGCCAGGGGTTAGCTCAGACAGAGCCCCAAGGAACATGATGAGGACACTGGATTTTATATGGAGTAAGATGGGATACCTCTTGAGCAAGGTTTCTCTACAGCAGCACTACTGACATTTTGAGCCAGAGAACTCTTGTGGTGGAGGGCAGTGCTGCCCACTGCAGGTGGCTCAGCAGCATCCCTGGCCTCCACCCACCAGATGCTAGTAACAGTTTTCTTCCCCCCACTGTGACAGTCAGGAAGACTCCAGGGTTGCTTCCAGTTGAGAAGCGCAGTACCAGAGGGTAGTGAGCAAAGGAGTGGCACGATCTGTCCTACACTCAGAAGCAGCAGCGCAGGGGCGGAAGAAGGGAGACTCATCGGGAGTTCAGGCCAGGGCTTTCTTTGGAAACTTTAGTTCCTCCATCTATAATGATAACAGTACCTACACATCATGGAGTTGTTGTGAAGGTTAAATTAAACAATGCACATAATGTGCATATAATAAGGACACAATCAATGCAATTGTTTATTACTGTTATTGTATACATTATCCAACTTAAACTCCACAAGGAGGATTCCTATTCCTTCCTTTCCCTTTTCTTCACTTTCCCTTTTTGAGAGCTAATCAAGTTTAAACAGAATGATTTAAAAAGGGAGACTAGGTAATAGGGTAAATATGGTGATGTCAAAGAAATAATCCTCTTTAAAGAAAGTTAATTTAAACCAATGCAGTTAACCATGGAGAAATGCCAACTTCACCCACATTTGGAAAGGCAAAGAGATTCCGGATTATTATAGCATTAAAGGAGACCTAACTCCCCTACAGTCTCATCTCAACACAGCAGCCAGAGTGATTCTGTTTAGGTCAAAGTCACTCCACTGTCAAAAATCCTCCCATGGCCTCCCCTTTCATTCAGAGTAAACGCCAAGGCCCTACGGTGACCTAAGGAGGTCTACTGCCTCCACCTCTATGTCCTCTTCTCCTACCACCCACTCTTGTGCTCTGCTCAGCCACAATGACCTCTCTTGCTGCTCCGGCCAGGCACCCACCACCCCCACAGAGCGTCAGTACTCATGTCACCTCCAGGTCTGGAACCCAGGGAGCAGCCCAGGCCACAAGTATCCTCATGGCTTCCTTCCCTCACTGCTTTCTGGCTTCTACTCAAGTATCTCTGCCTTGGTAAGGCCATCTCGATTTGAAACTGCTGCTTCCCCCTTATCTCTAGACTCTCCCTATCCCCTCGCCCTGCTTTGTTTTTCTTCATGGCACTTAACACCTCCTAACACCCTATATAGTTTACTTATTTATTCTGTGTAGTGCCTTTTCTGGCTGGAACATCAGTGACACAAAGGCAGGGAATTGTGTCTGTTTTACTCACTATGTTTCACAGTGCCTAGAATAGGGCTTGGTACGTGAGAAAAGCAAATGATTACTTACTGAATCAAGTGAATGAATAAATCTTTAAAATACTTGGAAATAAAATGGAGTAGACTCCAGAAAAAAAAGCAGCAAGACTTGACTTTTAGAAAACATACACTGTTAGCTCCCCACAAATGGCTCTGTGCTACTATCAAAATCAAAGGCTGGCTAAACTACAGCTGGGAATGATCAGCATTACGAGCCCTTTAAACTTTACAACACCAGTCTACACACGCAATAACACATCCTTTACAAAGATGAATCTGTATTTAAAGACTGTGTCGAAAATGTACTTATTTTAACTGGAGGATCTACATCAATTTTAAATTTCACCATGTGAATGCAACTCAGGTACAAAATAAATCAAAGTAATTTTCACTGCGTCCAACATTTCACGAAAATAGAGGCTTTTATATTTTATTCATTACTAAGCCAAGTGGAAGATGTGTTTACTTACAATACTAAATTCTTCACACGTTCCACAGGAACCAAATGAAGAAGTTCAGAAGATTCTTCCAAACTTAGTAGAGTATTTACAGCTTGACAAAGAACAAAAAAATTTCCTAAGGGCAGAAAAACAGGAGAAACCACATTACTTATTTATTTGACATTATTACTATCAAATACCTTATTTGCCGAGTACTTGCTACTTATTAGAAGTTCTTAAAGTGAGTTTCTGCCTTCCAAAGAATTATTTGTCAAACATTCGAATATAACAGAAAGAAACAGAAAAGAGAACTTTCCAAGTCCTATATTTTACCTTTCTTGAGAAAAATACAGGCTGGGCATGGTGGCTCATGCCTGTAATCCCAGCACTTTGGAGGGGGCTGAGGTGGGAGGACCACTTGAGGCCAGAAGTTCAAGATGAGCTTGGGCCACATAGTAAGACCTCATCTCTGTAAAAGATTACAAATTAGCTGGGTGTGGTGGTTCACACCTGTAGTCCCCGCTACTCAGAAGGTGGAGGTGGGAGGATTGCTTCAGCCTGAGAATAAAAATGTATGTATGTTCCATTAACCAAAATCAGGACCAAGTATAATGGTCCCATTCACTGGTGTTATCAAAACTAGGACTTCTCAGGAGTGCAGGCTTGGATTTATCAATAGCTAAGAAAGTATCTTGGTGTAAAACTTATGTTGATTTTATTTCTCAAGTTTATAAGAAGTCACATATCCAATGGCTACTACCCATAATACATTCAATTAATGATATTATTATTATTATTATTATTATTGAGACAGAATCTTGCTCCATCGCTCAGGCTGCTGTGTAGTGGTGTGATCTCAGCTCACTGTAACCTTCGTTTCCCGGGTTCCAGCGATTCTCTTGCCTGAGCCTCCTAAGTAGCTGAGATTACAGGCATGTGCTACCATGCCCAGCTAATTTCTGTCTTTTTAGTAGACACGGGGTTTCACCATATTGGCCAGGCTGGTCTCAAAATCCTGACTTCAGGTGATCCACCACTTAGGCCTCCCATAGTCTTGGGATTACAGGCATGAGCCACCATACCCAGCCTTATTTTTTCAAGTAGAGAGCGGGGGTCTCACTATGTTTCCCAGGCTGGTCTTAAACTCCTGGCCTCAAGTGATCTTCCCACCTCAGTCTCCCAAAGTGCTGGGATTACAGGCCTGAGCCATGGTATCCATTTCATCTCTATCCCAGAGGTCGGCAAACTATGGTCTGCAAGTCAGATCTGGTAGGTGGCCTGTTTCTATATGGGCTGCAAGCTAAAAATGTTTTTTACATTTTGCAGGAGTTGTCTAAAAAATATATTTATGTATGTGTGCCACAAGGACTGAATGTAGCCCACAAGACCTAAAACATTTACTAATTTGGTCCTTTACAAAAAGATTTCGCCAGCCCCTGCTGCTCTAGGCTCTAGAACAGTGCTCCCCAATAGAACTTTCTACAATGGTAAAAGTACTTTTCCTAATATGTCGCCACAATGCAGTATGGTAGCCACCAGCCACATATGGCTACGGAGCACTTGAGAGGTGGCGAGTCCACTTTAATTCTCTAATATGCCTGCTTAATATCTAACACAGGACATAGCACATTAATATTAATATTTAAGTGAACGAATGCCTGCTATATACACGTGATTTAAAAAAAAATTCTGCATTAGAATAAAACAAAATATCAAATAATTGCTTTTAAACTGCTGTTTGCAGGCCAGTGAGGGAGACATATAAGTATCCAATAGGAAATGGTGTTTTGGGCACGGCAGTCTAATTCTGCCTGAACAGTCCTGAAGGCCTTCCTAGAGGTGTTGTGCCTGAGCTCAGTTTTGAAAGATAAGTAAGAGTTCACCGAATGGCAAAGACCTAGAAAGGCCTCCATGCAGAGGAAACATGTGGGCAAAGGCAGCCCTACAATTGTAAAAGAAAGTCTTGCTCAGGGTAAGCAAATGGATTTGCTTGGAGCAGAAGGTGTATAGTAGGGGTCAGATACATGTGGGAGCTGAGAAATAGGACCTGGTATGGGGCTCAAAAACAAATGGTCTTCTAACCATGGCACCCTTTTGATATGGCCCCTTCCTTATGCTCAAGTCACCGTGACCCAGTCACCACATTATGTGGTACAAGTGAGACATGCCCATCGTATCCTCATTTCTTCTGGATTTATCATCCAGGGGGTTAAGCCAGAACATAATGTAAGTATTATTCTCCAATATCCCATGTGTTTACAATGACTTTGAGTGTGCCAGAAAAGAAGAGAACAAATGATGACTGTAACTGACCTTTCCCAAAGTTCCCTTTGTCAACACTCACGAAGAGTGCCTCTATGAAGCAGGTGACGAGTGGTATCACCTTCTCCTTCTCAAGAGGTCTGTCCAAGAGAGAGAGAAAGGGAAAGTTCAAACTGGCATTCAATGGTTTTTTTCATAGGTCAGCAAGGAATGGCAAAACATATTTTAATCAGCATGTTATCTCTTTCAAAATTAAATAGCTTATTTTCTTACCTAATATGAGGTAACACCACAAGGGCAGCCCAAGATTGTGAGAGGTAAGTAGTATCTTTATTTGGAGGTAACTGAATTATAGATAAAAGATAGTCCAATACTGGAAACTGTTTGTTTCCGCCCTTGGATCGAGTCTTCCTCTGCTTTACATGGGATCTGAAGGATTAAAAAAACATGTTTAAAATAACAGAGAATGTCATCGCTCTTGCCCTCTGAAGCCTGAAATAAAATTGGGTTCTTAGCATTGTGGAGCACTAGTGGGAAGGAACTGGTGGTGGTGGCTGAGCTAAACAAATGTGAGTCATTTACTGAGTTTTCAGTGAGGGGCTTTTTTAGCTCCACCGGCTCTACTTCCTTTCACTTCTTTTTTAATTTGCTTTATAACTTAAACCAAGTTTCTTCTGGTTTTAAGCATTATTTCTCAATTTTGTGCTGCTGGGCATGTTTTTGATTGGCAATTCACTGGAATGAACTGACTTCCTCCATTCGCCCTTTCCTTTTTGACATGAATTTTATTACTTTCCCCAAATGTACAATTATGTTGCAAAGTTACTGTGATGAAGCTGACAAATATCACTAAAATGATTATGACATATAAGTCATTTCCTCCTGCTGCTTTGATCTGATACAGTTGCTCAATGACATTCTGTTTTGAATACCTGTGAGTCTGGCACTATTCTTGTCAGCCTTTTCTTTTTTTTAATTTTTGCCAGTGTACTATACCTCAGTCCCATTTGAAAGACAAAAATCTAATCAAAAGAAAAAAAATCACAGAAATAATAAGTTAAATGATTTGTTTTACAATTTATCCTCCAACTCCTGTTTGGTTAGCTTGTTATGCAACAGAAGTGGAATATCAGGTTTTTACTCTTGTGCCCTTTTTATCATTAAAATTCACTAAAAAACAGTCAAGTAGGGTCAGGAAGAAAAAAAAAAGAAAAAAAATTCACCAAAAAGCTACATTCTCTTTTGTTTCATACTTACCAGGATGTTTAGTGTTTGGAAATCATGACAGATAATCAAGTTAATTTAATAATCAATTCCTTAAAGCCACCACATCTTGATATATATAGTCTTTTTAGTAATAATCATGACTCAAAAATCTGCAAAAATCTTACAAGCTACTGAGATGCTTTAAAAAACAAAAGTGAGTCATCAGTTGCCACGTCACTCCCGTTTTACCAGGCCTGCCATGGCTCCTCCAGTGAAGTCCACACTCCTTACGTCATCCTGTAGGGCTCTGTGACATGACTCTCGCCCACCTTCATCTCCTCTCATCTCACTCTCCTCCTTGCTCTTTACCCAGAGAGGTTTCTTTCTGTACTTCAAACATGCTGAGCTTATTCCTGTCCCAGAGCCTCTGCAGTTAACTTTTCCTTTTGCCTGGAAAGTCTCTCACTCAGATCTTTGCAAGGCTGGATCCTTATAACCTTAAAATCGGACCAAATGTTCCCTCTCTGGAAAGTAGTAGTGACCCCTCGCCATCCACTATCCCTCTCAATACCACTTTGTCTTCTTTTATCATGATCTGAAATCATCTTGCTTATTTGCTTACCTGCCCCACCATATTCCTCTCCCCCAAAGAAGAAATCTTTTTCTTATACCTTGCTGTACCCCAGTGTCCAGTGGCTACCCTGTAAGTATATGTCAAATGACAATAAGTTTATCTCCTGAAGAGCCTTTTCACATTTATTACCTTTAGTGCTTGATACTCTTAAGTATCTGTCAAATGACAATAAGTTTTCAAAAACTGTCATTTGTCAATGACTCAAAAATAAGTTTCAAAATATTACTCAAAAAATTACTCAAAAATAAGTTTCAAATTATTCAAAAATAACTTTCAAATAATCCAAAAATAAGTTTCAAAAACTTATTTCATTTGTCAAATAATAGTAAGTTTTCAAAAACTGTCATTTGTCAAATGACAGTAAGTTTAGCTCCTAAAGGGTCTTTTCAAATTTATTATCTTTATTTATTCTCACAACAAACTGGTGAGATGCGTGAATGGAATGTTACTAGTAACATTAAAACTATGATTTTAAAATCTTCAGAGAAGGAATCAAGACAAAGGTGACCATTCACACATACCATACCTCTGTGGGGGGTGGCAGAGGGATATTTTTGCAGAGAAAGAAACACAGAAGTGGAGGTACTTGCCACAAATTAGCATGTCTAAATTTATTTATTTATTTTAACACACCACCTTTCTGGGAGCATCTGAGATAGGTGAGATGATGGGGTAATAAAGTCTGATACTCAGTCTCAGTCAGTCCCTTAGCATCACCTCATTGAAGCCAGACAATAAAGCAACTTCACCCCACCTGCACAGAACACAGTTTTGGCATGTGCAAGGAATCTGCCTGTTGGAGACGGGCTTGGGTGTTGCCAAATCAAGAGAAAAGCTTCAAAGGAATGCCTCTATAGGAGTTACTCACTAACCGTTCCTCAGGAATCAGAATTCAATAAATTTAAAAACCAACAAGATTCTGCTGGCATATTTTAAGAGAAGCAACTTTCAGGTAGACAGAAGATATAAGTAGGAGTTAAGAAGATGAGTTTGCTGGGCACTGTGGCTCAACCTGTAACCCCAACACTGTGCAAGGCCAAGGTAAGAGAATCGCTTGAATTCAGGAGTTTGAGAACAGCCTGGGTAACATAGTGAGACCTCGTCTCTATAAAAATTAGCAGGGCATGGTGGTGCATGGCTATGGGAGGCTCAGCTGAGAGGATAGCTTGGGCCCTGGAGGTCGAGGTTGCAGTGAGCCATGGTTGTGCCACTGCAATCCAGCTGGGCAACAGAGCAAGACCTGGTCTCAAAATAATAATAACGAAAAAAACTCTGAAAAAGAAAATAGGTTCCTCCAGAATCTCAAGCTGATCAAACTCAAAAGCTAGCTCTGCTATGTGACTGTGAGACAGCACCAGGGATGTCCCACCTACAGGGATGCTTCAGGTCGAGTACTCAGCACAAACTCAAGGAATTTCCATCAATTCCGCCTCAAAGAAAATCACAAACGCAACAACAGGTCTAACTGCTCCAAGAGAAATAAGAAGATTAAGCATAAAAACAAAGGAATGACAAGGGAACTTGTTTTCTAAGCCACAATTTCCAGACGCATACCCACTTAACTATTTGAGAAATGATAAGACGAATCTTCTCATGTATGTAAATAGCTTTGTTTTTAACTTCTAAAGGATATGCCATTTTGAATGAAATTAAGAAAGTAATCCATGACACTTAACAACTGAAACAATACAAAGGTATATAATTTAAAAATGAATAGTCACTTATTTTCTCTTCTTACCATCCTCCTGAAATAAAGTTAACAGTTTTGTGTATCCTTGGGGAGATGTCAATTCTCCCCAAATTGGTCAACAGGTTTAATGTAATTCCTAACAAAATCTCAGCAAGATTTTTTTTTTGTAGATATTGACAAGCTCATTCTAAAATTTATGGAGAAAGGCAAAGGACCAGGAATAGCTAAAACAAATTTGAAAAAGAATAAACCAAGAGGACTTTTATTTTAAGAATTCAAGATTTCTTTTACATCAATAGTAATAAGACAGTGTGGCATTGAAAGAGGACAGACACACAGATCAATGGAACAAAATAGAGAACTCAGAAGTAGACCCACACATATACACCCTACTGATTTTTGACAGAAGTGCTAAAAGCAGTTCAACAAGAAAAAACAGCCTTTTTAGCAAATATTGCCACAGCAACTGGACATCTCTAGGTAAAAAAGGAAACTCAATCTAACCTCAAAACTTTACACAAAAATGAACTCAAAATGGATCATGGACTTAAATGTAAAACATAAAATGACAAAACTTTTACAAAAAAACAATAGGGGAAAATCTTTGGGATCCAAGGCTAGGCAGAGTTCTTAGACTTGACACCAGAGCATTATGTATGAAAGAAAAATTTACTAAATTGAATCTCATGGAAATTTAAAACTTTGCTCTGCAAGAAAAATGTAAGGAATAAAGCAAGCTACCAGAAGAGGAGAAGATATTGCTAAATCACATTTCTGACAAAACGATTTATATCTAAATCGAACAATAAAGAAACATGCCAGTTAGAAAATAGGCCAAAGAAATGAATGGATAGATATTTCACTATAGAAGATACAGAGATGGCAAATGAGCACATGAAGAGATGCTTCGATATCATTAGCCATTGGGGAAATGCAAATTAAAACTACAGTGAGATACTACTACCTCCCGATCAGACTGGCAAAAATAGAAAATAGTGATAAATACCAAGAGCTGGTGAGAATGCAGAGAAACTCGATCACTCATATACGGGTGGCAGGAATGTAAAATGGCACAGTCACTCTGAAAAACTGTTTGGCACTTCTCACAAAACTTAACATGTACTTATCACAGAACCCAACAATTTCATTTTGGGGCAATTATCTCAGAGAAATGAAAGCATGAATATTCATAATAGCTTTATTCATAATAGCCCCAAACTAGAAATGACCTAAAATGTCCTTCAACAAGTGAATTTTTAACAAACTATGCTATATCCAAACCAAAGAATGTTACAGTACTCAGCAATTGAAAGGAATGGGTTACTGATCAACACAACTTGGATGAGTCTCAAGGGAATTATGTGGAGTAAAAAAAGCAATCTCAAATGGTATACTGTATAATTCCACTTACATAATATTCTTGAACTGACAAAATTATACAAACAAATAACAGATTAGTGGGTGCCAGGGGCTAGGGATGGATGGAACAGAGAGAGGAAGGAGGAGTGTGGTTATTAAAAGGTAGCATGAGGAATACTCATGGTGAGGGAACAGTTCCGTATATTCACTCCGGTGGTGGTTATAATCAACATGTGATAAAACTGCATACAACTATATAACCATCTATGTATACACACTCAGATGAGTGCACATACAACTGATGAAATCTGACTAAGATTGGTAGATTGCACCAATGTCAATTCTACAGTTGTGATACTGCAATATGCTTATGCCAGATGCACTAATGGGGAAAATTGAGTGAAGAATATAGGAAAGCTCTCTGTACTATTTCTTGCAACTGCACGTGAATCTACAATAATTTTAAAATAAATGGTTAAAAAAAATTAATAGTCACCTCTTTCACTTACCATCCTTCTGAGGTAAACAAAGTTAACAGGTTTGGGTATCCTTCCATGTTTTTCTATGTTCATACACACTTTTTGCTTTACCTTGCAAAATGAGATCATACTATACATACTACGTGTGTAGCTCTATAACTTGCTTTCTTCACACAATTTATCATGGACATCTTTCCAGTTACATGTAGATCTTCATTTCTTTACGGTATTCTTGATATATTTAAATGGGTAATCTTATCATCATTACAGGAATAAAAACGCAGAACTTACCCCACCATCTGCGGTGAGAAAACCAGAGGGTACTTTTCAATTGCCATCGAGCCAGCAGTGGGAGGTGCTGCTTTGTTCAGAATGAGCTTGGCCAGAATGGCCAGAGCTTCGTCTTTGACAACAGTGTCATCAATTAAGAAGCAATTCACAATATATGAGAGAAAGCTTGGTAGAAAAAGCTAAATTTAAGAAAAGAAAATTTAAAAATCATACTTATTAACAGATATAATAAAGAGAAGGTTCTAACAATTCAAAAAACTAGACCAAAAACAAAGAATCAGGAATCACAATGGCATTAGACCTCTACATAGGAACAATGGAAGCCAAAGACTCTACAGCCATGTCTTAAAAACTGAGGATGGATGACTTAGAATCTAGAATTCTATAGCCTGCCTACTAATAATGCAGTGTGAGGAGATAATAAAGACATTTCAGATGTATTAAATCTCAATATTTTATCTCCATTAACCCTCCCACCTCCAGGAAATTATGAAAAATAAATTCCATCAAAATTAAAGACTAAACTATATAACAAGAGAAAAACACGGTACCCAGGAAACAAAAGAGAAGCAAAAGGAAGTCCCAATACAACATTTGTGCAGTGGGCAGAGAAAGCAATGCATTTAGACTGGACTTGCTCCAGGAGGAATGTCTCCAAGAAAGAAGTAAAGAAAAACTGAGCTGCTAAATTATCTGACAGTTTTGTCATGTGAAGGACATTTACGACGCTGCTGGAAGACAGACTCATTTGCCAGCTATTCAAAGAAAACAATTTCCAGTTTTTAAAGAATGAGGCAATTATAAACTCTAAGAAAAATGAGGCTGGGTGCAGTGGCTCATGCCTGTAATCCCAACAATTTGGGAGGCTGAGGCAGGAGGATCACCTGAGGTCAGGAGTTTGAGGCCAGCCTGGCCAACATGGTGAAACCCTGTCTCTACTAAAGATATAAAAATTAGCCAGGCATGGTGGCACACGACTATAATCTCAGCTATCCAGAAGCCTGAAGCAGGAGAATCACTTGAACACAGTAGGCGGATGTTGCAGTGAGCAGAGATTGCACCAGTGCATCCCAGCCTGGGCAACAGAGCAAGACTCTGTCTCAACAAAGAAAAAAGAAAAATGAGAAGGTATACAGAAAGGATATATAATCATGAAATACTCCTTATTTTTATAAGTATGTAGTGAATATGGATTCAACCATATTCTTTTTTTTTTTTACAGTATTCTTTATACATTAAGAATCAAGAAGGTAAACCCTTAGAAGGTTTACTCAATGCTAAATTTGTGATATAATTCTATTGGCAGCATAAGAGATATAAAAGAACTAAAATGCATCTACCATGGGAGGAAGTCTACACATGAAAACTAAAACTAGCAAACCAAGGTAAAACAGTACATTTGGATGATTTAAAAGCATAAAGTAAATACAAGAAAAAATAGCTACAAATCATTGAATGTGATGGCTGCTAATAAGACAGGAATAGAAAAAAATGACTGCCATTTAGCCTGGTTTGACTTCCTAAACTACATACAAATATGTAGTATTCAGGTAAAAATAGATTAATTAAAAAAAAACCAAACAAACAAAGGAAACAGGAGAAAGGAAAAAGCCAGTTGCTAAAAGAAACAGAATAAGCTAAAGAGTCTTTATGGAGCAGAAAGACACAGATCTAGTACACATGCAAAAGTGTTTAGGCAAATGAGAATATGTATTATTAAGGGCTAAAAGGCAGAATATTGAGAGGACAGGTACAGAGACACGTTTCCATGAAGTATACTGTAGGGTTACTAGTAAGGAGGAGGCACAACTATTTGATGGGGAGAAGGAGAAAGGAATAAAATAAATTCAGGATTAGATGAGAACTATATCTGCCTCACTCAGTTACCCATTTTGGAGCAATGAAATCGATTTGCAAACTTCCACCACTGCGAATTGTTTCACAAACTATTTTCTATGCTTCAAATTCACAGAAAATTTCTTAAATTGTTTTTTCAATTTTACCACATGGTTCTGTAACTACCTGAAGTATTATTAAAAAAAAAAAAAGTAATCTAGAATTGAATATAATTTATTTAAAAAATATATTGGCTAAAACATCAAACACTTATTCTGTTCCTCTAAAAAAAAAAAAAAAAAAAAAAGAAATAACGCAATTTCAAATTTGATCATTTTTTTGTGACAGGTTTGTTTTTAAAAATACTCCGAACTTGGTATCTTGCTTACCTGCTCAAACTGCTTCATAGCAAACATGACTTCAGAAAAACTGAAAATTAAGTGTTTTTCAAATTTGCTCTCAAATATCTGTGGACCAAGGTAAAAAAAATATTAATGTAAGTACACAGAGAATACCTTCCCCATTCCCCTAGCAAGCAGCTATAGAAGGGAATGGCAGGCACACTTCACTCAGTGCTCTGTCCAAATGCCCAGCCATCTCCACAGGTGCTTCCACAGATACAAAGGGCTTCTGCTGAATACACAGGGCTCTGCCTGAAGGCTTGTCAACTCTTGGCCAGCTACAGTGAATTATGAAAGGGCAGACAGTTTGACTGTATATATTCTCTCATGGTGTACTCCTGTACTCCATTAAGCTAGAAAGAACTTAGCTGACCTTCCTATTTTCACTCCCGCTTCCAAATTCACTAACATCTCATCAAATCATATCCCTGCCTGGAATTCTTTCAGGGTCCTCCACTACCTGCAAGATAAAACCCAACCTGACTTTTCAAAGCCAAGCAGAGTTTTGCTGATATCATAGGACACTCCCTCATGTGTCCATGTGCCTAGACTACAACATTTATGAACACGTCTTTCCTGTTCCCTCTCCTAGTGTTTTTAACCCCACTTCTGACTGGCAGACTGCTTTTCAACCTTCAAGGACTATCCCAAATACAAGTCCTTTGAAAAGCTTTCTCTGTTCCTCAACCCCAGACAGAATTAATAGTTATAATTCAACACATCTTCACTAGACACATTCATTAGACTATAACTACTCGGTTCCAGGCTCTATTTCTCCAACAACTGTCAAAACCTACAGGCATCAGTGTTCATCCTGGAATACCCAGCACACAGTAAGTGCTACATATTTGCAGAATATGCAAAGATTTAGCTTTTGCCACACTTTATTTTGCTTATTTGCTATATAAATGTAGCTTTTATCACACTTTATTTTGCTTATTTACATCACTACATGCAATTCCCATCTCCTTAACAGGACTGTAAATTCCTTGAGGGCAGAGCCTTTGCCACACTTCACTCTATCACTCAGAAGGTTTTCACTCTATCACTCAGAAGGTTTAATATTTGTTGAAGTAAATTACTTTTTCTATGGTTTCTTTGATGAGGGTCTCAGGCAAGGAAACATTTTCACCTAGGATCAAAGCAGAAATTATATCCAAGAGCGTCTCCCAGCAAGACGTGGAGAGGCTGACTACTTGCAGTGTTTGAGATAAAACCTGCAAAAAGAAAAAACAATGCATTCTCAGCAATCAGCTTTTCAAAAACAGACTCTCGCGCATATTAAGTTGGGAACTCACCTTACAGACATCAGCAGGTGTGGTTATCTTTGTTCCACTTCCATGTTTTACAAGTATAAGGTATGTTTCCAACAACCTTTTAATCTGTTCAGAACTTTCACAACAGTTAGTTTTTGTTACTTTTGTATGTAGGTCCAATAGCGATTCCTGCAAACAAAGAATTTAACAGGGAGAATAACTATAAAATATCAAACCTAACTGTTAATCCAGTAATGAAAACTGTGTGACATTCTTTTGCTTTGGAATAAAAAGATACATTTACCAGGAGTCACTAATGATAACAGCTAACACTGAGTGCCTTGTTCTAAGTTCTTTACAAGTATTCACTCAGCATCCTCACAGCAACCCAGAGGGAGAGAATATTATTACCCCCATGTATTAGATGAAGAGACTGAGGAATCGAGATTTCAAGTAATTTTCAAAGTCACACTAGCAGTCAGTGGAAAAGCCAAGACTCAAATAGGCAGTCTGGCTCCAGAGCCTTCTACTGCATCTTAAGATGCCATATCAAATAAAAAAATAGCACAGGGGGTGGAGGGAAGGAAAATTTTAATTTGTGTATAGAAGTATAAATAAAACAATTATAAAATGCAACTTCTAGGAGTGCTTTGCAAAACTAAGAGCAGCAACAGTAAATTCTTAGACAACTTATCAAAATCCAAACCTTAAAAATTAGAACTCACTTGCAAACATTCAAAAAATGTACCAAAATGTTCCTTGGAGATGTAGGATACAGTGGATTTGACCATGTTTTTGAGTGTTTCTCCAATTAAAATCCACGGTAGTTGAGTTTCGGTTTCAGTGACAGGTCCTAGCTTTTGCAAAATTAGCTTCACTGCCTGTGGGAATACAAGTGGTTAACATTAATACATAAACTCTTTATTTTCAAGCACTGCTCTGGGAGTCACCACTCTGATTACATTAGCTACCTTAAAAATCAGGTCTGGAATAGTCAAGGATATGACAACTTTGATGGTTAATGTGTCCCAAAAGGAACTTCTGAACTAGGATGGGAATTTTATCATTACAACTGTTCCCTCCCCACCTACCCTTGCCCATTAATAAATTTATCTTTTCCCCTAGCATCTAAGATGAAGAAGACAACAATGACTCTGTAAGTAATATCTCACTGTCCAAGGCCTACATTGGATAAGCATTTTTACTGAATACCCAATGCTCCCCATCTAGTGCTATCTACTAGGCTGTCCTCTCTCCATATCATTTGCCTCATTCTTTTCTACTTTCTGTTTAATCTATCCACACAAACTCTAAGCATCCCACCCCTTGTGTACCTGGCCTGTACAGGAATGAAACATATTTCTAACTCCTTTGCACATTTCAAAGAGCAACTGTCCAACACCTTCGACTTTTTCTGGGTGTTTATCAAGATCAAGAAACATTAAATTGAAAAGTGCATTTTTATCCGAGACCTAAAATGTAAAGTAGAAATGGAAAATTATATTCACAAACATAAACATATCCAAATGAAGAACTCTTATTTGCTATTCTACATATTCTTATTTAAATATACTTAGGAAAAAATTGTGAAAGGGTCAGATATTTGTAATGATTTCAAACTACTAAAATAGTGTATTCTCACTATTTTTGTCACATAAAAGAGTGAATTCATTGGTATTATATAGGAAGGTATGTACTACAAAAAAACTATAGAAGTCAACATTTTATCTTTTCAAGTAAATAAATTTGTATTTTGTATTGTATACAGTAAAATATTTGTATTTTATGAAATAAAAGAAATTTAGTATCAGTGTTTTTGTTTCATTACAAAAACTCTCTAAAATTTACTATGATCGTTTTATACAAACACAAATGACACTGTGCTACCAGTTACTTCCAGGAAACTATTAGAAAAATTCTTATTAATGTCACAGTTCATATATTTACTAACTCGAATTAGAGGGTATTTTTGAGATACACACTGAAAGCTACCACAAATCTAAATAACAATAGTGACCCAAATTAGATCATATCAATTTATGAACAACAAATAAAGCTTACTGTGAGATTAATTCAAAATAGTAACAGATTTCTGTTGAGTATATAGATACGTACATAAAATTAGTCCATGATAACCACATTTTAAAAGGTATCTACTTCTATTCATCAGATTATTATTATTGTGTGTCTGTGTCTGTGTGTGCGTGCGTGCGTGCGTGCGTGCGTGTGTGTGTGTGAGATGGAATCTCGCTCTGTCACACAGGCTAAAGTGCAGTAGTGTGGTCTCAGCTTACTGCAACTTCCACCCTTTAGGCTCAAGCAATTCTCATGTTTCAGCCTTCAGAGCTGGAGTACAGGTGCACGCCACCACGCCTGGCTAATTTTTGTATTTTTAGTAGAGATGGGGTTTTGCCATGTTGGTGAGGCTGGTCTTGAACTCCTGACCTCATGTGATCTGCCCACCTCATCTTCCCAAAGTGTTGGGATTATAGCCATGAGCCACCGCGTCTGGCCTATTCATCAGATTCTTGATGATTAACTAGCGGCAAACACATAAAAGATCAGACTAACCTTTCTCATCAAAAAAGTAAAACTTTCAGCAGCAAAATTTCTTATATGTAGTTTTTTATGAGCCAGGAGTGTGCTGTACATGCTATACATGAAAAAAAGATATATTTAATTAATCATAAGTTAATAAATACATACTACATGTCAACAATATGGGCAACAATGTGCTAGGTATGCAAGGAATACACAGCAGGCATCAAACAAATTTAAAATCTCATTCATTTATGGAGACACCCACATGTTGAAAAGAAGACTTGAAGACCACAGACATTAAGAGTCCTAGGACTGGGGGTACTGGTTTTGCAAACAAGACTCCATGAAAAGTTGAACGTTGTAATGAGCTCTAAATGACTGAAAAATTAGGTGGGGACTGCAGTCCACATTATTAGTATAAAAGCGAGAGCAAAGATGAGGCAGCTGGAAATGATCATGGTCATGAGACAAGGAGGCTGGTCCATCTAAAAAAGGAAAGATGATATAGCGGAGGAGGGCAGCTGTGGATAAAGCGGCTCAGGTAGACAGGTCTAGCTTACATCTATGTAAGCACTTACTCTGTGTTACTCCATTTAATCAGCACAATAACTCTATGGGACGGGTACTATTATAATCCCCATTCTACAGATAATGAAAGTGAAACAGAAAGCATAAGCAACCTTCTCAAGGTCAAGCAGCCATGCATCTATAACTAAATACTTTACTTGTATATAATCACATTGTTAAATTTGGTCTCCCTAATGATAGAAGCGTATCGAATATATCTCTCCTATTTTTGCCATAACCCCAGTACCTAATAGTTCTTTACTGATAGCAGGTGCTAATAAACGTTGGCTGAATGAGAAACGACTATTTTCAGAAAGATTAACTTGGCAGCAATATACAGGATAAAATAAAGGAGGACAGAAGAGTCTCGTGATTCAATTAGAAAGCTGCTCAAGTCATACGAGCTTGGGTTAACAGGCATGAAGAGACTACGAGAGGGAAAGGGCAAGGGATGAACCCAAGAGACATTCAGGAATCCCTGCAATGAAGCTGAAGACCTTAACAGCAGTCCATAGGACCCATGACGATCTGACCCCTTATTACTGCTTCTCTTGCATCACTTAGTTACTCTCACCCTTACACAAGCTGTTCGGCCACCCACGACTTCTTGCTGGGCATGCGCCCAAGATGTTCTCTTCCTGCTAAAACGTAAACTTTGTGAGAAGAGGGGATTTTTATCTGTTTTATCTGTGACTATATCTCAAGTGCCTGACATACGGACAGTGTCCAATAAACATTCACTGAGCAAATGCATGAATGGCAGAATCAAGAGGATTTGGAGACCTCTGAAGACAACTGGGTCAAAGATGCCTCCGATATGCCAAAATTCAGAGACAGGAAGAATGTCAGTACTAATGACAGAAAATGGGTAACCAAACAGGGCCTGGTATATGGCAGATACTCAATACCTATTAACTGAGCACATGAATGAATATACAGGTAAGAAGAGTTGGTTTAACAGTAAAGTGTTGAGTTCAGTTTCACTAATACTCAAGTGAAAGTAGCCAGGCTGCTGAAGTTTTCATACTGAAAGCAAATAAATTTAGAACTGGAGAGCCTGACTTAGGAGACATAAAAGTGGCAGCTTTTTGACAGCGGAAGTCATAAAACTAAATCAACTATTCCCCGAAGACCTTGCTGGCTATTTAATGAAATAATACTGGTTTCTAACATATTTTACCAAAAGTGTCATAGGGAACTAGGAAAAGCTAGAAAAGATTTCTTTATCTTTCTTCATTCAAAGTTCCTAAAAGAGAAGGGTGGGCTGGGTGAAAGGGGTGCATAAAACAAATTCAACTGTCCCATACCACACACACCATTTACTGGGGGATAGGGGATTATGATTGATATTAAACATTCCTGTGGCAATGATAGAACATGGAAACCATCAGAAGACCAAGTGGAAAATCTCATCAAATCCCAGACTTAAGCAGACAACAGACAATCTTTGCTATGAAATTCATTCTCTTTCCTTGTCCACATTTACTCACAAATACTGAGTGTCTCCTTCAGCTTAGTAAATACCACTGGCTAGGGAAATGCCAATGTTTAAAACAGCGTTCTTAACCTGTCTTAAACCTCCCTTAAACGTGTTCACATGTTCACAGGTGTAGAGAGGACAGCAATACATTATAACTAAACAAGTCCAGCAAAAGTTTTGGGACATAAGTGGTTAAAAATGCCAAGAGGATCGAGAGTACAAAGTTTTATTAATACTTCTGGTGAACATGCCTGTTCGTGGAGGCTGTGGAGCCCAAGTCAGGCCTTCATGGGTGGGTCAACTTTCAGTAGCTGGAGAAGAGAGATGGTTATGGCAACTTAAGACTGGCAGACTAGACTGTGGAGCACTGTGGCTGGAGAATCAACTTTGTACACGGACACAATCAGGCACTGAGCTGGCAAAGCGGTTTGGAGTCAGACAGAAGCCAGGAAAAAAGAAGCAGGCAACTAAAAAAACATGCTAGAGAGAGAAGCGGGTCACCTGTATATACTGGACATGTCCTTCACCATCAGTCTCCACAGGTACTTGTAAAGATATGACAATGAGGTGAAAGCCCATTCTAACAACTCTGTGTCCTGAGTCTCCAGGATTGAGGTGATAGTCAAAAAAAACTCTGGAAAGTGTGGGTAGAAGTCCGTCTGCAGATCTCGTGCCAACTGTACAACCAAACTGGATTAAAAAAAGAAGCAACTGATTATGCTGATTTTGTTAAAAGGCTGCAAATCTACTTAACGATAGTAAGTGGCCTGTGATCATAGGATTAATTAAATAAAAATACTTCTAAGTCAAGTCTGAAAATATATACAATTCTTTAAATCTTAAGAGCTCGGCAAAGAAATCAGGCAAGTAGTTACATTCCATCACAAGTTGTAGCCAACTGTTCCTACAGTGTCAAAGAAAAATAGGATTATTTTAGGAGTATGCAACAAATGCAAAACTATACCGCTAAGATTCTGCTTTATGGTAATGCACCCATTCCTAACAGAAAAGGAAAATCCTTCTTGTTTCTAAATTATGAACACCTGATCTGAGGCATATGTAGCTTTGAAACACGGTCTTTCTTAAAATTCAGACAAATATAGTTATGAGCTTTCTTTCAAGATGCTACTTACTCCAAAAGAGGTTGATAGGCAAAACTGTTCTTAACTTGCAGGTGAGTCTTCAAACTCTGAACTATCTCATTTTGATGATAGACCAACTGATTGAATGATTGGCATTTGTCAATAACTTCTTTGTAAAATTTCCCTGAGTGGGAGAAAAAAAAAATATATGTTCTTTTCCATCACACCACTATTCAGCTATATGAAACATATAAAGTGCAAACTACGGGTGAATAAAATAGAAACAAAATAGAAAATACCAAAGTGTTCCGTGAGGTTTAATTCTCTCCATTTCAGCAGACCCTCAAAAAAGTAGGTTTCAACCTCCTGTCAAGATTAAAGCAGTCCATTAATCAGATAACTCTAAGAAAGCAATGATCAAAGTAAATAGAATGATATATTAATATTTTAAGACAATGATAGTGAAGAGTTTAAAAACTCCCTTTAGTTTTTTAAAACAGGCCATTAATTAACACACTGAAAAAAGTAATCAGAAGTTATCAATAGATCACTTATAAAACGTTTTGTTGATTTGGTTGCAGCAAATAATTTTCTGGAGTCTATATATACTGTCCAGTAAGAGAAAATTGTTTTCCTTTTTTTTTTTTTTTTTTTTTTTTTTTTTTTTTTTTTTTTTTTTTTTTTTTTTTTTTTTTTTTTTTTTTTTTTTTTTTTTTTTTACAATTTTAGGCAAAGATTGTGTTAGTTCTTTACAGTTCCTTTTTTTTTTTTTTTGTTTTTGTTTTTTTTTTTTACAATTTTAGGCAAAGATTGTGTTAGTTCTTTACAGTTCCTTCTTTCTGCTTTTAGAAATATAAATTACTACAACTTATGAGGAGGTCATGTGGCATTCCTATTAAAATTCAAAACAGTTATGCTCTTTGACCCAGGTATTATAAAGTTTGCAAGCATGTAAGTAAAAGGTATTTATTCAGCTTAACTACAGTGTGGGGAAACATTAAACAGCATAAAATGCCCAACAATAGGAAAATGGTTGGAATACCTTGTGGTCTATATATACCAAGGCATATTACGTGGCTACTAAAAAGAGTTATATCTCCATTGAACTAGAACCACACTGATGACATGCCCCCAAACAGATAAAAAGCAAGTTATATAGTGAAGGGGTATGGTAGCATCCAATTTTCCTTAAAAAACCAAACAAAACAATAAAACCCCCCATAAATGTTTGTACATACGAACATGAGAGGACAATATGGAAAAATACAACTGTACTGAACTGTCAGTGTTGGCTTTCTTGGGAATTAGGCATGGCAGGAGTGAGATAATGGGCTTTTCCTAAGTTTACCACTATGTTACTTAACTTGTTAACATGGTATAAATTACTTTGTACTTTGAAAGGTAAGGCCAATAAATTATTATCATACATGTATATACATGTATGTTTGTGTGTGATGTATATGTATAAATAAATGTATACCCCTCCAAAAAAATCAATCATTCTACCAAAAAGATACATGTACTCATATGTTCATCCCTGCACTATCCACAATAGCGAAGACGTGGAATTGGCCTAGGTGCCCATCAACAGTAGATTGGATAAAGAAAGTATAGTACATGGAATAGTGTATGCCATAAAAAAGAATGAAATCATGTCCTTTGCAGCAACATGGATACAGCTGGAGGCGATAATACTAAGCACATTAATGTAGGAACAGAAAACCAAATACTGCATTTATTCACTTATAAGTGGGAACTGAATACTGAGTACACATAGACATAAATGTAAGAACAATAGACACTGTGGATTACTAGAGGGTGGAGGAAGTGGGGATGGGTTTAAAAAAAACTACCTGTTGGGTACTATGCTCACTACCTGGGTGACAAGATCCATACTCCAAACCTCAGCATCACACAATATTCTCATTTAACAAACCTGCACATGTACCCCCTGTATCTAAAGTAAAAGTTGAAATAAAAATAAAAATAAATACAAATATGTGTGTTTATAAAGAGAGAATAAACACATAAGCACCCACGCAAACAACATGCCAAAACTACAATCTCAAAAAAAATAAAATAAAATCTTTAAATTGTTCTTTGGAAATTTTTAAAATCAATAGTTAGGCAGAATAGATACTATGTAATCACAAAAATTAAAAACTAAAAATTAAAAAAAAAAAAAAGGCAGAAAAGAAAGAGCAGCCCATTAAATTTTGTTTTAGGCTGGGGATGATGGCTCATGCCTGTAATCCCAACACTGGGAGGCTAAAGCAAGAAGAGCACTTGAGCCCAGGAGTTTGAGACTAGCCTAGGCAACAACACGAGATCCTATCTCTATTTTTCAAAAGCAAAAATATTAAATTTTTTTGTTTTAGTGTCCTTTAAGGCAGAAGGAAAATATGCAACACAGTTTTAAAACTTAAATGCAAAACACATTTCTAGTCTAGCACAGGAATGGCACATGTCAGCTACGTGTCAGAGACCATGTCTCGTCCTTTCACAGTGTAACTCTGGAGCTCCTTTCACCAAGAGATGGAGTCTTATTTCCTCACCCTTTGAATCTGGTCTGGTCTCCTCACTTGCTTTGACTAATAACATGCAATGACCCCATGATGACCAAAGCAAAACTTTATGAGGCCTTGATAGCTTCTGCTTTCACTCTATTGAAAAGATTCTGCCACCACGAAAAGAAGCCTAGTCTAGCTTATTGGGGAATAAGAGGCCACAAACAGAACCAAGATCAACAAGTCACAGCCAACTGCCAGACACGTGACTGAAGCCATTCTGGACCATCCTCCACGATTCTAAATCCAGGCTGTCTTCTCTGCCGCCTTAACATTCTACCCTTTGATACCTTCGACCTCTACTGTGGCTTAAACTATTAACCATATTCTAAATGCCAAATCTGTAATTTCACCTCTGAAGTCACCTATACTCCAGGTCCATATATTCAAACATCTTTTGGACACTATCATTTGGATGGCCATAGGTATTTCAAACACAAGCTCCAAACAGAACTAATTATCTTACCTTTACAACCTTGTCCTCCTTTTCCTATAAATCTATCTTGATGAGTGACATCCTCAACAATTCAGCCTTAACCTCATTCTCTTCCTTGATACAAATCCAGTAGGTCTCAACTCCTATCCACTCATTCTACTTCCTCAATATTTCTGGAATCCTTCTCTTTTCTATACCTTGACTGCCGCTACCATAATCATTTCTTACTTAGATGACAGTCAAATCCTCAGAAATGGACAACTGATATTGGATCTCCAAGTTAAAGGCATGTTACGCAGGACCTTAAAAGGCTAGCAGAGGAATAATGATATGATGCAGGACTGCAGTCCTGCTCTTTTCTCCACACCAAACCCAGAGAGATCGAAAACTTAAAACCTGATCATGTCATTCATTCCCCTGCTTACAGTCCTAGAATTCTAAGTCCCCCCAGCTTCAGGATAAAATCCCAACTTAGCTTGACATAAAAGCCCTTTATGATCCTTGTGTACCTCTCCAGCTTTATGTCACCAGCTGCCCCCTTGCCCTATCCCAATCACCACAGTTACAAAAAAAACCCCACCATATATACACCTATAACCACACTGGGCTGCTTTGCAGTTTCTTGAATGTGTCATGCATTCTCTAGCTTCTCTTCCTTTATATAGGCTTCTCCCTCAGCATGGAACAGCCTTTCCTGTCCTCTTTACCATGCTAAACCTATATAAACAAGACTTAATTCAGGTGTCACCTCACCTAGGTCACCTTTTTTGACACCCTTAAAGAATGTAGGTTAGGCTTCCTTTACTAGGAGTTCCCAAAGCATCATGTGCTCACCTAGACAAACATCATTTAACAGTGAATTTCCATGGTAGAGATAATGCATTCAAAGACACAGTGAGTGGAGTCTGATTATAGTCAAGTGAAGAATGGTAACAACTGAGATTGGATCTCCAAGGTAAAGGCATGTTACACAGGACTTTACAAGGCTAGGATGATGCAGAAAAAGATTTCTGCATAAAGGGATGACAGAGTCAGAGTATGGTTAGAACTGGAAAATATTACGTAGTCTAGCCCCTTTATTTTTATAAAGGAGAAAATTAAGCCCCAGGAAAAGGACTTGCTCAAAATCATTTTAAAATTATAGCTTCGGGAATATGGATCTGCAGCAGTGCTTGGAATGCATATGGGAAAGAGGGAGGCTACAATCACGAAAGCCAGTAGAAAGTCAAGTCAGTTTTCTAATAGAGCTTCACCCAACAAAGCTTTCTGCAAAAATGAAAATGCTCCAATTCTTTATTTATTAAATATGGTAGTAACAAGCCACATTTGAGCACTCAAATTTTTAATTTACTTTTTTTTTTTTTTTGATACAGAGTCTCACCCTGTTGCCCAGGCTGAATTGCAATGGCATGATCTTGGCTCACCGCAACCTCCACCTCCTAGGTTCAAACGATTCTCCTGCCTCAGCCTTCTGAGTAGCTGGGATTACAGGCACCCGCCACCACAGCCAGCTAATTTTTGTATTTTTAGTAGAGACGGGGTTTCACCATGTTAGCCAGGCTGGTCTCGAACTCCTGACCTCATGATCCACCTGCTTCAGCCTCCCAAAGTGCTGGGATTACAGGCGTGAGCCACCTCGCCCGGCCTTTTATTTACTTCAAATACAATTTGCCATGTGTGGCTGCTGTATGAGACGGCACAGGTCTAATGCATTTCATGTCCAAAGGGAAATAGCCTGAACAACAATTCACTTCTACTAACAGGAAAAACTAAAACACCGACTATAAACACTTTAAAATTGGTTAGTATCGCATTATCTTACCTCCTCATAGCTTGCAATTCTATCAATCCGATGAATAATATCAATATTCACATTCCCCAGTCGTTCAGCAAATGTAAGAAACTGGAAAGGAAAGCATATTTAAGGTACATCATCAATTTCATATTTATCAGATCTTGAATACCTATTTGAATGCTGTATGCAGGTATCACTAATGAATCACAAAGGGCAAGTGGAAAAATAAACTGAAAAACATAGGGCTGTAAATATGTACTGCATCACTATTCAGAGATGATGAATACTTCTATATGTTTGCATAATTTCTCTAAGCTATGTCATTTCAAATAAAATTTCCAATGCCAGGGCTCGTGAGCCTAGGTAAACGCTGGCAATTAGTCTCGCTAGATTTATTAGGTTTCATAGCTTCCCACAAGCATGGGGACCTAGCAAATTCGCTGCGACAGAAGTGTTTTTAAACACATACAGACCTGTGATTGTATCCTAACGAAGACCCGGAAACAAGCTATCAAGGGGCAAGTAGAGACAGCACTGTATAGTTGGCCTTAGCTGGGAATCACTCACCGCCAGCCGGCTCGCCCAATTCCGTCTTTAAAGATGAAAGATAAGGGGATAATCGGTCTTAAGCAATCTCCTGGGATACTGAATTTAATTCTGGACTGCAAGAAATTCCCAAGACTGGCCAGACCCGATAAACCATGGGCGAACCTTGCTGTCCAGACTTCTTTCCTCCCCCAACCCATGTTTACTACATCTAGAGTCTCCTTCTTTCGCCGGAGCCTGCAGGCAAGTGACACACTCGGCCCAGAAGTCTGAGGCCCCTGGAGTCCCGCTCAGAGCCTGTCTCACGACTGAGGCAGCGGAGACTCGCGGCTCCCTGCTCAAGCTCCCGCGCTCACCCGGTAGGTGTTTTCAGTCTTGTGGGAAACCGGCTTTGTCTTCATGGCTGCAGAGGAGCAGCGGCCCGCGACGCCCTCGGGAGGGTCGAAGAAATGTAACCGACAGTAAGGAGGGGAAAGTGGCTAACAAGAGGTACTCTTCGATTCCCAGATGCCCAGACTTTCACGTGCAGCTTAAGTCCCTGGGCGCCGCCATGTTAGAGACAAGGAAGCGCCTGAGTGGGTCACGTGGACGGAAAAAGAGCACGGAGCAGGCGCGTCCTTTCGCTGGGGCCTACGGGAGGCGCGGCAGCGCACTTAGGGCGGGTCCTTGGGTGAGGCGTGGTTTTCACTCCCTTTGGTAAAGATTTAAAAGACAAGTATGTGTTTTCATTATAAAATAAAACGTGCCAGTCATCATTATCAGCTAACATTACTGTCCCTCACTATGTACCTTGCACCGTGCAAAGATCTTTCTATCCATAATTTCACGGTAAAGTTTATTGGGGATGTTAAATACAAAGAAGGTACTGTGTGTATTTTTAAGCCACTTTGACACAAGGGGAAACCAAGGTAGTGCAGCTGGTAAGTGACAGTCTTCACTCAGACTCCAAATTTTGGTATTCTTAACCACTAAGCGGTAAATAAAATTGAAAAATAGAAAAGGAGTTTTAAAGAAAAATCTTTTTATTTTCATGCACAATCACTGTAATGTTTTGGTGTTTTTCCCACCACTTTAAAGTCTATGCATAACATGTTGTTAAGCATAATTGTACAGTTTTTTATGTATACACGATTTTTAAAAAGAATTTTAAAATATAATTATTTCCTCCACTTTACATTCATTCATTCATTCATTCAACAACTATTTCTTGAGAGTCCTCTGTGGGCCAGGTACCATCTGGGAGCCGAATGAGAAAGGCAATAATAATAATTATTGGAAAATATTCACAGCATCCAATTCCTGGGCTAAAGTGAGCCTCCCACCTCAGCCTCCCAGGTAGCTAGGACTATAGGCATGCACCACCACACCCAGCTGTTTTATTGTTATTATTATTATCTGTAGAGATGGAGTCTTGCTGCATTGCCCAGGCTGGTATCAAACTTCTGGACTCAAGCAGTCCTCCTGCCTTGGCCTCCCAAAGTGCCGTGATTACAGGGGTGAGCCACCATGCCCAGACTGGAAATACTTAGTCTGAGATGCTTGCATTTTAGTCAAGGAGAGATGCTAAGTAGATGATTGGGTACATTGTTGTACAGAGCTGGCTGTAGCAGTCAGGGCTACAGATGTGACCTAAGTACACCTAAATACCTCAAATGTGAGGTATTTGTGACTAGGAAAGAGAGCCAGTAAGGTAAAAACAGACTAGTTATGGCATGGAAGCAGAACTGGCGGCCAGCTGTACTGCTAGTTCAAGGATAGAGAAGCGGTTGCTGGATCTGACAAGGTGAAGGTCACTGATGACCTTGGTAAGTACAGTCTAGTTGGAAGAAAGGAATCAAAATATGCATGGATTGAGGAGGTAATCAGAGTTGAGAAAGTGGTCATAAATAACACTTTCAAATTGTTATTGGCATTACAGTATCAACACTTTCTGTGTCATCCCAGGGCTGTTGTAAATATTTTAATGCCTCCGTAGAGTTTATAGATTTTTTTATAATAAAAGTATTGACATGCCTAATGTTCTGTTGGCTTTCAGTAGGCTAATAACTGGTCTTTTCTTTTTCCTTAAGATTTTAATGGGTCACAGGTTCCTCAGGGAAATCTAAGAAAGCTGTAAAACTTCTCCCAGAAAGATGCAAAGAAGCTCATCTCAACTAAAACATGCAGATTTCAGAGAAGGCTGCAGTTAACTGAGGGTAGAAGCCCCCACTTGAAGTAAGATTTTCCCAATGTGTTGCCAAAATCCCCCCCACATCATTGTACCATTTTCCTTCTCTGCAATTTATTTTTAGTAATGGAGTTAACTGGGCAATAAAAGGTGAAGAGAAAAATCAAAGAAACTAGAAGAACTGACACAAATTATATTGACCATTTATTGTTTGTGTTGTTCTTCATTACATGATCCTCATACATTGGCTTGACTCTAACTGCCTTTGCAATATGTCAGTAGAACATGGTGGTTGAGAGCATAGATGCTGGAACCAGATAGTCTGGAGTTAATCTTGGTTCTACCATTTATTAGTTGGGTAAATTACCCTTTCAGAGTGACATTTCCGTATATGTAAATGAAGCTAATAAAAGTACCTACCTCATGGGTGGTGGTTATGCAGAGTAAATAAGCTGATGGATAAAAGATGCTTAGAATGTGCCAGGCACCGTAACTGCGCAACCCCAGAAGTCACCTAACCTTTCTGAGACCCAATTTCCTCATCTATAAAGTGGAATTAATAATAATACCAATCTCTCAAGGTATTGTGTTGGTGCATAGAGCATGAAATAAATGTTTGCTAAGTGGATAAATAAATGACTATTTATTCTTTACTCTCTGGCTACCTGACAAGTTCCTTAAAGTCAGACATACCTTATACTTTTCCAACTTTGCATCACCAGCGGCTCCCTTGAACTTGAGTTGTTTAATGAATGTCTGTTGAATTAACAAAGCTTATAATACTTAATTTGATCCTGACTAATTTAAGAGTAATATAATTCTGGCATTGGATGTGAATTGCACCATATGATTTTGGATCTCTCTCAAAACCAAGTTTCTAAGCTATAATGGAATATCTAAAGCATCCATGAAGAGCACGAGTATTTCTTATAAATGTCTCCTTGCCTCCAGCTTTTGTCCTCTGTCAAGGCTTTTGAATACCCTGTACCATCCTTTATTTCCTTTTTACATTAGGACTCTGCCTGTCCCATCTATTCCATCCAGGAAATTATATGCATAATTTTTTCATTCTTTTCTTCTTAAACTTTATAGGGAGCTCCTGGAAGTTTTGCTTTGTCATTTTTGTTTCCTTATTGCTGAGTATGCTGCAATTTCAAGCCAAGAGACTTTAAGAGCATGTGAGAGCCAGGCTCAGTGGCTCATGCCTGTAACCCCAGAACTTTGGGAGGTCGAGGTGAGAGGATTGTTTGAACCCAGGAGTTTGAGACCAGTCTTGGGCATCATGGCAAAATCCCATCTCTACAAAAAATACAAAAATTAACCAGGCATGGGGATGTGCACCTGTAGTCCCAGCTACTTAGGAGGCTGAGGTGGGAGGTTCGCTTGATCCAGGAGGTCAAGGCTCCAGTGCTGTGATTGTGCAACTGCACTCCAGCTTGGGTAACAGAGTGAGACCCTGTCTCAAAATAAAAGAAAAGAAAGAAAAAGAGAGAGGAAGGAAAAAGAAGGAAAGAAAAAAGGAGGGAGGGAAGGAAGGAAGGGAGGGAGGAGGGAAGGAGGGAGGAAGAGAGGGGAGGGAGGGAGGAAGGGAAGGGAAGGAGGGAGGAAGGGAAGGGAAGGAGGGAGGAAGGGGAGGAAGGGAGGAAGGGGAGGGAGGGAGTGAGGAAGGAAGGGGAGGGAGGGAGTGAGGAAGGAAGGGAGGGAGGGAGGGAGAAGGAGGGAAGGGAGGGAGAAGGGAGAGAGAATGGAAGGGAAAGGAAGGAAGGGGAGGGGAAGGGAGCCCATGAGGGGTTTACCCAGCCTGGACAAGAAAGTGGAATCCAGAAAAGGCTTCTTGGAGGAGGTGACCTCTAAGCTGAGACTTGGAAAATGAACAGGAGTTAGCCAGGCAAGGAAGGAGCATGGGCATGAATGATGTTATCTAGGTAGAGGGAGCAGTATACCCATTTGTCTCAAAATAGTTGAGACAAATTTGGTTATTTTTCATTTCCAAGATAAAGCCACACCCTGTCAAATTAGCATTGGCCATGGGTGTCATCCTTAGCATCCTTGGACTAAAAATAGGAAAGAATAGGGACAAGGTGAAACTCAGAGGTAGGAAGAGCCTTGGTTTTCTCATCTGTAAAGTGAGATAGACATATAAGAGTCAACAGTCATATGAGACAGTTGAAAGATTAATTAACACATTGTATCGCTTCTCAGCCTTTTGGCTAAGATCAAGTGTAGTAATTAATACATTGTATGTGGTGATCTGGAAAAGGGCAAGCTTGCTTGGTGGTATAGTCTTGTTTAGAAAAGGGTTCAAGGAGTGCTGTGTATCAAGGCAGAGAGGATCTGACTCAGAACGAGGGACCAAGGAAGTGAATGGAAAAAAAAGAGAGAGAAGAGAAAGTTTTAGTAATTCTTTGTTGTTTTTTTCTTAAATAGAGACTGGGGTCTCACTATATTGCCCAGGCTGGTCTTGAACTCCTGGGTTCAAACGATCCTCCTGCCCAGCAGAGTAGTTCTTGCTGTGGTAGTAAGGAAAGGTGATCCATAGATCCCTTCTCGAAAAAACTGTGTATTGTTCACACTGTGTGTAAATCAGGAGGCAGTGAGAGCATGGAGTTTGGATTCAGAACAGTCCAAGTTCTAATTTTTCATGTGTTAGCCAGTAACTGCACAAGTGACTTAACCTTTCAACCTCAGTTTCCTCGTCTTTAAAATAGGCTTAATAATTAGTTCTGCCTTTTCCCTTAATGGTTGGTAAGAAGACTATTCGATATAAAGCAGGCAAAGTCCCCTGTAACTGATGCAGAGGAGTTATAGAAACACTAATTATTATTATTGTGTCCCTTTGCATTGCGTGATCACGTTCAGCCCTGAGACCACCAAGCTTCTATTCTCCTTTCCTTGTTTTGAAGTTCAGGCATTAGAAACATTAGACCAGAAGTTTTGTTTACCAAGCCTGTTCCTTTTTTCCTTTTTTAAAAGAGTGTCTCACTCTGTCGTCCAGGATGGAGTACAGTGGCGTGATCATAGCTTTCTGCCAACCTCAAGCTCCTCGGCTCAAGCAGTCCTCCTGCCCCAGCCTCCCAAGTAGCTGGGATGACAGGTGCACATCACCACATCCAGCTAATTTAAAAAACATTTTTAGTAGAGACAAGTCTTGCTATGTTGCCCAGGCTGATCTCGAACTCCTGGGCTCAAGTGATCTTCCTACTACGGCCTCCCAAAGTGCTGGGATTACAGACACGAGCCGCCATGCCCAGAGTACTAGATGATATTCTTGAAATTTATATATTTTTATAATCAAATACTCAGCAGAATGATAAATATTTTTTAATTTGTTAAAAATCTGAAAATTTTAGGTAAAAATCTAGATTTTCAACTTCTCTTGAAAAATAAACAAAATCTGCAACACTGGGCCCATATTTTGAGAAGCAACAACCAGCCGCAGTTGAGTAGGAGCGGCCCTTTGATGCCAACACTTCTTCTCTGTGCACACCACTCCTTCCTTGCTGTCCTACCCAGGCCCCACATCATGACTTAAGGTATCCAGCTGGCCCCTGTGGAGAGCTCAGCATGCAGCCCCTGCATCAGAATATTCCTCAGGCAGAAGGCTGTTCTTGTCTTTGGTTTTAAAAATGCCTCATAGGCAGCAGATTATTTTGTTGTTGTTGTTGCTTCTGCAGCTGCTTTTATTGTTTAATACAGTGAGTGACTCAACTTTTTGTTGTTATTGTTTGAGACAGAGTCTCACTCTGTCACCCAGGCTGGAGTGCAGTGGCATGAATTTAGCTCACTGCAACCTCTACCTCCCAGGTTCAAGCAGTTCTCCTACCTCAGCCTCCCGAGCGCTGGATTACAGTTGCCTGCCACCATGCCTAGCTAATTTTTGTACTTTTAGTAGACACGGAGTTTTGCCATGTTGGCCACGGCTGGTCTCAAACTCCTAATCTCAAGTGATCCTCCCACCTTAACCTCCCAAAATGCTGGGATTACAGGCATGAACCACCACGCCCCGTCAAGTGACTCAACTTTTTACAAGGGAGTCAGTGCAGTTTTTCAGTTGGTGTTCAAATATTTGTAACACCCTTCCCTATCCCTGAACGAACACACACACACACACACACACACACACACACACACACACACAGAGTGGTCTGTATTCAGCTTGGTTTCCTTCCTCACTTTCACTCACCATTTGCATTTCTGTCATGGACTTTAATTTCCTTATTTTTTTAAGTAAGACATGTCAGAGGATAATCTAGCCTGCTTTTAGAACAATTTCAACATCCTCATTTACCTACCCGTGTTCATGACTTTTATCCTTTCTTTTGATTAGCTAAACTGTTGGCAACATGTCTGGGAAGGATGAGGAGTCTCACTGCTGGGATTTTCCCCTTTATTTTCTCACCTTTCCCTTGGTTTGGTTTTGATTTCCATTGTTACAGTGTAATTGCTTCTTTGAACACAAGAGTGCAACATCACAGTACAAAGGAGCCTGGACTGTGCACCCAGCCCTACCAGGCTCACACACTCGCTCACACACTTGCTCTGCCACTGCTCCAGGAGTTTCCTTCAATAACGGGGACACTAGTGTCCCTCATGGGGTGGTTATGAGGAGGCAATGACCTCATACATTGGTTCTCAAGTGTGGTCTCTGACCAGCAGTTTCAGCACCCCATGGAAACGGTTAGCACTGTAAATTCTCAGGTCCTGCTCCCACCCTCCTGAATCAGGAACTCTCGGGGTGAGGCCCAGAAAACTGCTTTCATAAGCTTTCCAAGTGATTCTGAGGGAGGCTCCATTGTGGGAGTCACTGACTTAACATATACTATGGCACCTAGAACATTGTCCAACACATACCATGTGCTACAGAAACTGTTAACTCTTATTCCTGTCTAGTCTTTATATAAATGTTTGCATCATCATTATTTAATTTTTCTATTCATCTCTCTGATGTAGTATGATAGTAGTAGTCTTTTTATTTTATTTTTTGTTTTTATGAATGCATAATTATATATATATTTAGGGGCTATATGTGACATTTTGATACAAGCATACAATGTGTAATGATCAAATTAGGGTAATTGGGATATTCATTACCTAAGGCTTTTATTATTTCTTTCTGTTGGGAACACTCCAGTTCCCCTCTTCTAGTTATTTTGAGATATGCAATAAATTATTGTTAACTACAGTTGCTCTATTATGCTACCAAATACTGGATCTTATTCCTTCCGTCTCATATTTTTGTACCCAATAACCAGCCCCTTTAACCATCATTCTACTTTCTAGCTCCATGAGATCAATTTTTTTAGCCCCACATATGAGTGAGAACATATGATTTTTGTTTTTCAGTGCCTGGCTTATTTCATTTTACATAATGCCCTCCAGTTCCATCCATGCTGTTGCAAATGACAGGATTTCATATTTTTTATGGCTGAATAATATTCCATTGTGTATATTTATCACATTTTCTTTATCCATGCATCCATTAATGAACACTTAGATCAAATCTATGTTGATCATGATGAACAGCACTCCAATAAATACTGGAATGCAAACACCTCTTTGATATGCTGATTTCCTTTCCTTTTGAGATATATATGCCCAGCAGTGAGATTGCTGGATCATATGGTAGGTCTGATTTTAGTTTTTGAGGACCCTCCATATGGTTCTCCATAGTGCTTGTACTAATTTACATTCCCACCAACAACATGTGAGTGTTCCCTTTCTGCACGTTATCACCAGCATCCATTATTGCCTGTCTTTTTCATAAATGCCATTTTAACTAGAGATGATATCTCATTGTAGTGGTTTGTGGGGCTTTTAAAAATTTTGCTTTGCTTTGTCAGAGATGAGCCTTGCCCAGGCTGGAGTGCGGTGGCATGATCATAGCTCACAGCAGCCTTCAACTCCTGGGCTCAAGCATCCTCCTGCCTCAGCATCCAAAGTAGCTGGGACTACTCATTGTAGTTTTGATTTGCATTTCTCTGATGATCAGTAATTTCGAGCACCTTTTTATATGCCTTTTGCCATTTGTATGTCTTCTTTTAAGAAACGTCTATTTAAATCTTTTGCCCATTTTAAAATCACATTTATTTTTACTATTGAACTCCTTATATGTTCTGGTTATTAATCCCTTGCCAGACTGGTAGTTTGCAAATATTTTCTCAACCATGGATTGTTTCTTCACTTTATTGGTTGTTTCCTTTGCTGTACAGAACCTTTTTTTAGCTTGATGTAATCTCTGTCCATTTTTGCCTTGGCTGCCTATGCTTTTGAGGTCTTACTCAGGAAATCTTTGCCCAGACTAATGTCCTTGAGCATTTCCTCAATGTTTTCTTCTAGTAGTTTCATAGTTTGGGGTCTTAGATTTAAGTATTTAAGTCATTTTGATTTGATTTTTGTATATAGTGAGAGATAGGGGTCTAGTTTTATTCTTCTGGATGTGGATATCCAGTTTTCCCAACATCACTTATTGAAGACACAGTTCTTTCCCCAATGTATGTTCTTGATGCCATTGTTAAAAACGAGTTGACTGGCCAAGCGCAGTGGCTCATGCCTATAATCCCAGCACTTTGGGAGCCCGAGGCGGGCAAATCATTTGAGGTCAGGAGTTTGTGGCCAGCCTGGCCAACATGGTAAAACCCCATCTCTACTAAAAATACAAAAAATCAGCCAGGCATGATGGTGCGCACCTGTAATCCCAGATATTCCAGAGGCTGAGGCACAAGAATCACTTGAACCGAGGAGGCAGAAATTGCAGTGAGCCAAGATCGTGCCACTGCACTCCAGCTAGGGTGGCAGAGTGAGACTCCATCTCAAAAAGAAAAAAAAAATGTGGGAGTTTACTGTGTGTGGATTTATTTTTAGGTTCTTCATCATGTTCCATAGGTTTATGTGTCTATTTTTATGCCAGTACATTATATTTTTGGTTACTGTGGTTTTGCAATATAATTTGAAGTCAGGTAACGTGACGCCTCTAACTTTGTTCTTTATAAGTAGCCGTGTTTTAAATGAGGGATCTGAGGCTCGGAGAACTGCTAAGTGGTAGAAAGAGTTGAAGCTGGGTCTTCTAACTTCATGTTCAGTGCTCTTTTTCATGTCCCCACACTATCCCACATCTTAAAAGTATGAACTAGTAGGGGCAGATTTAGATAAATTGACCAGGTGCAGTGGCTCACACCTGTAATCCCAGCACTTTGGGAGGCTGAGGCAAGTGAATCACTTGAGGTCAGGCATTCAAGATCAGTCTGGCCAACATGGTGAAACCCTGTCTCTACTAAAAATACAAAATTAGCCAGGCATGGTGGCGCATGGCTTTGGTCCCAGTTACTCGGGATGCTGAGTCAGGAGAATTGCTTGAACCCAGGAAACAGTGGTTGCTGTGAGCCAAGACATGCCACTGCCTGGGTGGCAGTGAGACTCCATCTCAAAAAAAAAAAAAAAAAAAAAACCAGATAAATGAATGCTTGGCTGTTGTAGATATTTGTAGATGTCCTTGTTCTCTCTTTTCAGTAGTGGTCCCCAAGCTTGTTGGCAACAGGGACTGGTTTTATGGAAGACAATTTTTCTGCAGACTGGGGGTTGAGGGTAGGGGGTGGTTTCAGGATGAAGCTGTTCCACCTCAGATCATCAAGCATTAGTTAGATTCTCATAGGGAGTGCTGCAGCCTAGATCCCTGCATGCACAGTTCACAATGGGGTTCTGCTTCTATGAGAATCTATTGCCACACCGCTCATCTGACAGGAGGCAGAGCTCAGACGGTAATGCTCTCTTGCCCATCTCTCACCTCCTGTTACACAACTCAGTTCCTCACAGGCCACGGACCTGTACCTGTCCGCGGCTTGGGAGTTGGGGACCCCTTTTAAGAAAACAGCATCCTGATTTTCCTTTGAAGAATGAATCTGGCTTCACTCTTAATGTCTGAGGTTCAGGCCAGGGTCCAGGGAAGGTCTGTATCCTAGGCTGCATTTCTTTGACAAAGTCATGGATTAGAGATAGGCAGGTACCCCAAGATGGGCCAAGCACCTGACCTGAACTTTTACTAGAGCTAAGCTATAGGTAAGAAGGTGCCTCTTTTTCTTAGATTTGCCAGGACGATAGAAGTCTGAAGTTTTTGGTGGTCCTTGTTGTCACTTCATGGAGAGGTTGGCCTGAGAATAAAGCCTGTGCAAAGGAAAACAGAGGGGATAGGGAGAGAGAAATTGAGAATAAGTATTGACTAGTTTATTGGATCCATCCAGTCCTTGGACTTTCAGTAACCTTAGTTCACTAATTCCCTCTTTGATACGTAAGCCAATTTGAGTTGGGTTCTGTTATTTGCAACCAAAACAATATAGAACATATGCAGCTAATTTAAGATTTGTATGTTGCTCATAAGATTGAAAGCCTAAGCCTTCCTCTGAACACAAATATGTGAGTAAGAATCAAAAAAGTCAAATGCAAAGTCTTGATGATAGCAGTCAATGGGATGGATTGGAAAGTATCTCAGACTAAGAGTCAGAAAACCTGGGTGCTGATCCTAGGAGGTTCCCTTAGCCATGTGACTTTGTAAAATTTGTAAAACTCATGCTGTAAAATATGCAAAATTAACCCTACATCAAAAAAGTGATGTACACATACACATTTTGAATGCTGCATTATGTAAAGGCAAATGCATAGACTTAGAGTTGCTCCCAGAACTTCTTCTGTATATCCAGTAATTAGTTTTCAATATTAGCAGAGGGAGTGGACATTTCTCAGTCTCTCATATACCATATGCATTGATCTGGTTGACAGAATACCTTTAAAGATACACTTAAGAATGCATCTTAGGAGAATGATAAGAGAAGCCACAGACTGGGAAAAATATCTGCAAAACACCTATCTATAAAAGTTTTGTATTCAAAATATGCAAACACCCTTAAAACTCAATAATAAAAAACAAATAACCCAATTAAAAAATGGATGAGATATCTGAACAGACAACTCAGTTGAAAATATACACAGTATGAAAAGATGCTCAACATCATATGTCATTAGAGAATTGAAATTTAAAATAACAAGTTACCACTAAACACCTGTGATAGTGGCTACATTCCAAAATACTGACACCACCAAATGCTGGAAAGGACATGGAGCAGCAGAAACTCTCATTCATTGCTGGTGAGAAAACAAAATGGCACAGCCAATTTAGAAGACACTTAGCTATTTCTTAGAAAGCAAAACATAGGCTTACCATATGATCCAGCAATTGTGCTCTTAGGTACTCCTCCAAATGAATTGAAAACTTGTAGCCACACAAAAACCTGCACACAAATATTTATAGCAACTTTATTCATAATTGTCAAAATTTGGAAGGGACCAAGGTGTTCTTCAATGGATAAATAAACTATAGAACATTTAGACAATAGAATATTATTCAGGGATAAAAAGAAATGAGCTAACTATCAGGCTATTGTTAAGTGAAAGAAACCAGTCTGAAAAGCCTGCGTAGGCTGCATCTTTAAGACTCCAACTATGACATTCTGGAAAAGCTAAAACGACAGAGACAATAAAAATATCAGTGGTGCTAGAGTGGGTGAGAGAAATGAGGGAGGGATAATTAGATGGAACACAGGGCATTCTTAGGGCAGTGACACTATTTTTATAATACTGTAATGATAGATACATGACTAATTATTAATGATACATGCAACATATTATTAATGAAGAAAATTGTGTGGGGAGAGAAAGTAGGCATATGGGAACTCTCCGTACTTTCTGTTCAATTTTCCTATAAACCTAAAACCACTATAAAAACAAAGTCTATTAATTTTTTTAAAAATATATCTCTCCTTAATTCTTTCTCCCTCTCAACCTGAAGTTCTCTCTTGAACATTACAGATACCTGAAATGAAATCTGGAGGGACAACACCTTACTCTTGAATCCTGGGAGCCCAAAGTCGGATTGGAATCTCAGGAATACTAGAAGCCAGGAAAATTTGGTCCTATTGACATCCAAAGTGGGTCAGGAAGAAAAGTGAGTACCTCAGACACCAATTGGAAAAGAAAAATTCATTTACTTGCTCAGTGAATATTTATTGAATGGCTACTGTGTATCAGGCGCCAGCCTAAGGCCTGAAAATATAGCAGTAAACAACGTTTCTACCCTCACGAGACTCAGGTTCTAGTGTGGAGAGGCAAAAAAGAAAAACCATGTAAATTTATAGAGTGTCAGATGCAATAAATGCCATGGAGATAATATAGCTGATGAATAGTGTGTGGCAGAAGCTGTTAATTGTTCATTCTTCCATTTTGAGACAGAGTTTTGCTCTTATTGTCCAGGCTGGAATGCAATGGCACGATCTCGGCTCCCTGCAACCTCCGCCTCCTAGGTTCAAGTGCCTCAGTCTCCCAAATAGCTGGGATTACAGGCATGTGCCACCATGCCTAGCTGATTTTGTATTTTAAGTAGAGACAGGTTATCCCCATGTTGGTCAGGCTGTTCTCGAACTCCCAACCTCAGATGAGCTGCCCACCTGGGCTTCCCAAAGTGGTGATATTACAGGCATGAGCCACCACGCCCAGCCTCTTCCATTCATCTTTTAGAAAAAGAACCCTATCTCAAGGTTTAGTTGGTTATGCATCTGTGCATTTAGTTGGTATGAAATTCAGGGAGCACCAGGGCAAAGTGGGGGGAGCTTTCTATGTCATGTAAGGTGGTCAGGGAAGGCCTCCCTGATAAGATGACATTTAAGCAGAAACAGAGAGAGTGAGCTGTGGGGCCATTTGGATAAAGACACAGAGGAACACAGCAAGCACAGAGGCAGGATTGAGCTCCAGGCTGGTTCAGGAACAGCCAAAAGCCCGGCATGTCTGCCACACAGTGAGTAAAGAGAAATAAAATTAGAGGGAATGTAGGAGAGCGGATCACATAGGGCCTTATAGGCCATCATAGAAAATTCTGGAAATAGTCTCTTGGCTAAGAGCTGACAGGGAGTCTCAAGGCAAGGACAATGGAAGAGAGTCCAACGAGGGGAACAGGACCAGAGAAGGGAAGACTGCCCATGCCCTTCTGGAGCATCTATAAGTTGAATTGGGCTTACATTCATAGGGAATTTCAGAGACAAAGACATTGTGGGGCTCAACATATACTCGTGGACATATTCACTTTATCAAATACTAAATTTATAATCAAATATTGCCTGGGAAGATGTATTTTCTTTCTTTTCTTTTCTTTACTTTTTTTTGAGACAGAGTTTCGCTCTTATTGCCCAGGCTGGAGTGCAGTGGCACGATCTGGGTTTGCTGCAACTTCCACCTCCTGGGTTCAAGAGATTCTCCTGCCTCAGCCTTCTGAATAGCTGGGACTACAGGTACATGCCACCACACCTGACTAGTTTTGCATTTTTAGTAGAGACAGGGTTTCTCCATGTTGCTCAGGCTGGTCTTGAACTCCTGGCCTCAGGTGATCCGTCTGCCTCAGCCTTCCAAAGTGCTGGGATTAAAGTGTGAGTCACTGTGCCCAGCCTGGAAGATGATGTATTTTCTAGAAACTGGGCGGGAATTGAATTCAACTGATGAGTAATGCTCCCCTAAGAAGTGACCAGACCCCTTCATGCCCAGAAATCTCTCAGGCACAAGAAGTATGCAGTCACCGAACTATGGGCATTTCTCCAATTTTCATTTTGCAGACTAGGGAAACCTGGAGAAACAAAATGACTAACCCAAGATTACATATGAAATTAATGGCAGAACTGGAAACTAGAATCCAGGTGTCCTCATACTGGTTAAACACCCTTTTCATTATTCTCAACTTTAGTCCATGCTAGGCGCAAAAGGTGGTAGTGAATATTTCAAATTATAAAACCATTCTAGTGGCTTTTGAACTGAGCTTGATTGGGGAGTCCCTATTTTATGTTAGGAGCGGATTTTCTTCCTAATGATCTTTGTGTAAAATAGCATGGGATGAAAAACTGCCCTGATTACACACAAATCAGATTATCTGGATGGAGATACTTAGCATAAATAAGGTCTCTTATTAATAAATGACTTTGAGCTGTTTAGAAAATTTAGCATCCATTATGTCCTCTAATCTTCATGGCAAGCCTTGTGAAGTAAGCAGGGTAGATACTATTTGCATCATATTATAGAAATAAAATAATTCCAGAGACAGTAAGTGACTCAGCCAAGGTCATAAACCTTTTTGGATGGTGCCAGATATTCTTATTCTCTGAAGGACTTGGCACCACAGGCATCTTCCCAGGTGATTAATAGCTGGCACTTTATAGCTATTACTACTTACCAGACACTGTTCCAAGTGCTTTGCATAATAATGATTCAGTTACTCCTCCTACTAGGTAAATTCTGTTATCCTTATTTATTGATGGGAAACTGAGGCACAGAGAGACTGAGTAACTTGCCCAAGGTCATGTATCTTCATAAGGTAGTCAGAGCTGGGACCCAAACATATGCAGGCTGTGTTTGGAATCTGTGCTTTTCACCACTGCACTATGCTACCTCTTCAATTACGAGAACTTGGAAGCCATTCTGTGATTCAGATAGCTCATGGGCACATTTCAAGAGTCTTTGAGATCAAGTTCAGATACCCAATCACTCTTATGATTTTTGCAAGCCCTTTCCTTTGATGTGTGTGGCCACTTGGTCCTATTATCCACTTATGTAATAGAGAGATGTAATCAAAATTTGGTTTTTAAACCATTTGTCTGGGTGGATTGGGAGAAGCATTGTGCATTACAACAGCTACTTTGTCATCCATATAGAAATGTTTTTATAGGTAAGAGGGAATTGCTTACTGTTCTGAAAAAGAGTCACCACTGAGCAGTCATCCTTCTCTTTTTCTTTAATTCATTAACAATAAGAAGGATTAGAGTAGAAATATGTCATTTTTATCTATTTCCTCTTTTTTTGTGTAGTAACTACCTCAATGTTCTTTTAGGGAATTCCCCTACCTTGTTCATTCTCAACCCACGTGGTTTGATACCAGCATATCTGCTGTCTTTGTGGTTGGATGCATGACCCAGGTCCAGGCAATGGGAGTGTTTCCTCCTGGATACAAAAACTGATTGACTCAGGAATAGGTATGTGATCTTAGCCAGTCCAATGAAAGTTGGCTCCAGGACTTTTACCTGAACTGCTGGGAAGCAGAAACCCTCTTTCTACTTAGTGACTAATATAATAGAGCACAAGCTGGAGGCTGGTGGACTTGCACGAGAATGAAATGAAGACAAATAAAAGTAGAACCAAGCACTGGAGAGGGAATCAAGTCATGATTGACTTGATTTACCCAAATTTTGTCCACGCTTGGACTTTTCAGTAACATAAGGCCATATATCCCCTTGTGTGTTTGGGCAAGTCCAAGTCAGCTTTCTGCCACTTGTAACTTAGATTAAGTTTGTTCTGATTAATTAATTGTTCCAATTAGTACAATAATAATTTATGTACTAGATTTTCTGCCTCACCTTGAAACCTGGAAGCTCACTGTATCAGTTATCTCTTGCCAAAATGAAGCTGCTTAAAAAACAACCACAGTGGCATGCAACAGGTCTACAGCTGGCTGAGTGGTTCTGCTATTCTGCATTGGTCTTGGCTGATCTTGGCTGGGCTTGTTTATGTGTCTGTGGTCAGCTGGCAAACTGGCTAGGGGCTGGCTAATCTAGCACAGTTTTGTCTTAGATGGCCCAACTACTTGGATCTGCTTCACAGGATCTCTCACCGCACAGCAGGCTATCCTGGGCTTTTTTTTTTTTTTTTTTTAAAATGGTAAAGCAGGGTTCTGAGAGAGACAGGTGGAATGCAAGATCTAGGCTCACAATGGTCATAGTACCACTTCCATGGCATTCTGTTTTGTACAGCAAGTCACAAGGAAGGTCCATATTTAAGGATGGAGGAAGTAGTCTCTACCTCAAAATAGGAAGAGCTGCAAATTCCTATTGCAAAGGGCATGGCAGCCACAGGGCGGGGGTGGAGATTTGGGGCCATTTTTGCAGTCAGTCTACCATATTTATCATCATTGTTCCCATAATTACACAGTGGTGGTAGAGAGAGAAAATGAGCAACTGGATACCGGAATTTAACCAGGTGTTCACTAAGCCACACATTCCTCAGTACATGCAGGGGATGATGCCATCCTGTCCTGATTCCACCCATTTAGCATATGTGATTTTTTTCTAAGTTGGAAATAGATACAGAGACCCTGTTTTGAAAGAGATTTTAAGGGTCATCTGACCCAACCTCCATATTTTTCAGAAGAAAGAACCAGGCTTCAAAGTTAAGGGACTTCCCCAGGTCCACACAGCGAGTGAGTGACACAAGTGGGTCTAGATGTTTGCCTGCTGACTCCCAGTGCAGCAGACCTTCCATGATCCTGTGCTGTTCTCTCTTCTCATGCCAAGGCAGAACACGGAAGTGGCTACATGCTTGCACTTTGGAGGCAGTCAGCCTGGGTTTTCAACCTGGCCTTATCACTTATTACTTGAGATTTTGGACAACTTATTTAACTCCTCTATCAATGATGGTAATAGTGCTGGACCTCATAAGGTTGTTGGGCAGATTAGATGAAAGAAAATAAAGCACATAGTAAGTGCTCAATAAATTTTAGCTATTGTATATTCTTTAAAAATACAGTATTTTCCTATTTGGCTTGCTCTCGTGTGCATTTAGTCTGGGTTTAGGCATTCAAAAGACCTGAAAACATCATAATACCAAATATTTAGATGGCGAAGAATAAATTCATCTTTTAAAAATACCTGGAGTATAAATTCACGTTTTCTTGTGAGCAGAGATATTTATAATCTGGTTTACTTGTTTACTTACTAACAAACGTTTACCAAGAGTCTACTGCGAGTCAGGCATTATATTAGTTTGCTGTTGCTGCAACGTATTACCACAAACTTAGTGACTTAAAGCAACATATGTCTGGAGGTCAGAAGTCTGAATTAGATCAGCTGGGCTGTTCCTTCTGGAGGTGCCAGGGGAAATCTGTTTCTTTGGTTTTTCCAGCTTTTAGAGGCTGCCAGAATTACTTGGATCATGGCCTGCTTCACTCCAATCTCTGCTTCCACCATCACCTCTCCTCTCCCTTGGCTTCCATTGTCTCATTGCCTTCCCTGACGCTCTTGCCTGCCCTTTATAAGCCTCTCCTTGTGAATTGTGCTTCCTTACAGTATGGTGACCTCAGGGTAGTCAGACATGGTAGCTCACGGCTCCAGAAATGAGTGTTTTCAGCAAGTAAGACAGAAACTCCATGCTCTTTTATGAATTCACATTAGAAGTTATAATCCCAGCACTTAGGGAGGTCGAGGTGGGCAGATCACAAGGTCAGGAGTTCAAGACCATCCTGGCCAACATGGTGAAACCCCATCTCTACTAAAAATACAAAAATTAGCTGGGCATGGTGGCATGTGCCCGTAATCCCAGCTATTTGGGAGGCTGAGGCAGAATTGCTTGAACCAGGACCCAGGTTTCTGTGAGCCAAGATCGCATCTCTGCATTCCAGCCTGGGCTACAGAGCAAGACTAGATCAAAAAAAAAAAAAAAAAAAGAAGTTGCATAGCTTTGTATCCCATGTGGGAGTTGATGAATGAGAAGACGTGGACACAGGGTGGGGAATGACACATCCCGGGGCCTGTCGGGGGACGAGGGGAGGGACAAGTAGCTAATGCGAGCAGGGCTTAAAACCTAGATGACAAATTGATAGGTGTAGCAAACCACCATGGCACACATATAGGTATGTAACAAACCTGTGTGCTCTGCACATGTATCCCGGAACTTAAAGTAAAATAAAAAATAAAATAAAAAATAAATGAATAAAAATAAAAATATGTATTCAAAAAATAAGTCACGTAGCTTTATTTCCATACCCCATGGGTTGAAGCAGTCACTGCCCACTCAGATTCCAGGGAAGGGGACACAGGCCACATCTCTTGATGAAAAGAATATGAATAAATGTGCAGTTATGTTTTTAAAACATCCTGGTAGACTTCACAAGCATGAGGTTTTACAGCAGAGACTACATTTCCCTGCCAGTTTACCTGCCTTGGGCTGGTGGAGGGCTCTGAGTTGGCAGTCGTTTCCTGCAGGATTCTCGGTTGGATGGCAGCAGCTCTCCAGCTCTGAGGCTCTCCAGATCTGAAACTGAAAACTAGTGGAGATTTCCCTGAATTTTGCTTTCTCAGGTCTTTCCACCTGTTCTTTGAATACTCTATTTCCTGTATCGAATAACCTTCTTCTTGAAAATACTTAGAGTGATACCTGGATATATACTTAGGCTTAGAGTGATACCTGGGTAAATACTTAGGCTTCTGCTGGAGCCTGACTGATTCAGGCTCCAAAGTCTACTCTCCTAACTGCCTCTCACATTGTTCCAAGCCTTTCTGGTGCTCCCGGCCTGCTCTTTTGCAGCCCACACACACCTGTCATCCAGCACGCCCTAAGGAAGATGACACTGCCTCTTAGTGCTCACAAAAGTAGTGCTAGCTGTATGAACCTCAACCATCTTTTCTATCCAACTGGAACTATATCTGTTTTTCCCTTTCTGCTCCATCTTAGAAGAAAATATCATCAATATTCTGGGAAAAGGATAAACTTTTAAATACGATACATGGTACCTTTTATTTATTTTTTTAACCTAATTTTCTGCCTTGTCTTCATAATAATAATAATCAGTGGCATATATCCTTCTCTATGTAGGGACTTAAACTAATCAAGAGGCAACCGTTTTCCTTTTCTCTTCTCTTCTCTTCTCTTCTCTTCTCTTCTCTTCTCTTCTCTTCTCTTCTCTTCTCTTCTCTTCTTCTCTTCTCTCGTCTCATCTTTTCTTGAGTCTTGCTCTGTCATCCAGGCTGGAGTGCAATGGCAGATCTCGGCTCACTATAACCTCCACTTTTTGGGTTCAAGGGATTCTCCTGCTTCAGCCTCCTGAGTATCTGGGATTACAGGCACCCACCACCACACCCGGCTAATTTTTGTATTTTTAGTAGAGACGGGATTTCACCACGTTGCCCAGGTCGGTCTTGAACTCCTGACCTCAAGTGATCTGCCCACCTTGGCCTCCCAAAGTGCAGGAATTATAGGGGTGAGCCAGGGTGCCCAGACTGAGGCAACCATTTTCAACATGTGCTTTCCAAGGTCACCCTTTCCAGACATCCAGAAGAGAATGTAAACTAAAAATAAAATCCTAAGACTTCCAGCCAACTGAACAGACCCCCTCTTGACCAAGGAGACCCCAGGAAAAACTTAAAAACTGAATTCCTGGCCATCACGAGAAGGGAGGTCCAGCATGCTTTGTTATCCTCCCTCCCTTTTGGAGTGTAGGCACAACTGAACAGCATTAGTGTTAAAATAAAGATCATAAAACTAACAAGATTGACTTCTTGTCACCATAAAATACCAAATTATAAATAGGACCTAACACCATACAAGAAGGGTTGAGTCACACATTCTTATAGGTCACTCTGACCCAGTGTACCGGACTGCAGACTTCCTTATCTTAACTTGAAACATTCCTTTTTTGCTGCCTCTGAATTTTTAGACAAAGCTTTATTTCTTTAACCAAATTAAATTGTCCCTGAATCTACCTATATCCTGTAAGCACCTGCTTCAAAATATCCCGCCTCTTCTGGCTGGAGCCTGGAGTTTGAGGCTGCAGTGAGCTATGATCATGACCGTGTCACTGTGCTCCAGCCTCAGTAACAGAGGAAGAGCTTGTCTAAGAAAAATAGGAAAAGAAGAAAGAAAGAAAGAGAGAAAGAAAGAAAGAAAAGGAAGGAAGGAATGGAGAAAGAGGGCAAGAAAGAAAAGAAAAGAAAAAAAGAGAGAGAGAGAAAGAATGACAATGTTTTTTTGCAGAGTTGGTTTTCCCATTAAGAGGGAAAAGCATACAGAGGCTGTATGTGAGAGGCTTTTATGGGTTAGCCCTGGACGTGGTGCACACCGCTTCTGCTGCTCCCATTCCGCTAGCTAGAATTCAGTCACAATGCTACCTCTAGCTGCAAGGGAGGCTGGGGAATATCTATGTGTGCAGGAAGAAGAGATAATGAGTTTTGGTGAATGACTAGCTAGCAGTCTGTGCCATTGTGCCTTAAACCTTGGCATACTTACTTAATTTTCCTGTAGACAGCTTTGTCATTTCAAAGTTGAGGATCATTGTGGCCCCTCCTTCATAGGGCTATTGTAAGGATTAATTACATTAGTACTATAAAGACTTTAGAACATTGCCTGGCTTTTCGTAAGCATCCCATCAAAGTTATCTACTGTTGTTACTATTCTTGTAATCCTTAGAGGCTCAGCTTGGATATTACGTCCTTACATGACATCTTTCTTCTCCCATTTCCCTCTGGCCCATTCTCTCTGGCAAGTTTATATTGTATTATGGCTGTCTGTTTCTGGTTGGTCCTTTCCCTACGTGCTTCTTGAGGACAAGGATTGTGTTTAGCTATGTTTTAAGTAACTAGCATAGTCTCTGGGATGTGATAGGTACTCACTAAATATTGGTGGAAGGAGGAAAGGAAAAAGTGATAAAAGCAAGAAGGAAAGCCACAAAGTGGATTAATATCTTGTCATGGGGAGATCTGTGAAAGGACAGTCTGATAAACTGCCCTTTCATGGACTGTAGTCACCACCTTCCAGGTCCCGGAGGATCAGTTGGTACTGAAGTCTTACCAGCCTAGGGACCAAAACCGCCTGCCCTTCATGCCCTGAATGAGACTCCACTTGTGCACTGCCTCACATCCTCTCAACCTACCTTTTCTCCAGCCCCCGCTGCAGCACCCAGCACCCAGAGAAGTGAATCTACATTTCCTCACCTTGTAACTGAGTCTTTCAACTCTGAAATGCATTTAAAAACTTTTTTCCTCTCTTTCTAGTCTTAAGATATAACCTTGAAACAGACTGTAGAAACCCTTTTCCTTAGTCTTAAAACATAGCTATGAAATGTTCTTTAAAACTCTGCTTCCCTCTCTTTCCCACCAGACACTCCCTTGCACCATAGACACTTATCTAACTGTACACTTGTTAATAAATTCCAGGGGCTGATTTTATACAACAGCTGGGCAAGGAGAGCCAGCTGCAGAATTCTCCCCAACTTGGAGATTACCTCATGACAGACATCTATAGCATGGCTGCAACTGAGGCGGCAGCAGCCAGCACTCCAAGCGGACAATAACTCAAAATAGCCCTTGGAGGAAGACATGCAGACCTGTATCCTGTGTTACTCTGGCATGGTTCTCATACTAAGTCTCCTCTTGTTATTTTTTATTTCTTTTTAATATTTTTTGAAACAGAGTCTGTTGCTCAGGCTGGAGTGCAGTGGTGTGAACACAGTTCACTACAGCCTCAACTTCCCAGGCTCAAGCAATCCTCCCAATTCTCGGCCTCTAGAGTAGCTGGAACTACAAGTGTGCACCACCATACCTGGCTAATCTTTTTTTTTGTATTTTTTGTAGAAATGGGATTTCACCATGTTGCCCAGGCTAGCTTCGAACTCCTAGGTTTAAGCAATCAGACAGCCTTGGCCTCCCAAAGTGCTGGGATTATAGGAATGAACCACTGTACCTGGCCAAGCCTCTCTTTTTAAAATCCCTTCCTTCAGTCTAACACTTGAAATGGTCTTTTGGGGCCGTGAGCCTGGCCATTTCCCAATTGCTAGCATTTGAATAAAGTTGCTTTCCTTTTACTGCTTCTCAGATTTTGGCTCTCACGTCATGAGCAGCTGGACTTGCAGTCAGTTACAGCGTGGCTGCCCTGCATCTCATCCTGCCCTGGGGCTGCTCTTGCTCAGCTTCCTTGGACACTGTTAGAAATGTATTTTGACTGTCAAATATGCAAGTATGCAAGTGCAAGGGAGTTGCATCTCATGGGGCAATGTAACCACTGCAGGACATGAACTAGTGGATAAACGTTTCTCTCTTCTGACTCTTGAGCAGATGATTCTGAATGGGTGATGAACTCATCCTGACCTGAGTTTTCTCTGAGTTAGCGCTGGAAATCCCATGTTGCTGTTGGTTACCCTAATTCTGAAATGCATTCTGCAGGACCCCTGAGGGGGTCCCATTGAGATCAAGTCCCGGTTTCCCACAGCTCGATAGCATATACTGTCTTGGCTTTTCCTGCTTCCATGGGATTACTTCCTATTATATACCAACTTTACACAAGCTTGTGTCTTCGGCTCTGTTTTCTCTGAGGAATCTAGCTGGTTTTTGAATTGGACAATGCTGAGCTTATCTGTGTAGTGATGAGTGTTTCCAACTTTAGAAAACTTAAAATGGCAGAGGCAAGTGAAATAAAGTCAGGGCCCCCAACAGCCAAATTATCACTTTCCTGATGTTGTTACAAAATTAATGTGGAAGATATGGCACTGTTCAAAGATAGTATAATGAAATATTCATTATAAGGTTTAATTGCTTGAACAGCCCAATGTAGAAAGGATTGCAGATGGTCAGGAAACTTAACTTTTAGTCCCACTTCTAGTATTTAAAATCCTATGTGACCTTTGACATACTTCTCCTTGGGCCTCAGTTTCTTCATGTACAAAATTCTTGGCTGCTTCTCTGCTGAGATCAAGTGTACAAAATTAGGAGGCTGGGTGAGATTTTGCTTTTATCAGGTGTTCTATCTCAGCTGGTATAGTTATACATGATGGGCAGAGGTTTGTGGGGTGTCAGGGGCTTTGTCCCTTCCTAGTGCCACTAGGGGAAATAGGCCTGGTGGCTTGTTTCCTGACCATTTAACTAATTGAGCACATATTGAATAAATATTTTATATATGGGTCATAGTGGACCATGAAGAACTCCCAACTTATTTGACAACATCCATTTTTTTTTTTTTTTTTTTTTGAGACAGAGTCTTGGCCTGTTGCCCAGGCTGGAGTGCAGTGGCATGATTTTGGCCCACTGCAACCTCCGCCTCCCTGGTTCAAGCAATTCTCCTGCCTCAGCCTCTCAAGTAGCTGGGACTACAGGCACGTGCCACCATGCCTGGCTAATTTTTTGTATTTTTAGTAGAGGTGGGGTTTCACCATGTTGACCAGGCTGGTCTCAAATTCCTGATGTCAAGCGATCTACCCACCTCTGCCTCCCAAAAAGCTGGTATTACAGGCCTGAGCCACTGCACCCAGACCCCTGACAACATTCTTGAGATTTAATAATCTTGAATCTTCTTTACACAGTGCCAACTAGACAAGATTTCAGGGCCAAGAATATTTGGCTCTGAGATTTAAGAAAGATCTTCCTGATTACTGTAGAACTTGAGGTCATGACAATCACAGCCAGTAGTGTGCTGCTCCTACCTGCTTTTAAGAGCCAGTTGCTAAATATTCAGGAATGTTTCAAGCCAAATAACCACTGGTGATTTGAAATCAGTCATGGGGAGAGTATTGGCACCACAGAAATTGACAAATGCTACAAATCCATGTTCTCTCCACGCCCACCATTCCCTGAACCAGTTTACCAGCAATTCCCTGCATCCAGCTCTTAACACTGGAAGTTTTTTATCCAGGACTATGGCTAAATTAAATATGTGTGTCTTAAAAAGATCTTTTCCCCCTACTTTTTGGTTTGTGGATACAAAGAGCAGAGTCATTAAGACTTCTTTTTCTCTCGCCCTCAACAGTGGCTTTCTTTACAGATTATATGAATCTGAAAGATACAAGTTCCACCAGAGATCTTGGCAGGATTCCACAGCCCCAAGGTCTGCAGGTTCTGACAAAGGATAGGCTGGGGCCTGCCAGGAAAACTCACAGAACCACATCAAGGTGTTTGTGCTGCCGCTTCAAGAGAATTTATCCTCAAGACAAATAGGAGTTTGCCTATTTGGGGGCTTTGGAAAATTTTTTAAAGGATTTTAGAAGCCTGTTCTGTTACTTAGTAGTTGTGTTACTGGACAAGCTAGTTAACCTCATTGAGCCTGGGAAGTAATCCCAGGAAATCAGGGAAAGGCAAAACTGTGTGTTATTAAGCTCTGGGAAACTGGGACTTGATCCCACTGGGACTCTCTAAGAAGTCCTGCAGAATGCATTTCAGAATTAGGGTAATGAGCAGCAACATAGGATTTCCATTGGTAACCCAGAGAAAACTCAGGTGCCTAGAAAGCCAGGATGAGTTCGTCACTCTTTCAGAATCATCTGCCTAAGAGTCAGAAGAAGGGAATATTTATCCACTAGTTCATGTCCTGCAGTGGTTAAGGCACCCCATGAGCTGCCAACTCCCTTGCACTTGCATATTTGCATGTGTGCAAGCATGGTGCACATGCTTGAGACAGGATCTCACTCTATTGCCCAGGCAGGCGTGCTCTGGCTTAATCACAGCTCACTGCAGCCTCTGCCACCCATGGTCAAGTCATCCTTCCTCCTCAGTCTCCCACATAGGCACACACCACCATGCCTGGCTAACTTTAAAAAATTTTGTAGAAATGGAGTCTCACTATGTTGCCAAGGCTGGCCTCAAACTCCTGAACGCAAATGATCCTCCCATGTTGGCCTTCCAAAGTGCTGAGATTGCAGCCATGAGTCACCGCACCCAGCCAACCTTGCTGAGCTTTCCTTATATGTGGAATGGATGAGAGATACTTCAGAGGGTTTATGGGTTTGTCATGCAGCTCAGAGAGCTTAAGCCTCAAGACACCTCACTTGTACAGGCTCCTCACAGGAGGGCTTTAGGCATGCTGCGTTTGTAATTTTCTAGTCTAAAGATTCCTGCCCTCTTCCCAAAATATGTCATCTTCAGAGCTGCACAAATCTTGGATCAGCTCCTGCTTGTGAGGATGAATCACGTGTAAAGCACTTACTCCTGAGTCTGGCCCATTGTAAGAGCTTCAGAAATAGTCCTTGCTGTCGTCAGTGGAGGTACTTTCCCTCCATTATCACACATCCACGTATTCTTTCTCCCACTGTCTAATGTCAATGCCCACCCACGTCTGCTCATAGTTTGCTTCTTTTCCTATAATGTCAGTTTCTTGCCAGTTGCTCCCCATTTGCCACTTTGCCAGTCTTATTCTGTAAGGTGCATCTGCACTTCCTCACTGTGCCCTTTTTCATGATGGGAAAACAATATCTAGTGATTACAGCAAAGAGAGATCATAAACAAAATGCCTGAAGCTCGTTGGTGTGAGGGGGAGCCAAAGTCATATTAATACTTAACAAAACATCCAATGGGACAGGAAAACAAAAGGTAATTGAGGCAAAGCTGTGATGTTTTGCCAGTTGTTAACATAAGAGGCCAATTGTCAGCTGACTGTGATATAAAGACGCTTCCTTTAAGAGCATGTGTAAGTAATAGGTATCTCAGAATTATCAAAGGGCTTTAAGTCACCCTAATAATGAGTCTGTACTACAAACAGAGAGAATGCAACCCACATTTTGTCTTAAAAGACACAGCAAATGACATTGCAGCTGTAATGAGAATCTCAGAGCCATTTGCATTAACTCAAGATAAGTGAAGGTGGAGTGTCTGTGTGCCTCACATGGCACTTCTTCCTTGACTTATGTACACTTAGGTGCAGCCATCACTGAGGGCTTGTTTTGCAAGGTGCCATGGATGGTGATGCGTGAAACCAGGCTCCTTTTATTATGCTGTGCTGGAAGCTGCCTTGGCAAGTGGTGGGAATGTGGCCTTTTGGATCAGATGAATCTGGTGGAATCCTGGCTCTGTGCTGAGTATATGATTTAGACATTCGCATAACCTTCTTGAGCCTCAAATTTCCTCATCTGTAAAATGGTAATAATACTACCCATTTTACAGGAGCTCAGAGAGGATTAAATGGGGGGAAAAAAAGACAAAGTGTTTGAAACAGCAAGTTCTTATTAAATACTTTCTTGCCTCTTCTGGAGACATAGAATCTTAGTGCAATCTTGGTACTCTCAGAAATTGTTTATGTAGCTCATCTGAATCTTAATTTTTTAGTAATTGAAACATTTTGTCTTAATACAGAAGCAATATTTGTAGCACAATAATTAGAATATTTATTTATTTATTTGAGATCAAGTCTCACTTTGTTGCACAGGCTGGAGTGTAGTGGCACAATCTCAGCTCACTGCAGCCTCCACCTCCCAGGTTCAAGTGATTCTCCTGCCTCAGCCTCCTGAGAAGCTGAGATTACAGGCATGCACCACGATACCTAGCTAAGTTTTTGTATTTTTAGTAGAGACAGGGTTTCCCCATATTGGCCAGGCTGATCTTGACCTCCTGACCTCAAGGGATCTACCCCCTCAACTCCCCAAAGTGCTGGGATTACAGGTGTGAGCCATCACACCCGGCATGAATTATATTTAGATAAGAAAAAAATACAAAATTACATATAATTCTAATATGTTAAGACCTTTGGGTGTATCCTTCCAGGACACTTTTATGACAGTAAATACATATGTATTATTAAAATATAATTATACAATACGTACTATTTCATAACCTGCTTTGTTTTGATACGTTACATCATTATGGGAAATTTTTGAAAAAAATCTCTTTCATGACAAGGCCAGCTAACAATTTTTCCTTGTTATGGGAAGCAGTTTCGATTAACATACTGTGACAACTGTCTAGTGTTATTAAGTAAGTTACAACAAAATTTTGGTGCCCCTTTCCCAGAGGAAGGCCACATAGCTGCTCTAAGGGACAAGGACAAGTAATATCTTCAAATCCTCTTTTTGAAGTGCCTATGTTTAGAAATCATGCATTTTCTTTTAAGACTTTTATAAAATCTAAGAAGAAACTTATCCCTTTGTATTCAGAACAAGGTAAAAGAGATTTCTAATTGGGTATTGTTATGGGGCCATGACTTCTGCTGTAAAGAAGGTAATAAAAAAAAGATAAAATACTTCTACCCCCTATAATTCATTTTGCTGGAAAAAAAAAAAACCGGATTGGCTTGAGAGGGGCTTAGGTGGGTGACCAAATTACTGTTTGGTTGGTTGAGAGACAGAAGCAGTACAGAATGACAAAGGTGTGGGGTGGGCCACAGGCCTCTGGTTCGTCATAGTAGGACCTCAAACCAATGTCTAGTTCATGAATGTTTATATATGGGTTGGTATATAAAGGTGCATATTTGCAAACGAATGCTTAGTTTTAGTGTCAACATTTTTATTCCTAATTTAATGAAAAGGGATTGTATGTTTTCAAGTTCTGTGGGCCTAACTAGAAAGAAAAGAGTTCAGGATTTCCAACTGTGCCACCTTCACAGCAGGTAGGTATATGTTTACCAAAACACACATGACTCTACACATGTTCAAGCATCTTGTTATAAGAAGGGCGTGGTATAAGTGGAAAAATTGCTTCTGCTATTCTTGTGAGGCTTCTGCTATTCTTCTGCTATTCTGAGAGACCAGGGGCCATGTCTTTACTTGTCTGTAAATCTATTACAGCAACGAGGACACTGCCTTGTATATAGCTGTGGTCCATGTTGTTGACTGACATGATTATACACATGTTGTGTGTGCCTATTTATCACCTATCTATTTATGTATCATCTACCTGTCTGTTGAATCTTAGCTAAAGCTCATGCAATTTGGACGGGAGGTAAGGGGGCAATAAAGAATTTACAAACTACTTGTGGAATCCCCTAGTCCCCTCCACCCCCTGCTTTTTTCCCCTGTGTCTTGACCAAAAATCACAGAGTACCTTGATCACTCTGTGACACAACCAGCTGCAGGCTTTCCCCAGCAGGCTTGAAACCACGGCTTTGAACATTCCCAGGTCCTCATACAGGTATCAAGTTTACGAGGAAGAAACTAGTCCTAGCCTTGAGCCAAAATCCTTAAACCTTTATATAAACTCCATGCCCTGACCTCCTCACTGCAGACATAGCTAGATAGAACATCGTCGTCTCTTGCTGTTTGCTGCAAAGATTGCTACAGCCTTCTCTGTGCCTAAGTTCTTCTAATGAATGCTTTGGATGCATCAAAAAGAAAAAAAAAGAATTTACAATCTAAAAGGAAAATACTGTGTACTATAATCTGTATAAAATACATATAGTACATAATTTGTTGTATAAGTAATTTTTATGGAAATACATAAAATTATATTATAAATATAATAATTACATATAAGTTACATATATATATTTTCAGGTTTTTAACTTGGGGTTTAAGTATCTGTGATCTTAACACATTTATCTTGCCTTTTCTGATGCACGACTAAGAACTTATAAGGAGTTCAAATAGATCATGAATATAAAGACAGTTTAAAGTGCTTTACTTGCCAGTGTTCTTATAGCAAAACTTTCATGAGGTTTATGATACTTCTTTGATTTCTTGAGATTTTAGGAGTACAGGGTTATCTTATTATATTTTTCCTCTTTAGTTTAGAGGTTTAATTTAATTTACTATGCATCATTTCCAAGCTCCTTGACCTTTTCTGGATCCACCACCACCACCTGCTCTAATGGATACTTACACCAGCTGTGAATGTGCATAATATAAACTGGCCAAAATACGTGGCAAGGGAAGGCTGATAACTTGTTGCCCCTTCAAACTAATGTAGTTTAAATTTGTATTTAACACTTGAACACTGCGGTAGGCAGATCCTAAAATGGCCCCCAATAATCCATGCCTCCTGGTAGTCATGCCCTGTGTAATCTCCTCCCCATGAGTGTGGGCTGACCTAGCAACTTGATTCTAACCACTGTAAAATGGCAACAGTGATGGGCTGTCATCTCTGTGATGATGTTACGTAAGAGTTTTACTTCTCTTTTATTAACAGACACTCTCAGTGCCTTCTCAGCTTGCATGCTTTGATGAAACAAGCAGCTCTGTTAAGAGATGTCCATGTGGCAAGGAAATGAGGGTAGCCTTCATCAACAGCTAGCAAAGAACCGAGGCTCTCAGTCTGACAGCCCATGAGTAACTGAATCTTGCTAACAAGCATGCAAGCTTAGAAGCAGATCCTTCCCCAGTCAAGCCTTCAAATGCGACCTCAGGCCCTGCTGACACTTAATGGTGCCTTGTGAGGGCCCTGTAAGCAGTAGAGCAAGCTAAGCTGTACCTGAATTTCTGACCCACAGAAACTGGGAGGCAACAAATGTGTGTTGTTTTACACCACAAAGTTTTTGTTAATTTATTACAAAGTGACAGATTAATACAAGTACTGAGTGGGGAAAGTTGCATATACCATTCAGCCAAAGCTTCCTTGTTAACTAGAACCACTGTAATTACAAGATAATTTGATGAACAACTGTGTTACCTTAACACACCCTTCAGAGACCCCACCACTTGCAGGAGTCAGAACTCTATGGGCTCCACAGGACAGAAATCCATTCTAATTAGCTTAAGTAAAAAAGGGATTTATTAACTTACATACTTGAGAGGCTAAGGGTGTACCAAGCACCCTCAATTTCAGATCTACTAAAAGGGGCTCTGGTTGGCCCTTTTTAGATACATGCCAATATTAGGACAAACCATTGTGTCTCGTTGGATTGAGTTCTCTGAGTGGCTGGCTTGGATTGCACGTCTACCCTTGCAGTGGGGAAGGGGAGAAGAGCATTACATTTGAAAGCCTTCTGTAATATACAGATAGTTATCCAAATAATATTTTTTTCTCTAAAAAAAAAGAATGTATACAAGGCAGGCAAAACAACAGCTGTCTACTATACTACCTACTACCCAGCTGAGAGACAAAAGTGACTCCATCTTGGATGCTAACCTGCCATGTTGACTTCTGATTAGCCACAATCCTGTGACTATCTCCTGATTCCTACTTTCTTTACTGTCTGTAATGTAAGAACATGTCAACCTTGATGTTATCACATACATATAGCATTTTTGCCTGTTTGGGAGGGTCACCTTTAATTGTCTTGCTGGAGCACATACGCCATTTCTCTGTGGTATGCATATGTAAGCCTTGGGTTTTCAGAGTAACAGTGCAAAGATTTACCTGTCTTGTGGCTGCCTAAGACCACACTTCTTTCTGTAAGTTCCACCTATAAGACACCCTTTGCCAACACACTGGATTTGTCTGTCTTCTTTGGTTTCTCAGCTTCTTTGGCATTTGGGGGCCAATTTACGTATATGGTCTTTCACAGAAATTAGCATCTCTTGAAAATATTGCTTCCCATCTCATACAAACTTCTCTTCCAAAGACATTCTGGTAAATATGGAATATTGGATCTCTTTAGAATTCCAGTGATTTTTAGACTTTTTTACTGAATTGTACAATATACATATATCATAAGAGTAAAAATAGGTGAAATTTCATGAACTAAGTCCATCTTCAACAGCAACCAGATGAAGACACATTACTATTATGTGATCTTTGGAGTGTCGATTTTCTGGCTGAAAAACCTCTGTGGCTGGTGGCACCTTTGCCTGAGATTTTGTCCTGCATCCAGGAAGAATGAGGTATGCAGACAAGTGGAGGGTGAACAAGATAAAGAGGAGCTTTATTGAGTGTGAGAAAAGCTCAGAGGAGACCTGCAGTGGGTATCTCTTCTCTGTACACAGGTTGTCCCATCAGGTGCTCAGCTCTCAGTAAAGAGGAGGCCCTTGAGAGTGTAGCTCCTTTCTGCAACTGGCTATCCCAATGTCTGCAGCTCTCAGCAGACAGGAGACCCTGAAGAGGGTGGCTTCTCTCTGCCAGCAGGTCATCCCATCATCTCTGCAACTCTTAGTAGAGAAGGTAGCTCCTCTCTGCATCTGGTCGCTCCATCATCTCCAGCTATCAGCAGAGAGGATAGCTCCTCTCTGCAGCTGGTCCTCCCACCATCTCTCCATCCTTTGCCCTGCTCTTGCTGAGCCTGGGGTTTTTATTGGCCTCAGAAGGGAGGAAGTGCATAGTGACTAGACCATGGGCAGCCATGGATGGGCCCGAAAAGGCACCGCTAGTCCCCACTCTGGTATGTGGGTCTGGAAGCCCTACCCTCAGCCTTCAGGCCCTCCCTGGTCTGAAAGCAGGACCTTAGGGAGGACCTGTCTCCTTCTGCCTAGAAATCTATCTGACTCCTGCTGCTGTCCATGGCTGCCCAGGCTCAGCCCCAACTGTGCTCCAAGATTGGAACCAGTACCAACAGCAGGGAAAAACCAGGCAGCAGGAGCAGGCACTTTGGAGCCTGCAAGGGCAAGTGGCCTTCCTAGGCCCCCAAGAGTGCAGAGATGCCTGAGGCTGCAACCTGGCCTGGGAGGGCAGGGCTCCCACCTGCTTCATGGAACAGAGACCTGGGTCTGCAGTGGTGATTTGGGTGGCTGCAGCAGCACTCAGGAGCCCCTGCCCTAACTCAGAAGGGGTAGGGCTCTTGCTTGTCTCTGGCTCTTGCCAACTCCATGGGGCATGAAGCCCCGGCTGCACCTCCCTGCTGCAACCAGTGTGATGGTAGCAGTAGGCCATCTGGAGCAGCTGCTGCCATTATTACTGACACCGCAGAAGCCATGATTTCTGCTTCTTTTCTGTCCTTATCCACATCCCCCTCCCCTATTCCAGGATAACCACTGTCCTGACTTTTACCAAGGTTGATTAGTTTTTCCTACTTTTATATTTTATATGAAGGGAACAAAACCACATTCTCTCTTTCATATTTAGCTTTTTTGTTTAACATTATGTTCCTAAGTTTCATCCATATTGTTGTAGTTCTGGATTTGTTCGCATAGAATTCCACTGTGTGAATATATGACTATCTATCCATTCTAATATCTATGGGCACTTGGGAAATTTCCATTTGGGGACTATTATGTAAAGTGCTGCTACAAACATGTTAGTGCTTGTCTTTTTGTGAACACACGTATGCATTGGTGTACCCACATGGGAATTTCTGGGTCTTAGGGATTGCATATGTTCAGCTTTAATAAATGCTGCCAAACAGTTTTTCCAAGAGGTTGTATTAACTTACCATGCCACAAGTAGCATATGTAGATTCTGGTTACTGCATGTCTTTGTCAACACTTGGTATTTTACATCTTTTTGATTTTAACCATTCTGGTGGATAAGTACTAATGTCATCCCATTATGGTTTTAATTTTTAATTTCCTGATGACTGATGGAGATGAACACTTTTTAATAAATGTTTTAGCAATTTGAACATCCCTTGTTTTTTGTAAATCTTTTGGCCATTGTCCTATTCAATATTTTTTTTCTTATTGATTTGTTAGAAATTCTTTATAAATTCTGGTTAGGAGTGAGTGTCTAATATAATTATTGCAAATATTGTCTGCAAGTTTATGGTTTCTTTTTCACTCTTGAGGTCTTTTGATGAACAGAGTTCTCAACTTTAACATAATCTATAATTTTCTTACCTTTTATGTTTAGTATTTTATTGTGTCCTGTTTAAGAAAATGTTGCCAACTGTGAATTTAATTCCAGTGATGTTTTATAGTATCTAAGTGATAGTTTAAGGTAACATCAATAATAGACATGAAGTCAGGTTGACAGTTCTGTTACCTTTGAAAGAGCCTTAATTTTAAAATTTGCATATAGAGCTGAATAGCCAACAAATATGTCCTAGGATGTCATATTTCACTAAAATATTGCTTTCACCTTACTTTTTTTTTTTTTGACTCATGGCTTAACTGTCAAGTTTAGAGGAAAACTCAAAATGTTCTTTACTCAACTTTCCCTTTTTTTTTTTTTAAGAGACAGCTTGGCCTAAAGAAAAAAGCACCCATTTAGTACAATGGTCTTTTGTCTGATGCTATTTAATGGTGAATCATTTAGTCTCTCTAAACCACAGTAACCACATCTGCAAAAGTTGGAGAATAATTCCTGCCACGTTAATATTATGATGCTGTTATGAAAATAACAACAATAACAATAGGATGAAAAAAGTGCCTGCACTGCCGTGGTGCTTTATGAAGTAGTGCACTGCTAAGAATGTTGGTGAATAAGAGTGAATGTAACACAGTCTTAGTCTTACAGTCTATCAGGGGTGACAGGAAGTTACCATAACTGATCAAAATTTTCATGGAGAAAGTTAATCCACCAGAGAATAACTCATTTGATTAGTTCTGGAGAAGTGTTCTTTCTTGTAGAGTTCTTCCAAAGCACAGTCAAAGGCTTTATAAGTTTATATGCAAATGATAAAGTCAAGGCAGAACTCACACAGCCAAATCTGTAAAAGGTTCAGCAGGTGAATGTCAATCTTTAATATGATACTAACATTTATTCTGTATACAAGCTTCTGGCTCCGTTTTGTTCGTTCCTGCTCAGAATCTGACTACCTTTTTCACTGATTGTTTTGGAATTAACTACTCTTTGAAATCCTGCCATTTGTCTGGGTGCAGTGCCTCATGCCTATTATCCCTGCTACTCTGGAGGCTGAAATGGGAAGATCAGCTGAGCCCAGGAGTATGAGACTGCAGTGAGCTAGGATTGCACTGTTGCACTCTTGCACTCCAGCCTGGGCTACAGAGTGAAACCGTGTCTCAAAATAAAAATAAAAACAATAAAATTCTGTCATTGATTAAAGCCATTTTCAAAAATTCTTTAAGCATTTCTGTGAGAGTTAATTTACAAAACCCATCAGAAAACCTGTCCGTTTATTTTTAACGGAAATAAAAATATTATTTTAAATATTATTTTTAACTGAAAGTGGCATTATCCTTCTTGGCATCAGACTTGACTTTGATAGACTTTAGACTGTGTCTAAAATCACAACCACCATCCAAGCGAGGCTGGCATCAGTCAAGGTGTTTACGTACTAGTGCCCAGGTATAAGGTTTCTGGAGTTAGGGAAAAAAAACCAAACTACCTCCCCACCTCTACCAAATTCCAGGACACCCAGCTAAATTTGAATTTCAGATAAACAATGAATAATTTTTTATTATAATTTATGTCCCATGCTTATACTAAATTCAAATTAACTGGGCACTTGTATTTTGTCTGGCAACCTGACCCAAGACTGAAAATAATTCTAGAAGAGTTTCTGAAACTGCTTTGTTAATGGTAGCATTATGAGAATAGATAGAACCTAGTCTCTCAAAACAACTACCTTGAAGGGAATAGCCCTCATTTACACATCTGAATTATGAGATCCTTTTTAAAGAAAGGGGATCACTTGATCTTTCTGTAAGACTTCATTACATTATAGTGAAGAAAAGGACATATTAGCAGGTAAACAAGCATAAAAGATATGTGAATTTCATTAGTGTTCATTGTTTGTTACACCTTGACCAGTCTCTTAAATAAGCAGAAAAGCATTTCCTTAAAACTGTTTGAAAGTCTACCTATGTTTATTTAAGATGAATCAGATCAACTGGTTTTACTCAAATATCATAAGGAATAGTGAATAAAACAAATAGGAAAGTTATACTATCACATCAAACAAAAAGGGAAATTCCCCATTGAAGACTGGCCTGTGAGGACCACTTCCTGGTCTTAACTTTGTTTCCTCTGACTTCATTGGTAGAGAGTTACGAGAATTTCTAAGGGAGCACCCTAGTGCCTCGTAACTCTGTGGTTTAACATTATCCAGTAATAGCCACCTGTTACTAAAAAACCCAAGCAATGAAACACTGCCAACAAATGGAAGGCATATAGAACTGAGAGGGCTGAGACTGGCAGGCATGGGAACAGGTATTTTTGTATTCTTTCAAATATTTCAATAGTGTTTATTATGTAGTCAGTGTTTTCCTGACACAATATTCCTTCTATACTCAACATGAATTTCCTTAGAGTCACTTTTCTTTGTGCTTTCAGTAGTTTCCAGTTTTATTTTTAAAAGGGAGAAGTTACCTTTCTGTAAAAGAAAATCAGTAGAAGAATTTTGCCAGAAAGCAAGAAAGGCAATACAGAGTCTTTTCTCATCCTGTCAATGGAAATGTCTTAAAAAAAAAATACACAGGCTTTCTTTGATTAGCCAATTTTTCCCCCAAGAGTTATATCTCATTGAGTACAGTTTTTTTTATTCAAGAGTTGTATCTCACAGTGAGAAAGAAGGAAAAAAACTTGAAAGAAAGTTGAGAATTGTTACTGCTTTTGCAAATCTTGAGATTTGGCCTGAGAGTGGAGAGCAATTGAAACGCTGAAGATGAAAAATTTCTAAGAGATTCAAAGAAAACAAGAAAAGGAACAAGAAGAGAGAAGCAACTATTAACTCTAGGAAAAGCAAAAGATTACATTAAAAAGTCAACTTCTTTTTAGCACATTATGTGACTGAGCTGTGAAAAATATTTATATAATCAAAAACAAAATATGTGTTGAATTTTTCTCTAACAAAAAATTATGACATATCTCTCTTGGGGAATTATGGGACAGGAAGGATGTGCATATGTGTGTGAGGTAGGGAAAGGAGGGGCTAGATGAGAGAACTAAATCCTCAGTTTCCCTATCAGGAAGTTAACAGAAAGTACCTAAGCTTTAAAACATCAGGAAATAGCTGTCATACGTAGGGATGTAGAAATATGATGGTCAATACTAAAAGAAACAACTAAAATCATATAGAGCACTTTTTTTTGCTGGTGAATGGAAATCAGAGGTAGAAACACTATTGCTGTTTTGGTTAAAAGCCTTATAACCTTATTTGGTTCTTTTGCTAATATACATGTATTAGCCTAATACAATTAAAATTTTAATAAAATCAGAGATCCTTCCCAAAAACTAATATTCAAAAAAAGAAATATTAAAAATTAAAAAAAATAATAAAACAAGAGAAAATGATTGTCTGGGGCCAGGATAGGGTATTACACCTAGTTCCAAACAAGTTTTTAAATAAATGGACTTTAGGAACATAACCTGTTCATAAGGATGGACTTTTCACATTTCAACCCCAGTAATGGTAGAAGATCTGCTTAGGATATTCTAGATGCAGCCTTTCTTTCCCCATCTTGCACCCCTGTTTGACTCTTTCTCATCATGCTGGGGGGTGAGTAGCATCCTCTTGGATGCTTGTGAAGCACTGGCCTGAGCAAAGCTAATGTTTCTAGGTCCATGTAACTACATTTTCCTAGAAATAAACTTGGGAGTTAAGTTCTGAGGCTTAATGGTCCCTTTCCTAATCTGAGAATTAGTTGAAAAGCCCAGCTCTCCTTCCTTTCTCTAGACTACTCCTTTCCAGGTGAAGGGGTTTGTGATGGTGTAAGTGAGGAGATTTGTCAGATTAAGCACACAGGGTGCCATGGAAGATAAATTAAACTGACAACAAATTCAGTTTAATGAGCCTTTGCAAACTTTCCAAATTCTTCAGTCAAGCTTCAAATTTCCAGGGAAAGGAGAAAACTCTTAATTTATTGGGTTTAGGTTGATCTGCCCATGTTTTCCACTTGAGTAATAAAATCTCTCCAACTTCTAGAATTTGAAAAGCAGCAAGGGCAGAGTTGGGAGCATTTCTCCCGTCTGTGCTGGGCCAAGCTTCCCAGGAATCAATTATTCTTCCTTTAGTATCAAACTCCCATTAGCCAATGACAGTTACAACATGCTGCCTGGTCCAGGTGGCTACATTTAGGAGAAGAAAGTAGGGGGTCAGGGGAAAGACCCCCACAGTGCCTTTGAGCAGAGCTCTTGCAATGTTTCACATCGCAAGATACTTCTTGCACTTTTAGAGGAAAGGAAATTCTGAACATTTGCTTTCTGCTATTATTCCTTCTTCTCATCTTAGGGGCTCTGAGCCCATTTGCTTCAGTATAAAGATAGTTCTAGGCTGATTCAGCCACAGAGAGGGCTGGACTAGACCCTTGCCAGAATCACCAGAGACAGGTGCTGTTCCACATAGAGCTCAAGAGCTGAGAATAGTCTTGCCACTTTGGTGCCACATTGATATGACATCTTCCTTAGGCGTTCCTTAGTCCCTGTAGTAGAAGAAGCACACCTTATCTTAAACCTGACATGTAAAACCTGTGTGATAAAGTAAATTAAAGAATGAGAATCTGTTTTAAAATAGGATCTTTACAAAAGAGTTCACCACAAGACTACTTAGATTATTAGATTGATTGAAAAATCCATTTATGGGCCGGGTGCGGTGGCTCAAGCCTGTAATCCCAGCACTTTGGTAGGCCGAGGCGGGTGGATCACGAGGTCAAGAGATCGAGACCATCCTGGTCAACACGGTAAAACCCCGTCTCTACTAAAAATACAAAAAACATTAACTGGTCATGGTGGCGCGTGCTTGTAGTCCCAGCTACTCAGGAGGTTGAGGCAGGAGAATTGCCTGAACCCAGGAGGCGGAGGTTGCGGTGAGCCGAGATCGCGCCATTGCACTCCAGCCTGGGTAACAAGAGCGAAACTCCGTCTCAAAAAAAATAAAAAATAAAAAATAAAATAAAAAAAAAAAAGAAAAATCCATTTATGATACATCTTCTTCAGATATGTATTATATAAAACAAAAGTGCTACAACTGGATATAATTGTTAGCAACAATACAAGTAGCTAGAACTACAAGCATGTACCACCATGCCCAGCTGATTTTTTTTTTTTTTTTTTTTAGAGATAGGGTCTCACTATGTTGCCCAGGCTGGTCTCAAACTCCTGGGCTCAAGTGATCCTATTGCCTCAAACCTCCCTAAGTGCTGAGATTACAGCTACTATGATTTTTTAACTTTTCTCATGAGCCTCATCCCCATGATTAGAATATAAGATCTTTGAAGTTGAACTGGTGTGACACATTTCTTTTTATCATAGTCCCTGATATGGTTTGGATGCTGTCCCAGCCCAAATCTCATATTGAAATGTAATCCCCAGTGTTGAAGGTGGGGCCTGTTGGGAGGGAATTAGATGAATCATGGGGGCTGATTTCTCATGAATGATTTAGTACTGTCCTCTTTGTACTGTTCTTGTGATAGTGAGTAAATGCTTGCAGGACCTGGTTGTTTAAAAGTGACTGGCATCTCTCCCTGACTCTCTTGGTCCAGCTTTCCTCATGTGATATGCCTGCTCAGATTTTGCCTTCCACCATGATTGTAAGCTTCCTGAAGCCTTCCCAGAAGCTGATGCAGAAGCTATGCTTCCTGTACAGCTTGCAGAAGCATGAGCCAATAAACCTTTTTTTCTTATTACTCAGTCTCAATTATTTATATTAGCAATGCAAGAACAAACCAATACAGCCCTTAGCCCAGATCTTACACATAATAGGTATTCAAGGTATGCTGTGTGTTGATGACATTTACACATTATTTTCTCTCTTTCTACAAAGTGTTGAATAATACCACCATAATAAAAACCTGGGTTAAAGTAAGGGTATTTTTGTTTTCTGTAAAAAGATAAGCATATTTTCATTTTTCTTCAATGATTGGGGGTAGAGATCATCTCTGCCCTCAACAACACTCTTCTCTCCTAGAGGGAAAAGAAACTACAAATGTATTTGAATATAGTAATAGTGAAAGAAATAATGTATACAGTGGTCTATTTCCAAGACAAAGTGCCTTGAATTGGTTTAGGTCAGCAAACTACAGAAGAAACAGGTTATACTAGCCCACTGCTTGAATAGCCAACACCTGCTTGTCACCCTCCACTCCCTACACCCACCTTAGTTGCCCTCACTCAAACCAAAGCAGTTTAGTCTAAAATGAAAGTTTACTAGCCTACAAAATAGCTCATTTTGTCTGTTCTTATCAGCCTGCCCAGCTACTTAGCTCATAAGTCAAATACTTGAAGAGCCCCTAAGTGAACTAGGACTGCAATGTATTGTGGGCTGCAATGAAATGCAACAGGACAGCCCTAAAGAAAACACCTAAAGCCCCTACCCAACAACCAATAGGCAATGTCCAGGAAGACTGTGACCCCATAGTGCTCAGCCTGTGAAGAACCAGGGGGAGGGACCTGTGTACTAGGGGATAAATTGCTTGTAACCTTGCTGGGTGTGCCTGCCCACCAGACACCCAATCTTGCAAGACTGACTAAAAAGTCTCGCTTCCACTGTTCCCCAGATCTCTGAGTACATTCTTTGGGCTTGGATGGTGACTTCGTTTCTCACAATAGTAACAAAAGAAACAACAAAAGCTAACTTTTATTGAGCACTTACTATATGTCAGGAACTACTTTAAGCCCTTTACATGTGTTAGCTCATTTAATCCTAAAAATCATTCTTCTAGTCACATGCCTCCATGTTGTCTTAAGAAACTCATCCTGTGCTCAAAAGCTGGATTATTTTCCAATTTTACAGAATCAGGTTGACATACTCTACAGTCCTAGTCAGCATGATAAAGTGACGTTTGTACATTCATTGAAAAGACTTTAGGGAAATAGTTACTATACTGACACAAAGGTGTGGTGCCTTAATTCTACCGTGAAATTAGGACTTATGTGTCACAAGGAGAGGTGCGGATGGACTAAAGAAATTATGTTGTGAGTAAAGATTTTGAAACTGAGAGTCTACTGGATTCCACATTACTGCTGTGTGAACTCATTCACTACATGGGAATTCTCCAAGTACCACCCTGCCTAACTCGTTCATCTAACAAAGCAAAGAGTGATCACACATGCACCTGACATGACTCTATGAAAGTAAATTCAGGCTGTAACACACAAAGTTTTCAAGGTTGGCCTTTTGGCACTGTAGATTCCCCCTGCTTACTCTGCCTGAGACTCTTTAGTTTTTCCAGGGGAACAAGTCAGGCGTAATGAAAGCAAAACAAAGTCAGAACCAGGCCAGGGCCAGCCATCACCCCACCCAAACCAGAAGAGCAGGAGCCTACTGCGTGAAATTTGCTGTGCTTCTTCCTCCCGCCAACTAGACTCCAGGCCTCCTGATGTGTTCCTGGAACCAGAGCTAATGGAATCAGGAAAGCAGGTTACTTTGCTACTGCCAATCCCTGCAAGTACAACAAAATCTATCGCTTTAAAGAAAACAGTTATCATAAAGACTATTAGTAATGAAAATGGTTAAGCCGTTATTTTGTTGTTGTTGTTTTTGTTTTTGTTTTTTTAAGACAGGGTCTCACTCTGTCACCCAGGCAGGAATGCAGTGGCACAATCTCTGCTCACTGCAGTCTCTGCCTCCCTGTTCAAGTGATTCTCCTGTCTTAGCCTCCTGAGTAGTTGGGACTACAGGTACGCATCACCACGTCTGGTTAATTTTTGTATTTTTTTTTTTTGTAGAGACAGAGTTTCAACCATGTTGGCCAGGATGGTCTCAAACTCCTGACCTCCAGTGATCAGCCCACTTCAGCCTTTCAAAGTGCTGGGTTTACAGGTGTGAGCCACGGTGCCCGACCCAGTTCCACCTTTCTAAGTTGGCCTCCTAATATTTTAGAACATTTCTTCCCTCTGGCTTTGAGTGAAGAATAGAAACTACAGAGGGAGGGATTTAGAGTGGCTAATGTTGGCAGAAGCGAGAATCAGAATTATGGAGCTGCAAAGTCCTATGACCTTCCATTTACTGAAGAGGAAACAGGGACAGGGAGAGTGCTAACGAGACTTACGTAATGCCACACAGCACAGTCAGTACTGGAATCCGGGTCTTGGACTGCCAATTCAATGTGCTTTCATTTGCGACATTACTTTTTTTTAAAGAATAATAATGTAATGTTTCAGTAAACTTAAAAATTTTGGTTAAAAAAAATCACCTATAATCACAACCTTCCAATAACTATTATCATTCTTGTATGTTTCCCTCCAGCATTCTTTTCATACATGTAACATAAACATAGCCATTAGCCATATGTATTTATGTTTTTTGTTTGTTTGTTTGTTTTGGAGATGGAGTCTCTCTCTGTTGCCCAGGCTGGAGTGCAGTGGCATAATTTTGGCTCATTGCAGCCTCAGCCTCCCAGGTTCAACGAGTTCAAGCAATTCTCCTGTCTCAGCCTCCTGAGTAGCTGGGACTAGAGGCACCTGTCACCACACCTGGCTAATTTTTTTATTTTTAGTAGAGACGAGGTTTCACCATATTGGTCAGGCTGGTCTCAAACTCCTAAATGAAACAAAGTGTTTTCTAACCTACAATTTAAGTAAATGTTTAATGTTTATTTGTATTTATTTATTAAATGTTTACATTCACCAAGTACTGTTCTAAATAAAAAAATGTTGCCACCCTCACAAAATGAAGATTCTGGCGGAGTCAACGTAGAATACTCACATAAACAAATAATGTACAATATTCCACTGAAATGAAGATAATTTTTGCCTAAATAAAGGTCCTTGTGAGTGAATTCCCATAGGCCGAAAATGTACCTAACATTCATTTTGACGGAAAAGACACTCTTTTCTCTTGAGCCCCCAAATTAACACCCATTTATGCTAAAATAACATCAATCCTATTAAAATAGGTACAATTATCTCATAGGTAAATAGTTATTATAGCACTGATGTCTCTGCTCACAAAGCATCCATATGATTCTTCATGTTTATGGAATTAAATGTTTAATGGAAAAAAAAATGAGCTCTTTTTTCATGGCATCTCGGAGGCAATTAGCTGCTTCGTGATGAAACTAAATATCTCCTTCCCAGCCACTGTCTGCCAGAAACTCATTGGATTGGACAATAAATGCCAATTTCGTAGAGAAGCATATGGGCACAGAGGTTGCTGCCGACACTCTGGGTGAAGAATGGGAGGTCCCAGCCAGTGGTGGGACCAAGAAACAAGGTTTCCACATGAAGTAGTGTGTCCTGACCCATGGCTGGGTCTGCCTACTGCTACTGAGTAGGGGCATTCCTGTCATAGACCAAGCAGAACTGGAGAAATAAAGTACAAATCTGCTTGGGGTTTCATTGTGGTGCCAATCTGAGCATTCTCAAGTTGGTTATTGCAAAAAAAAAAAAAATGGAGAGGATACTCCTGGACTGACTGATACCATAGTGTCATGTTTCCTGGGGCCCAAAAGAGCTAACGAAAATGCAAACTTTTCAGTCTCTCTAAAAGAAGACGGTGACCCATATGTTGCCAGAAAGCCCTTAAAAAAAGTAAGATACTGAGGACCAAAGCACCCAGGATTCAGCATCCTGTTACTCTACATGTCCTGCAATACAAACAGCAGTATTGTTCCAAAGAAGCAGTGTACTAGGAAAAATAAGAAAGAGTCACAGAATATGCTAAACTTTTGGCCAAGAGAATGAAGGAGGCTAAAGAAAAACTCCAGGAATAGACTGCCAGAGACACAGGTTGTCCCCTCTGTGAGCTTCCACTTCTGAGTCTAGTCAAAAATAAGATTTTTTGAGTTACTTATTACAAACGAGATCAGGCCACCCCCCAAAAAATAAACAATAAAGACTAAAGACATTGATGAAAATGATGCAGAAGATGATGACTTCCATGAGTGCTTTAAACGAGAATCTTAAAGCAACTTGTATAGTTTTTAAGACTACAGAGATGACGCGGTAACTTACGCTGAATCTGCACAGTGGCTTCCTACACACCCCCCTCAAATCTGAGTTGCATTCCTTCAATGTGAAGAATGCCTCATAAGCTAAAGTTGAGGAACTAAATAAACTGATTAAGTCTCTGTCTACGACACCTCCCAACCCCCATCACAGTCCTATCCAGGGCAGCATTGACTAGCGTAATAGCAGAATGTGATACGTGGTAGGACAGATAGGATGGGGAGGACAGGAAATGATGGGGGAATGACAAGCAGTCTGGTGGGGAGCCCACTAAGGAGGGCTACATGGTAGAAGCTGATGTTGGCCAGGTAGCCAGGTGCTAGATTAGAGAACACTTTGCTAGCCACACTTAAGACCTAAGTACTTTGGAAGCCAGTGGAAGATTCTGAGCAAGGAGTGACACAATCAGACTCAGATGTGAGAAGGAGGTAAGTTAGGTGGCTATTGTGGGATTCAACTGAAAGAGGAGGTAAAAGCATGGGTCAGGGACACAACGGTGCAGACAGAGTGAAGTAGTTATAGTTCAGCTGTAGTTTGAATAGAAAAACAACAGGATTTCCTTTGAATTGAATATGATACATCAGAGAAAAAGAGGAATCAATCCTAATGCATACTCTGTGTCAGGCCTTGTTCCTATGTTTTACGTATATTCATAACAATAATAATAATAATACCAAATGCCTTTTTAGTACCTTCCCTATGCCAGATTCTAAATGCTTTAACCTACATTCACCCACATCACCCTTACAGCAATCCAATAGGGTAGATACTCTTTTCATCTCCATTTTCCAATGAGAAACTGAGGCACAGACAGGAAGGGTAATCCACACAGGAAATGCTGGAGCTGATTTTTGGCCCCATGCGTTCTGGCTGCAGAGTTGAGATTCATAATAATTGCAAACACTGTCTTTCATGATTACGTTTTGCTCTGAGCAGCTGAGTGGATGATATTGTTATCGACTAAGACAGGACTACCTGGGGCAGAGCAGGTTTGGGGGAATGGATCTCGAAGGGCTGGGTTTTTGGACATGCTAAGTTTGGGATGCCTATTAGACCTCTAAGTGGGAAGATGTTGTGTGGCCATAGGGTGTGAAGAATCTGGAGTTTAGGAAAGGGGCCAGAACTGGAGATAGCTGAGCTATGTAGAATGATCAGCTCATAAATGGAATTGAAAGCTGTGGAACAAGATGAAAGTACTGAGGAGGACAAAGCCCTGGTCACTCCAACAGTCCAGAAATAGGAGGGGCTCCAGCAAAGGAGATTGGGACGGAGTGACCTGTAAGGCTGGAGAAACCCAGGAGAGTGTGCTGGAAGGTAAAAAAAAAATTCTAGGAGGGAATGATCCACTCTACGAAATGCCGCTGAGAAGTCCAGTAAAGGGAGGATGCTGCCAGATGTCATGACGCTCAGTTTAATTGTTGCATACAGCTTCTTCAAGTGGAAGGATTCTCTTTTTATCTACTCTTGCATTTTCAACTCCTTCACATGTAGCTCACAAAGTAAAGGCATGGAGCTCATCTAACTTTAATGTGAAGTTGTTACTTTGAATTCAGTTTAAATATTTATTGGGTGTCAGGTATTAGGCACAGAGATACAGGGGTAAGTGAATAACAGAGTTCTTTCTCTTTTTTTTCTTTTTCTTTCTTTCTTTCTTTCTTTCTTTCTTTCTTTTTTTTGAGATGAGGTCTCTCTTTGTCACACAGGCTGGAAGTACAGTGGCAATCACGGTTCACTGCAACTTCCATCTTCTTGGGCTCAAGCGATCCTCCCACCTAAGCCTCCCAAGTAGATGGGACTACAGGCACGTGCCACCACATGGGTAGTTATTTTATCTTGTGTAGAGATGGGGTCTTGCAATGCGGCTCAGGCTGATGTCTAACTCCTGGCCTCAAGTGATTTTCCCACCTTGGCCTCCCAAAGTGCTGGGATGAATAGGAGTGACTCACTATGCTGGGAGGGTTCTTGTTCTAGAAAATGGACTGAGCAGTGAGAAGGAGGAGGGGAGGGAAAAGAGGAGGAGGAGAATGACAAGGAGAGGTGTTGGGGAGGAGGGGAAAGGAGAGGAGAGGGAGGAGGAGGAAGAAGCAGAAGGAGGAGGAAGAGGTGGAGGAGGAAGTGGAGAAAAAATACCATGACAATATTAAACATATTAACATTTGGAGGTTACCTAATGAACTTAGCCAGAATATCCCATAGAAAAGCCCAGTGGTTGACACACCTCCACTTAACAGACCATAAAGCACTGGGGGAAAAATAAAGACTTTTTCACACATGCTCACTCTCAAAATAGTGATCTGTGCATGCTTTCTCAGGAAGCTACTGGATGATGTGCACAGCCAAGACAAGGGAGTATCCAAAGAAAAAATGTGAGACTCAGGCAATAAAGAATCAGTAGGATAGAGGCCAGAGTAATCCCCACCATATTCTAAACTGAGATCCCAAGACAACAACTGTGTACCAGGTCTCGAGAACAACCAGTCCACATTGATGACCTGATTTTTAAAACATATTAAGTGGAGATTTACATTCTTGGGGAAGAGTTTGGGAAGGAGATTAATGGGGGCAGGTTGCCTGGGGTGTTTTGTGTTTGCTCTTGAGTATGTAGACATTCCCTTAGTTCCTCAGTGTCCAATATAGAGGCCCCCTCACAGTTAAACCTGTGTCCTCTGTCTGGAGTCTGTCTGGTTTAAGTTCTGTGAGTAAGACTTCAGTCTTCTGCTGGGCTAGGGGAGGGACAGTTGCCCAGCTGCACAGGGCAGGCAAGGGGATGGGTGAAATGTCTCTTTATACAGATTTGCAACCGACTCTGTTTGTAAAGTCTCTCTCCCGACATAGGCCCTGCTTCAAGAACTATTACAACATCCAACTCCTGCTCCTTGTGAGACTTCTGAGGTACAAATAAGCCTGCCGCTAAGACCTCATGCTGCTGGCTTGAATTTCAGCTTTCTCTGGTTTTCTAAGTGAGTCTCTTCTTATTCACCTGCTTTTTGGATCCCAAAATTATATATCTCCTTTTTTTTTTTGTCTCTTACTCTCTTTAAGCTTATTGTTTAAGCTGTTTTTTATTACACTAGAGTTATTTTAATGAAGTTTGGAAGGGAACAAAAGGTAAATATATGTGTTCAATCTGCCACGCTGTTTAAAAAGTGGTTTTCTTTTAAATTACAAAATATATGCATACAGTTTAATGAATATTATAAAGTGAATGATCATTAACCAATACTCAAATCAAGAAATAAACATTGCTAGCATCCCCAAAGCCCCCCATATGTCCCCACCTGATTACAACTAGCTCTTTCCCTCTGGATGCGACACCATCCTATCTTTTATGATTACTGCTTCCTTCTTTTTCTTTATAGTTTTACTACCCATGTATCCATTGTGAAACAACTGAGTTTAGTTTTGCCTGCTTTGAATTTTATATAAATGCAGACATATGGTGCATATTCTTTTGTATTTAGTTTCTTTTACTTAACTCTGTAAAATTAAACCACATCATCATTGTACACATCTACAGTTATACACGGTTACCACAAACTATTCATGTTACTGTAGATGTACTTTGGGGTTATTTCTGGTTTGGAGTAATCTTAACGCTATGGACATTCTCGTACACACTCTTTGTGCGCATATACACGTTTCATTTGGTATGCCACAAGAAGTGGAAATTCTGTGCCCAGTGCATAAATATCTTCACCCTTCTAGATATTCTCAGTTGTTTTCCATGGTGCTTGTACCAACAGTCTATGCACATTCCCAGTGCTCCACATTTGTGCCAACATTGGTATTGTCTGACTTCAGTGTCTGCCTATTTGGTAGCTGTACAGCCTAACATGTTTAGCTGGAAATACCTTGCGTAGTTCTTCATGTATGTTTCATTGCTTCATCACCATACTCTTAGAAAGAACTTCTAACGCTCCTCTCTTATAGCGGGCAAACCCATAAGGCAACCTACATGTTCCAATGTTTTTTCTTAGAGATGGTTTCAGGTGGAGCTTCTGACAACCTGCTCCAACTGGGACTAGTTGCTCACTAGTTCTGCCTCGATCACCCCTTTCCTGACTCTCATGTCTTTTATTCTTCTGCACTTTTTCCCCTGTTTTCATAGTGCACATCTTCCAGAAGCTTCATGAGAAATGGTGTGTAAGGAAATACTATTTTGAGACCTTGCATATTTGAAAACATCTTTATTCTCCACTCATATTCAGTCAATAGTTTGGGTAGAGAATTTTAGGGTGGCAATAATTTTTCACAAAAAAACTTCAAAGGCATTTTTATTGTCCTCTAGCATTCAATGTTGCTGTTGAGAAGTCTGATGCCGTTCCAATTTCTGATCTTTGTATATGACCTATTTTTTTATCTCTCTCTCTCTGTGGAAGCTTTTAGGATATGTCTCTGTGTTTCTGACATTTCACAACAGAATTGAATTTTTAAATTCACTACACACTTGGTGAGCACTTTCAGTATAAGGAATATATTTCTTAATATTTTTGGAAATTTTATTGAATTTTCCTTTGATAATTACCTTCTGTCCACTCTCTCACTGGAATACCTAGAGTCACGTTTTCCACCTCCAGAACTGAACCTCTAATTTTCTTTTCTTTCCACTCCTATTTTTCATCTTTGGGTATTTTTGGTTCACTTTATAGAAGGTTTCTTCAATATTACCTCCTAACTCTTCCATTGATTCTGCTCCAATATTTTTTTAGTTTCCAAGAGCTCCTTCTTATTCTCTACATGTGACATTTTAATAACAAACTCTTCACATTTCATGAATGCAAAATCGTCCTTAGGAAATGATAGCTTGTTTTTAAAGGTTTCCCTTTGCAGTCTGTGTTTACTGTTTTCTTAATGTTTCTTTTACGGTTTATTTTAGACTCTGTCTCCTATGTGAAAGATTTTTTCCAAATGCCTAGTGATCCCTAACTGACCATTCATGTTAAGGAGAGAGGCACCATGAACTAATCAGAAACTCTGCATGTGGAGGGGGGACTTATTGATTGGAGGGCCTCACTTTAGGACGTTAGGATGACCAGGTGGGAGCCCTGCCTTTTTAGAGCCTCTAAGTGCCGGTTTTTTTTTTTTTTTTTTGGTTTGTTTTTGTTTTTTGGTCTGTTCTTTTGGGCTGTTTGGTTTTTCCAGAAAGGAATTCTCTCCAATTCTGTCTAAAATAGTATAAGTCTGGTATTTAGCATGCTGGGAGCCGGTAGGAAAAGGGATGGATGGGTCAGGGATGGAGGAGTGGTGTCTCACTCTTCATTAGGCAAACTTCCTCTAATCCTTGTTTTCCAGTAAAATGCCTTGCCCTAGCCCTTAGCTGTGACTGGTGCCCTCAAACCAGAGTTTTTGGTTTTTGTTTAGTTTAATCTCTCCAGAAAGGGTATCTTTAGTTTTCTGCCAAGAAGAAGGGAGGAGCAGTTACCTGGCTCCCCAGCCTAAAAGAGGGGAAGGGATGTGGTCTCTAAGAACTGCTTATATGAGTCTTCTGGTTTTTCATTCTACCTCATATCTCTATCTTTACTGGCATATGGCATCTCTGATTTTTGACAAAAAAGAAAGAGGGTGTTTTCACACTGCTGATAAAGACATACCCAAGACTGGGTAATTTATACAGAAAAAGAGGTTTAATGGGCTCACAGTTCCAGGTGGCTGGGGAGGCCTCACAATCATGGTGGAAGGCGAAAGGCACGTCTCGCATGGCCGCAGGGAGAATGAGAGAGAGAAAGAGATACAATCAAGCTAAAGGGTTTCTCCTTATAAAACCATCAGATCTTATGAGACTTATTCACTAACATGAAAACAGTATGGGGGAACTGTCCCCATGATTCAGTTATCTCTCAGCAGGTCCCTCCCACAACATGTAGGAATTATGGGAGCTTCAATTCAAGATGAGATAGGAGTGGGAAGACAGCCAAACCACATTAGGGGGCACTATAGTAGAGATTGTTTTGTTCTTGTTGCCTTTCATCTTTTAAGGTATTTAACAAGTGAAGAAAGCTAAAACTGAAGTCACTTTCCCCTTGTTTACCTACATTGATTTTTTTGTATTGAATACAGTCGATAAATTGAATTTATCTGCAGTCACCTCATCTCCTCTTTGTTCCTACAAGCTAAACACCTTTTTTATCCCTTTAATGCCATTTTAGTGGAGTATATGCAATCCATATATTTTCCTAGACACTTTTTCTTCTTCTTTCATAACTTTCTGTATCCAAAAGAGTTTTTGAGCTTGCTTGCAGTAAAATATACAGATGCAAAAATGGTTGAAACTTGGGAAAAGTAACAAACTGATGTTTGTTCAAGTAGCCAAAGAAAGGAAACACCTGTAGCAGAAAACGTGTCTAAGGATGTAGGCTGTGACTGTACAAAGGTTGGCCCTTACTAAACACTTTGGTAGTTCTGCTCAAAGGAGGAACAGGAGGAGTTTCACAGCCCTCACTATCTAACAGGAATAAATAACATCAGATAAAACTTCTACTAAGTTTATTGTGTGAGTTCATTCTGTAAATGTATAAAAGTTCCTGGTGCTCCAACTTGGAATTGAGCTTACTGAAGAGGTTAGAGTGAAACCCAGATAAGAAAAATAAATAAGTAAATAAATAGATGAAAGAAGACAGATGTGAGGGGCAGGCATGCGAAGTCCTGATTGATTGGCACCTTTCCCGATTCAAGCAGTGTGATGACATCATCTGTTGTTACTCACTCCAAATTTCCAAGTTACTCAGGGTTTCTAGGTGGGAAGGACATTAAGAAAGTACCCTGGGCCAGTCTCAGTGGCTCACACCTGTAATCCCAGCACTTTGGGAGGCTGAGGCGGGCGGATCACCTGAGGTCGGGAGTTTGGGACCAGCCTGACCAACATGAAGAAACCCTGTCTCCACTAAAAATACAAATATTAGCTGGGTGTGGTGGTGGGCTCCTGTAATCCCAGCTACCTGAGAGGCTGAGACAGGAGAATCACTTGAACCCCAGAGGCGGGGGTTGCAGTGAGCAGAGATCATGCCATTACCCTCCAGCCTGGGCAACAAGAGCGAAACTCTGTCTCAAAAAAAAAAAAAGTACCCTTTAGAGGAATCTTCTTATAGTCTTCTCTTTCTTTTTCCATTTCAAAAGGATATTCTCAGAGTGCTCTAGCAACTGTGACTGTGATTTCAAGGCAAGGAATAAACAGACAGTAGGGAATTATATTAGTAGTAAAATTTCCTTTAATTTTCCTCTCTAAAAGAGAGAAAATAGGCATTTTTTTTTCCTGATAAGAAAGTATATGAGCAAGCCTAGATTCAGGGGCCAATAAGATCATGCTCAGATTTCCAAATTTCATTTTTAGAAACTCTGGGGACATTCTTGATGCCAAAAGGCATTATGAAGTACTATCATTACAATTGCAGTTTAGCATTTTCTTTATGTAATAAGCACTACTGGGCTCTGGGAGTTTGCAAAGATGAGCAAGCCGCAGTCCCTTTCCCCAAGGAGCTGAGAGTGTTTCACAGAAGATGACAAAATGACACAAATGATTAATAGAGGAGGCATCTTCAGAGTGTCTAGCCAGCTCACCACCCACCTACATGGAGACTCAGTCCTCTTTCCCACCCACAGGGTGAATCTGGGAAGCCACAAACAGGAACCCTGCCCTTCTAACTGCAGCCGATTAAATTAGAGGTCAAGGGATGTGTGACCCAAGCCAAACCAATTGGATTTCCTCTCCAAAGGATTTAAAATTGGAATTCAAGGGTGCAAATCAGTCTCTGCTATCTACTGAATTAAGGGCATGGAAGCACTGGCTTGGATATTTCTGACCAGGCAATGCAGAGAAAACACATCTGGAGGGTAAGAGGCATGCAGTGTGGCTTTCCAGTCCTGCTTTTGGCCTCATGGGATCTATGAGATACTCCGACATTAAAAGTCTTGATTCAAACAACTGTAATATAAGACTACTGTGAAGACGGAGAAATGTATGCTAAAGGGGCTCAAAGAGGGAGAGAGAACACATATGGTTGTGGAGCAGGTGGGATTAGAAATAGTGAAATGTTACATGAAAAATTTTGAAACATTTTTGATAACTGAGTCCACCTTAAATGATAGGCAAGATTCTAACAGGAGGAGATGGGTTGAGAGCATTAATTAGTGAAAGAACCATATGGAGGAGAGAGGAACTAGGGGTGTATGTTCCAAGTTGCCTGGGGGTGGTTAGGTTTTATGGTGAAAATTAAATAGCTCTTGGAGTAGATTCTATCCTTGCATCAGCTATGACACAAGTCAGCACATTCTAGGTCCTTTTTCCACTTGGAAAGAATTACTGCCAATGATCAGTCCATTTCCATTGGCCTCCCTCTATTTTACTTCAAAAAAAAAATGATAAGGTCATTTATTCCTATAGTTCTATAAAAGAAACCTATTCCAAAAAGGTGTGAAATGACTTATAATGCAATACTGTACTTTTTGATGTAAACTTCATCTTTGTTTCCTTGTTACAGAATAAGTGGTAAGTAAACATTACCTAGTAATGTGACATGAGCAACAGAAAATACAAACTTATATTCACCCTAGGGAAACCTGCTTGGTTCTGTTGACCCTCTTCTCAATATATATCTATAATCTTCAGATGTAGCAAAGGGCCAGCAACTACTTTTCTGGGAAAAAAAGATATTTTGCCAAACACATCAAAATATGGGACTGAAAAAAAGTGCATATATACCTATTTTGTGCAGTGGTCTGGTCATAGATCACTGCAGCCTCGAATTCCTGGCCTTAAGGGATCTTCCTGCCTCTGCCTCCCGAAATGCTCGGACTACTGGTGCCTTGCCCTATTGTTTAAACTACTATTTTTTTAAAAAATCTTAAATGTGAATATACTTCCAAAACTTGAAAGAACTATGGAGTTATAAATCATTATAAGAATAGGCATATTGGATATTTTTATATATTTTTAAGTTCATCGGTTAGTAAGAGGAATAAAACTGAACTCAGCAGAAAAGTTTTGGAGAGAAACAAAAATTGAGGATTTTTACCTTATAGCTAACATTATCTACCTTATTTAGAGAAGGATCTAGTGTTTATACTATAATCCTTTTAGGCAACAAGCCAATGAAATATTAACTTCAAAGGCAACTCATATGATTCCTGACAAGGATACCAAGGGTAATGGCCAAAGGGTAGTATTTTGAACAAATGGTGCTAGGAAAACTGAATATCCACATGCAAAAGAATGAAATTGGACCCTTATCTAACGCCATATACAAAAAATTAACTCAAAATGGATCAAAGTTTTTTTAAGAACTAAAATGATACAATTCTTAGAAAAAAACATAGGTCAAGGCTTCAAGGCATTAGAGTTGGCAGTGATTTCTTGGATGTGACACCAAAGGAACGGGTAACAAACATCAACAAATTGGATTGCACAATCATTTAAAAATTTTGTGCATCAAAAGACACTATCAACAGAGGAAAATGGTAACCCACAAAATGGGAGAAAATATTTGCCAACCATATACCTAAAAAGGGATTAATATCCAGAATATGTAGAGAAATCTTACAATTAACAAAAAACAATTTAAAAATGGGCAAAATACTTAATAAACATTTCTCCAAAGAAGATATACAAATGGCAGTAAGCACATGAAAAGATGCCCAGCATCACTAATTATTAGTGAAATGCAAATCAAAACTGCAAGATACACTTCACACCCATTAGGATGGCTACTATTTTTTAAAAGGAAAATACTAAGTGCTGACAAGGATGTGGAGAAATTAGAATGCTTGTGCTCTGTTGGTGGGAATGTAAAATGTTGCAGCCACTGTGGAAAACAGCATGGCAGTTCTTAGAAAAAATAAAAATAGAATTAGCATACGATCCAGAAATTCCACTTTTAGGCGTACGCTCAAAAGAATTGAAAGAAGGTAGGAGTAGGAACTGGTTATTGTAATAGTGCTTTGAAATCTGAGAACTCTTAGCTTTGTCAACTAAGGATGATTCACAGGGAAAGAGTAAAATATCTGGGAAACTGGTCTCTGAGAAAGAAATTTGTTCAGTGGAGGGTGTAGGTGAGATGGGTTCAGCAGAGACTACTGCCGTCCCTTAGGGTCCATCCTCTCCTTCTTTAGAAATGGGACCTTTAGTTTTTAGTGCAGCATGTGGTCCTCTGGCTCAAAGACTACATTTCCCAGTCTCCCTTGCAACTACATGTGGCAATGTGACTAAGTTTTGTCCAATGGGATGTAAGTGGAACGTCCATGTAAAATTGATGGTAAAAATCCTTAAAGGACATAGCTATGCACCATCAGACCTTTCCTTTTTCATACTACAGTGGAAGTCCAATGTGAGGATAGCAGAACTGTAAGAGAGGAGTTTGAATCCCAAGCAACTTTTTATGGCCTCATCCCCTGCCCTGCCCCAATCCTGGGCTACTTATTTTTGTACTTTAAATTGAAAGAGAATAAATTTGCATCTTGTTTAAGCTATTGTTATTTTGCTTTCTGTCACTCTCAGCCAAACTCAATACTACTTGATAAAATTGGTTTAAAAAAATGATGATAAATTAGAAAACTACTTTAGGTCTAATGAAACTTTAAGGTGAAAAAGTACTTCCTGATGTGGTTTCTCTGTTTTTCCTCCAAAATGTCCATGAAAACAGAAAAAGAGGAAATTTACAACATTAGAAATTAGGACCAATACAACCTAGTTGAAAGGATTTTCTAAGAATTCCTTCTTTTGTCTATTCAATTGTTCACCGTGTTTATTAAAAAATACCCCTCATGTGCCAGGCTGTTCTAGGCCCAGGGAGTATAGTGGTGAACAAAACAAATAAAGTCCTTGTCTTCAGGGATCTTCTATTCTAGTGGGAGAAGACAGACAACAATCAAGATTAGAAAAGAAGTATAATGTCAGATTGTATACATAAGTGAAGAAAAGCAAAACAAGTGAATGGAGTAGAAAATGATAGACACAAATTATGAATTGAGTGGTCAGAGAGGGCCTCTAGGAAGAGGTGACATCTGAGCAGACCCCTGAATGAAATGACAGTGAGAGTCCTGGTGATATCTGGAAGAAGAGCATTGAAAGCAGTGAGAACAACATGTGCAAAGGCCATGAGGCAGAAACAGGCTTGGCCTATTCCAGAAATTGTAAGGAAGAAGACGTGCCTATAGAAGAATAAGTGAAGGAAAAGAAGTGGTAAGAAGAGGTGTTTGAGAGCTTGTTGGGGGCCAGACAGTGTAGGATAAATCTATAGGAGATCACATTTAACTGGATTAAAAAACATACTTTGTGTCCCACTCTGAAAAGAAAATGCTGTGAAATGATGGTAAGACCTCTTGTCCCTCCATTACAATCTGTGCTGGGTTCAGAATCATAACATCTACTCTCATAATAGAGTTGGAGTATTAGTCCATTTTTATGCTGTTGATAAAGACATACTCGAGACTGGGTAATTTATAAAGAAAAAGAGGTGTAATGGACTCACACTTCCACGTGGCTAGGGAGGTCTCACAACCATGGCAGAAGGCAAAAGGCACATTTTACATGGTGGTAGACAAGAGAGAATGAGATCCAAAGGGAAAGGGGTTTCCCTTTATAAAACCATCAGATCTTGTGAGACTTACTCACTACCATGAGAACAGTATGGGGGAAACCATTCCCATGATTCGGTTATCTCCTACCAGGTCCCTCCCATAACACATGGGAATTATGGGAGCTACAATTCAAAATGAGATTTGGGAGAGGACACAGTCAAACCATATCATTCTACTCCCCTCCCAAATCTTATGTCCTCACATTTCAAAACCAGTCATGTCTTCCCAACAGTTCCTCAAAGTCTTATTTCAGCATTAACTCAAAAGTCCACAGTTTAAAGTCTCATCTGAGACAAGACAAGTCCCTTCCACCTATGAGCCTGTAACATCAAAAGCAAGTTAGTTACTTCCTAGATACAATGGGGGTACTGGCATTGGATAAATACACCCTTTCCAAATGGGAGAACTTGGCCAAAACAAAGGAATTAAAGCCCCCATGCAAGTCCAAAATTCTTTGGGGTAGTCAAATCATACAGCTCCCAAATGATCTTTTTTGACTCCATGTTTTACATCCAGATCACACTGATAGAAGAGGTGGGTTCCCATGGTCTTAGGCAGCTCCGCTGTGGCTTTTCAGGATTCAGTCTCTTTCTTGGCTGCTTTCACAGGGTAGCATTGTCTGTGGCTTTCCCAGGCACATGGTGCAAGCTGTCAAAAGATCTACAATTCTGGGGTCTGGAGGACAGTGGCCCTCTTCTCACAGTTTCACTGGGAAGTGCCCTAGTGGGGACTCTGCCTGGTGGCATCAACCCTGCATTTCCCTTCTGCACTGTCCTAGCAGATGTTCTCCATGAGGGCCCTGCCCCTGCAGCAAACTTCTGCCTGGACATCCAGATGTTTTCACATACCTCTGAAATCTAGGCAGAGGTTCCCAAACCTCAATTCTTGACTTCTGTGCACCAGCAGGCTCAACACTATGTGGAAACTGCCAAAGCTTGGGACTTGCACCCTCTGAAGCCACAGCCTAAGCAGTTCCTTGTCCCTTTTCAGCCATGACTGGAGTAGCTACAACAGCAGGACACCAAGTCCCCAGGTTAGACACAGCAAGGGGATTTTGAGCCTGGCTGACAAACCATTTTCACTCCTGGCCTGTGATGGGAAAGACTGCTGCAAAGGTCTCTGACATGCTCTGGAGACATTTTCCCCATTGTCTTGGTGACTAACATTTGGCTCCTCATTACTTATGCAAATTTCTGCAGCAGACTTGAATTTCTCCCCAGAAAATGGGGTTTTCCTTTCTATTGCATCATTAGGCTGTAAATTTTCCAAATTTTTATGCTCTGCTTCTTTTTTAAAACTGAATAATTTCAACAGCACCCAAGTTGCATCTTGAATGTTTTGCTGCTTAGATATTTCTTCTATCAGATACCTCAAATCATCTTCCTCAAATTCAAAGTTCCACAAATCTCTAGGGCAGGGACAAAACGCCACCAGTCTCTGTGCTAAAACATAGAAAGAGTCACCTTCATTCCAGTTTTCAACAAGTTCCTCATCTCCATCTGAGACCACCTCAGCCTGGATTTCATTGTCCGTATCATTATCAGCATTTTTGTCAAAGCCATTCAACAAGTCTCTGGGAAGTTCCAAACTTTCCCACATTTCCCTGTCTTCTTCTGAGCCTTCAAACTGTTCCAACCTTTGCCTGTTACCAAGTTTCAAAGTCTCTTCCACATTTTTGGGTATTCTTACAGCAGCATTCCACTCTACTGGTACTAATTTACTGTATTAGTCTGTTTTCACACTGCTGATAAAGACATACTTGAGACTGGGTAATTTATAAAGAAAAAGAGGTTTAATGGACTCATAGTTTCACATAACTGGGGAGACCTCACAATCATGGCAGAAGGTGAAAGGCATGTCTTACATGGAGGCAGACAAGACAGAATGAGAGCCAAATGAAAGAGGTTTCCCCTTATAAAACCATCAGATCTCATGAGACTTATTCACTACCATGAGAACAGTATGGAGGAAACCACCCACATGATTCGATTATCTTTCACCAGGCCCTTCCACAACATGTTGTGGAAATTATGGGAGCTATAATTCAAAATGAGATTTGGGTGGGGACATGGCCAAATCATATCAGTTGGGCAGTCAGCCACCTGTTGTTGGGTGATTTTCACCAAAGTGCATCTTTTTCTGTACAATCAGAAGCTGCCACCTCCAAAGGACATATTATCTCACTTAATCCTCTGGCTGGATGCTTATGGGGGTAGAGTGAACTGGCAGTTCCTAGTGAATCTTGAGAGGGGTCATCCTTACAAGTAAAGCACTATAGTTGGTGGAGATGGAAGACCCTCAGATGTAGTGGATATTATAACCTGTGGCTTTTATGATGGTATTTTATGGTGATAGAGTGAGAATGCCAGACAGTGGGAACAGGTGATAATGTCTCTGTCCAAAAGAGTCATAATAAATGCAGATCTGCTTATCATGCTGTTGTTAAGTACTAAACTTTGCTATGCCATCCAGTTGTAAAACCTAGGGTTCCAAAGAAGAGAATAGTAAGATGAAAAACAACACAACCAATCTTTTGGCTAACACTAAATCTGGAAATTACTCTCTCATTTGAGATGATTACCAGAAAAATCATCAATATATACCCTATGAAAAACTCCTGAGGGGCAGAGGAATGGGATCAATGCTTCAAAGACTCAGAGAAATAAAATCACTATAAAAATTATTTGCTTCTAGAATTTAAAAAATATTTTAAGAAAACTGCTTGGCATTCTAAAGGTGAAAATACTTTAGAACGAGATAAAAGGGAGAAGATTACTTTTAAAAATTCAGCGATGTTAAAATGTAGCAGCAGAAGTAAATTCTACATTGGGAGCAGGAATGTAGACTCCTGCAGCATTACGGTGACAGACACTGGAGTCAATGACATGTAAGACAAACTTAAGATCTCTTCAGGTATGTGGGTAAAAGAAAAAAGGATTCAAGTGAATAATATAGAGGGCTAGGGCCTGGCGCGGTGGCTCATGCCTGTAATCACAGCATTTTGGGAGGTCAAGGTGGGTGGATCATGAGATTCAGGAGATCAAGACCATCCTGGCCAACATGGTGACACCCCATCTGTACTAAAAATACAAAAATTAGCCAGGTGTGGTGACATGAATCTGTAATCCAGCTCTTCAGGAGGCTGAGGCAGGAGAATTGCTTGAACCTGGGAGGTGGAGGTTGCAATGAGCCGAGATTGCGCCACTGCACTCCAGCCTGGGCCACAGAGTGAGAGTTTCTCTCTCTCTCTCTCTACATATATATATATATATATATGTATATATAATATATATATACATATATGTGTGTGTGTGTGCGTGTGTATATATGTATAGACATACACACACACATACATATGCAAACACATCTATATATATAGAGAGAGGACTAGATAGATTTAAGAATTATATGTTTCTGAGGAATATAAATATACTACAACAATTAGAACAAGAGTAATTAAAGGCATCACTTTTAAAAAACAGGACCTGACTATTCAAATTGAAAGGACTCGCCATTCTAGATCATAGTAATGAAAAGAAGGCTATCTTAGAAATACCCTGGCAAGCGTTTGGGAATGCAAGTATAAAGAAAAAAACCACATCTACTAGTATTCTGCCATAAAGCAAGTTATTTATGAGGAAACAAAAATCTAGCTGTTCTCAGATAGCTCTCCAATAAGAAATGCCAGAAGACAACAGAAATTTTTTTTTTAATTTTTTGAAGGAAAAGACTATGACCTAAGAATTTTCTCAGCTGAAATTTTTTTCCTCATATGTGATGACAACAGATGAACATTTTTTTCCTCATATGTGATGACAGCAGATGAACAACCCCATATATTCAAAGGCTCAGGAAATAGAGCATTCATGTATTCTTCATGAAAATATTATTCGGAGACATACATCAGACACCTGAAAGATATGAAAGAATAGGGTATGGATTATACATAGTTCATGGCATTACATGAACGTTAGAAAGCAAGACGAAATAACTTGGGAAAACAGAAGCCATGTCTAATAGCAGTACTTCCAAGCCATAACTTACACTAGCCCAATTCTCAATATATTGGAAGGCAGCTAAACAATCATACAATGCTAGTATTTTATGGTGTCAGGGTCTATTCACATATAATCTCATTTAACCCATTTTATCTCTGTGAGATAAGAATTGTTATCCTCATTTAAGACATGGGATACTAAGACGTATAAGGAAGCACTTGGCTAAGATATCATGGCTTATAGGCAGCAGTCAAGAGGTCAGTTTGCAGTCTGCAGGTTTAACCTCATACTATTCTGCTTCTAACATGACCACAGAAATGTATTGACCATTAGCTGCCTGAAGTTCTGTTCTTAACGCTAGGTGTCCAAAAGAAGATGAATTTTATTTAAATAGTATTTTCCCATCTCTAGGGCTATTGGCTTTAAAGTAGTTTCCAGAAGTGAATCCAAGTATTAGAAAGATCAAGCTGGATTCTTTTGTGTGTTATTCTAACAGGTTGCTTTACATATATATAATTTTATATATGATTTATATAATATATATAATTTTATGTATTATATATTAATATGTATAATATCATATGTAATATATATAGTACATTTCACACTGGTAGGATAGAATTCCAAACCACGTTTGTTTAACCAACTGAATTACTTGGATTTAGCTTCTATTTCCCTGTTTATTTCTTTCTGAAAATATTATGCAAATAACATCAGTTTACAAAAAAGTAAAATCTATTCAGCTTTTTTCTGTAAAAATCTGTACACCTTTTTTCATACGTTAGGCTAGGCTAAATTCAGCATTCTGTGGATTGTTTACCTAGGACAAACGGGTATATTTTAAAGTCATATAAAAATGAACAAGGACTGCTTGAAACACACTGATAGCAGAGCACATTTGGCTGCAGCCTCTATTTTAGAAGGAAAGCCTGAGAATCATATTATTTGAGTGTGATTCATGTGTTAACAGTATTTCAAGGCAAGCCACTTAAAATATGTCCTGAGTGCTGATACTGGAAATGATCTTTTCTTCAGTGCTTTCAAGTGTCTTCACTGAAGTGTACACATCCTATAACAAGTATCTACACATTGTGATTAAGAGGGCAAACTCTGAAATCAGACCTAGATTAAAGATCTAATTCTCTGCCAGCTGATTGGGCAAGTGACTTAATCATCCTACAGTAGTTTCTGCATTTGAAAAGTGGAGACAATGTCTATCTCAAGGCATTTGATTACACTGATTAATCAAAAGAATTACACTGACTAATATAAAACGTGCTAAGCATGTATGTGTCACATTAAGGCTCATTAAAAAGTGAGTATCATTATCAATATTCCAGTAACTACCATTTCTAACAACAGACTGAAGGGGATCAGAAATATCTGTTGAGTAAAAACAGAAGAAACAAACAGCACAGATTTTCTGCTCTCCTTTATAATCGCTTACCTAAGGGCTGTGATCTCAGCTCACTACAGATTGTCACCCGAATTAACCTACTGTCACCCATTAACCAATCAAATAAGGCAGTCTGAAAACTCCAGGCGTCCCTTTCCGTAAGGACCCGGACTGTTGAACTGAAAAGCTAAAATTCAAGGCGTGACAATTGCCCTTTGTCCCACATTCCCCCCACCGGTCGCCCGCTTATTTAAGTGGTGCGTCCCCTCGGGTACCACTTGAACAAAATCTGCGCCCATCGCTCCCTGTGTAAACTCGCTGGAAGCAGCTGGAGGCTTCAGTTTTGATCTGCTCCGGTGTCCCTGGCGCCTTGGCGAACTCGGCCACTCCAGTCCCTCACCTGGTTTGCGCTCGGGGCGGCGAGCTGACTCTCCGAGGCCCCAGACCTGGGTTTAAAGTGCGCGGCTCGCAGCGGCAGGTGCAGAGGCGACTGCCAGACCTCACCCCGCCTCCCACCTTCCGGGGCGCTCGGAGGCCGACACCTGGAGGACGCCTCCAGTCCCCGCGGGACGCCACGCCTGCGCGCCGGGGATCGGGGATAAGAAGTGAGCGCCGGGCTCGGGCTGCGCGCGGCGAGGCCACCAGTTTGCGCGCAGGGCGCAGGCGACCGTGCGGACATGGACACGTCGCGGGACATCGGCACCTTCGTGGTGTGGGACTACGTGGTGTTCGCGGGCATGCTGGTCATCTCGGCAGTCATCGGCATCTACTACGCCTTCGCGGGGGGCGGCCAGCAAACCTCCAAGGACTTCCTGATGGGCGGCCGCAGAATGACCGCCGTGCCGGTGGCGCTGTCCCTCACCGCCAGCTTCATGTCAGCCGTCACCGTCCTGGGCACCCCGTCCGAGGTCTACCGTTTTGGGGCCATTTTCAGCATCTTTGCCTTCACCTACTTTTTTGTGGTGGTCATCAGCGCGGAGATCTTCCTCCCGGTGTTCTACAAACTGGGAATTACCAGCACCTACGAGGTAGGCGGCAGGGTGGGCTGGGACCCTGCAGGGCGCGGAGGAAGGGGCCTCTGCAGACCTCTGGAGGCGTTTTCTTGGGGGCAGACTCTCACCACCATGCCACATCGAAATCTCTCCCGGTTCATCATCACCCTTCCTCTATTCCTCCCTGTCCCCCCACTCTTCCCTCGCATTTCTTCCCTTCTACGGAGATGTGTCCTCTAAGGTGGAAAAAACCTTGGGATTTACTCTCCTGGGCTTGGTGGGAAAAAAAGAGGCTTCTAAAGTGAACGTATTGGACTAGCAGTGCTCACTAAGGTCCTTTCTACCTTTGGCATCTGATTCCCAGTCAAGGGGAAAGAGTTAGGGGAAGGTATGTTCTTCAGGTCTCAGCTCCTCCTTCTTGAAATGAATCCTCTTGTTCCAGGTCCTCAGTGCCATTCACTTTTCCAAGATAGTTGGTGAAGAATTTGTGCCCCCTTTCCTTCCCCCTCCACACACACACCTCCTTTCCACTGAGAAGCAGGCACCCAAATGGCTAAGGTGCTGTATCTCTTATCCCAGTACTTGTATTTGAGACCAGATTCTACCACTTACCAGCTGGGTGACCTTGGGTGACTTACTTAACCTTTCGTGTCTATTTCCTCAAAAAGAAAATAATATCACCTACCTCATCTAGTTGTTGGGGGGCTTAAATGAGATGATGCAAGGTGTGGCATTTAGAGTAGTGTTTAACACAAAGTAAGTGCCGGATAGGTGTTGGCTAAAATTATTGTGGTGGTGCTGGTAGTGATGATGGTAGTTATCTTGGATTGGTAAAAAAATTAGGCAGCAAAATTCTCAAACAGCTCTGCCTTCTCTATAGAAAGATAATTAAAGAAAACTGTCTTTCCTCTATTGCACAGGTCCCCTGGCTATAGCTTTTCTCCAGTTGCCTCAGGAAAGGGCTTTGAAAAGATGATTCGTGTTTAGTTTAAAGAGCTGTTGAATGGGAGGTGCAGGGGTGGGAAGGATCAAAGCTCAGAGGAGTGGTGGGGGCCCAGTTGAAGTGGCCTCCTTCACTCAGGCACTGATCCGTGAGCTCCACGGGACGAGCCTGCAGAAGTTTCCTCTCTACTAGACCATTACCCAGAGGGCTGCAATCCAGGGCTCCTCACAGGTGGTTTCCTAGTGAGGCTGGTTCAACCGGTGCTGGGGACAGGGCCTCAATGGCAACAAACACTGGTGACATTCTGCCTGGGCTCTAGTGACTTCTTCCAAGGAGAGGCATCCTGGGCAGCATTGCCTTCCATTCACTTTGATGCTGTGTTTGGAGAGCTCAGTAATCCTCCCAGAACTGAGCAAGATGCAGTTTATTGGTTTTGCTCAGAAGTGACAAACTGATGAAATTCCCCAGATCAAATTCAGTTCTCAATCATTTTTTTTTTTACTTCTCCTTATAGTGAGGAGAAATAAATTATAATTCCAGACTATGACTTCTTTTGAGAACTCAAAAGGCTGGTGACACTGGACCCACATTCCCTGTGGCCACAAGAACTAGAGTTTACAGCCATTGCTCTCACTATAAATTTCTATATTGAGGTCTTATTATTGTGTTTTCATGGTTACTGATTTTGGGTAGAGAAATTTTTATCTGCATTTATGTCTTCATCAAAAATGTGAAAGGGAAAATGGACAGGGGTAGAGGGATCTATTGTTTCCAGGAAGACGTAATAGAACCTTAGTGAATAGGAAGAATATTCCAACATGTTAATATGTGAACACCTGGCCAGTGTCACTTATGTATGTTACCTGATAGAACCTGCAGGCATTTGAGTCTGTGAGCTCTGATTTGTAGCTAACCAATTCCCAAACTTGGAAAGGGTTTGAAGAATCTGGCACGAGGACTTCAGTCCCTACAGATAATGCTGCTCTCCTAATCACTGACCCATGCCTCTTCTGGGCTACAACATTAACTCAACCAGAAACAGATTTCCCTTATGTTTGCAGTGGTAGGGGCTAAGTCTGCAGGGGTTCCAGCTAAAAATGGCAGAAAGTAAATTGAATGTTGAACACATGCCGGACACTGGGCTACATTGCATGTTTTACATACATTATCTGACTCACATTCAGATCAATCCTTATGAGGGAAGTACTATCAAGAGCCGCATTTTGGGGACAGAGACTCAGAGTAAGTTATGCTGCTAGGAATGTGAAGCAGTGTAGACCTGAGCCTAGCAGCATACTGGCTGCTTCTGAAGGCTCTGATGAGTCTATTATAACCCCAAGCAATGCTTATGCCAGGGCAGAGAGAGCAAGGGAAGCAATACAGGATGCATGAAGTTGTGGTACACTGCTGGTATCCACCTCTGGGGTGCCAGGCATTTGGGACGGGGGAAGTTAGGCAACATGCTAAGACCCTCCTAATTGGTTATGGCAAAGACTTTCCAGTGGAGTGTACTGCTTATTGTTTTATACTGAGAGGTACAGAATCTATACAGAATATGCAGTACAGCGTTGAGTGATTGATACCCTGGCATTCTTGCTCAAGTATGAAATCTCTCCCTGTTGGCATTTCTTGAGAAAAAATTAGCTGTTCACAAGCATATTTTTCATCTATCACTGCCTTCAAAATGTAGTCCCAATAGGTGTTAAGCAACGTCCAGACCCAAGTATAATGCAAGAATCCAATTTAATCCACCAATTCTTCAAGATCCTTCTGGAGCCTACTTAATCTGTGTGTAAACTGAGTTGCTTAGACCTCGTGTTTGTTTATTATTTATATATTTATTTATATCAACAGAAGTTATTCAAAGTTCTGAGGACCGTAAGAGGTCTTGGTTGATTTAGGCATCTATCGTTACTCTGTAATTATGTCCAGAAATCTTACAAATATCCCTAAGGCTGCCACACAGTGACTTGGGCATTTGGTCCAATCTTCAGGTATTTCTTCAGCAGCCTAGTAATTGATGGCTGAGATCATAATAGACTTCTTCGTTCTGTCTTGAGTTGGTCTTTGAGCTTAAATCACAAGTTTTCCTGGATCAGCTGATCAACTTTGCTGGTTCAGCTTGGTTCAACTTACTTTGTTCAATGTGGTTTGACTACATTCTTACCTCTGTCACATTTTTCTTTTAAGTTTTCTTTGGTCTCCCGCAATTTGGATGCATGTATCTAGAAAAAACAAAGACTTCTCTTCTATTGATGTCCATTCACATGTTTAGCGATTCATAGAGATTTACAAAAAAAAAAAAAAAAAATTCTAAAGAAATATAATAACACTGCCCTGTTTCCAGGCTTAATAAACTTCTCCAGTCTTCTAAAAAGGTTTCCAAAATATCCTTGAATGATTTTGACACATGTAATTCACTGAGATTCAATTTTCTCCAGGCCCATTGATTTGGACACCACTAGCTTCTTAATATCTTACTTTTCAAGTTTACATTTACCCATTCATTTATGTCATTGGATAGTCTCCAAACCCTGCAAAGTGAGAGGGAAACAAATTATTATTATGCACCTCATTTTAAAGAGAAAAAATGTGACATTTGGAGAATGATTGCCACAAGCTCATGGAGACAGGAATGGGACTGGGTCAAGGGCTGGAACTCCCCCTCCAGTGTGGTACATGGCATTGTGTATTTGTCACCCATCAGCGATTTGGGAGTGGGGTCTTACTATGTGTTAGTTTCACCCATTCACTTATTGAGTCTTAAATATTCAGTCAGATTGTTTACTTATATATGCGGAATATTGTGCACAGATTTTGGCATCAAAGGTTTTAAATGTGTACTGTGGCCCTGCCAAGTTTGCAAGGCTGTCAACTTGGCATTCTCTCTGAGTCCCAGTGTCCTTGTCTCTGACATGGGTTCAGACATAGTACCTGGCTCATAGAGCTGTTGGGAAGACCATGCGCACAGCAAGTACTCTGTATGTGTGAGCCGTGATCATGGGGGAAAATATCAGCTGTCTTCTCCTCTAATTATTACCTAATGCCAGTTTTTCATTCCTCTTCTTTTCTACTATATGAAGACTATTGTCAGCCTTAAATTTCTTAGTAATTATATTCAAGTTAAAGAATGCCTTAGATCCCAGCTCTGAAATTCTGTGATCCTAACTCTAATATGTATATTACGATATATTATATAACATAGGAGACATGCAGACTATGTTATGAGACATAGAAGATTTCCAGTAGAATAGTAAAATTTGGCATGGTCATTGGCGCCAAACAGAAACTGACTTGGATGACTTAAGTTAAAAAAAATTGTTAGAAGGACATAGGGGAAGCTCACAGAACAGAGGGACAAGCTAAGTAAGCAACGCTTGGAAAGGACAGAAACTAGGGCAGTCTTTTCAGGCCACTCCGTCGGGATCAGTCATTTTTTTGTCTTTGTATCCTGACTTTAAGTTTCAAATACCAATTGGAAGGGAAAGCTGATTGGTTGAGCTGGGTTTATATCACTTCCTCTTGGTCAGAAGAGGCAGGGCAATTGACTGACAATTCCATCACAATAGTCTGCAATCAGAAGGGATTGATGCCTCAAGTGAGTCAAGGAAAATGTATGGAGTAGATACCAAGAGAAAGGGGAGAGAAGAACAGATTATGCTCACTCTAAAAATACAGAATGTAATTCCATTTATATGACATTCTGGAAAAGGCCAAACTAGAGAGGGAGAGCAGATCAGTGATTGCTAGGGTTTGGGGGAGGGAGGAGGGCTTGATCATGAAGGGGAAGCATGAGGGAGTTTTCTAGGTGATGGAACTGTCTTGTGTCCTGTTTGTGATAGTGGTTGCCTGAATCTCTGTGTGTTAAAACCCATTGAACAGAACTCTAAAAACGAAGAGTCAATTTTGCTGCGTTATAAATAAAAATAATACTAAAATAAAAATACAGAATACAAATCAGTTACGAAGTTGTTTTACTTTTCTAAATTTAAATTTTCTTCTTGAGTTGTTGATTTTAAAAAAAGGCATCCAGAGGATTCACATATCTATCTATCTATCTATCTATCTTTTTTTGCAACAGTATTTAGAACTTCGATTTAACAAATGTGTTCGTCTCTGTGGAACAGTCCTCTTCATTGTTCAAACAGTAAGTAGCTCTCCATTTATTTTATCTTTTGTCAGCTAAAATGTTTTTAACCATGGCATCTGGATGAAGCTTACCTGGGAAACACATGAAAGACAAAAAAGATAGGTTGAAAATATGAGGAAACAAAAAAGTAAAAACACTTGTCACTGTACAGCATCGATGATTAAGACAATTGAACAGTGTTTCAATAAATGCTTTACTTCCTGGAAAAGCAGAATGATTTAAGTAAATGTTAAATATTACATTGATGAAGCGACAGTCGGAATATATGCCTCCCTTTATGTGACCTCCCTTCACCTCCACCAGGGTGACAGGAAGAGCATTACTACATGACAAAGATACTTGTTGCTGATAGTGGGAATTATAACAAAAGGAGAACAGGTACATATTGAGTGACATATTGAGTAATAGGCATAAAAAAATTAACTTCCATAGGAAGACAGTAGGAAATAATTTTCTTTGGAATCATACTTTAAAAATCAGTGCTCTTTTAAAAATTAGACTATAAGAACCAACTAAAGTGTAAAACAACAGAATCATAAGTTCTGGAGGACATTTTAAAGCCAAATACTCAATTCAGTAATTCAAGAACATGCACTTAAAGATTTACTGATTGACACAGAAGGAAAGCAAGGATTTGCCAAGTAGCCAGTGACAGAGAATACTTTCCATGTTCACCCTGATGCTGGAAGATTATAATGATCAGTGTCACAATTATTTATATACACAATTTCCTCCTGGCAGTTAAACACTTTAGGCTGGATTTGCTTATGGAGTTGGTGGAAGAGGTTTGCATTCTTGTCTCTAATTGCAATTCCATGTCTCCAATCAAAAGCTACCTAAGGGTGAGGCACAGTGGCTCACGCCTGTAACCCCAGCACTTTAGGAGGCTGAGGCGAGTGGATCACCTGAGGTCAGGAATTCAAGACTAGCTGGGCCAACATGGTGAAACCCCATCTGTATAAAAATTAGCCAGGCATGATGGCGGGTGCCTGTAATCCCAATCCCAGCTACTCAGGAGGCTGAGGCAGGAGAATCGCTTGAACCCAGGAGGCGGAGGTTACAGTGAGCCAAGATTGTGCCATTGTACCCCAGCCTGGGTGACAGAGCAAGGCTCCGCTAAAAAAAAAAAAAAAAAAAAAAAAAAGCTACCAAAGGATTTGCTGCAGCGAGTGAGACAGAGTGCCTTTGTAAATTATGAAACTCAACTCCATTTTATATCCTTGCAAATTATACAACTTAAATTTTATCAGTCCTTAACAATTGCAGTGTAAAAGGAAGGAATCCTTAGAGAGTTGAGCCTGGTAGCTTGCGTTCACCAACTGTTCAAACCCTCACTGGATCTCTGTTAGAAATGCCAATAGAAATGAGAAGTGGGGACAAGTGTTAGGAAGGTCGCCTGTGGTCATGTTTTTAAATCTTCAACTTGGACAGAATAATGACTGTGGAAAGTTAGTTCATTTTTGCAAAAAAAAAGAAGAGCTTTAGCACCTCCCATTTGAAGGACTTCATAGTTCTACTCATGCAATATAATCAAACTTTCAAAAGGTACTTAATGGCTTTTTATTTTCATAATATGCTTTTATGGAATAATCGTGGACTTAGCTTCTATGGGATATATTTGAAAGATCAAATGCAATAAAAATTATATTTTGAGAAAAAGATTATTTATCTTACTCACTATTATACCCCAGATCAATAAATAGTTGTTAAATGTATGAATGAAAATAATGAATGTTAAGAAGATTAAATGTCTTTTTAATATGAAAAAGATCAAATGGTTTTGTTGGCTTTCAGGATTTTTTTAGTGCAAATTTATACTTTTGTTTAATTTATGAACATTAAAACTTTTTAAAATAGGTTTTCCAAGTTTTTACTGTTTTCTTGATTAATTATGCAGCAATTAACGGTTTGAAGACATATGATTGAGGGGCCATCCTCTTTTATATTACTATTCTTTCTTTTTTTCTAATTATTTTAGATGTAGGAAATTTATTTCAAGCTTGAGTTGGTGGATCAGTGACCATTTGAACTAAGTAGGATATAAAAGTCTGTATTTTTACGTAAGCCGGTTACAAAAACATGTTTGTAACTTATGACCATACCATAAACAGAAGAGTAAAATTTACTTAAATAACATTTTTCAAGTTACAAACAAATCTTATTAGGTATTTTGAAACTGTTGTTTTAATTCATAATTGAAGCTATGGAAAAAAATCAATTATTTTTTATTTTATAACTCAGACACAATTCATGAATTTTATACTTCGTATAATTCATTTGGCTTTCTTTTTCCCCCCTAGATTCTGTACACTGGAATTGTTATTTATGCCCCTGCTCTGGCTTTGAATCAAGGTACATTTTAGAGTTGCCAGTTAGGTAACTCACATTTTGGGGTTCACTTTCAGCAAGGCTTATTTTCTCCTTGGGGAAATAGGAAGATGGAGGAATGCTTCTAGTAACCTACATCAGCTTTACTAGGGGGCAGAATGGGTTCAGTGTTTATACTAGCTTCTTTGGGTTTCTGGATGGATAGCTCCAAAGTGCCTGTAGATCATTACAGAGGCAGACTTCTCCAGGTGGTACTTCTCTGGGATGTGCCCACCAGCCATTCATTCCTTTAGAATTAAAGCCCCCTGTAGTCAAATTCAGGATTCACGGCATCCCCTTCTGTGGGTCTATAACCTGGAGCCCATCTCCTGGAAGCTTCCCTGTAATTCTGCTCAGGTCTGTTGTAAAACCTGGAAGGGAGAAAAAATTTTCTTCCCCTCACTTCTAATATGGCCCAAAATGAAAGAGAAAGAGAGCCATGTGATTCGAATAATCAGACTGCTCCTGGTAACAAAAGGACCGATGTCTGTAGTGACCTTACAAATACATTTATGAAGATTATGCTGACCAACAAAGTATCTATACTCTCTAGATTTGGGAAGATAAATGCAGTGAGCCTAGGATCGTTTATTGAAGCAAAGGTTTATGTTAGTCATGTTTTCAAAAGGCTTTGGGAAAAGAGCATGCCCTTTGAATTCTTATCTATTGGAAGTGAATTTCTCTAAAACTTCCTTGTAAAATGGACATGCGGACTCTGTGATGGGAAGAATGTGGTGCAATTCCTGGGGTCATGATATGACCTGAAAAAAACCTACTAATTCCACACTCTGTTTTCTTGATTTTATGATAGACATGTAGTTATCACCTAAGTTTATGAAGTAAACAGTATTATTACCAAGAGAAATTTCATGTATATGGTGCTATTGAACTCTGAATGCTGGGCATGTTCCACGTCAATATTATCAACATCACAAGTGGATCATTTCATATGTCGAGAACTGAGTTATAAACTTCATAAGTTACCTATTGGCTTTAAGTGTAATTAAACATGGCAGGGTTTTAAAGTGCAGTTCTGGGGATAATTAGAAGACTGACTTCAATCTCTGAAGAAGTGAAGGATTCTTTTCTTATCAGGCTCAAACCACTCCCTGAGAGTAAATTAGAACCAGAGTGAAGGTGTTTTGATGACTAGAGTATCAATGTGTGTTTTACTGTGACCAAGGCAGTAGGCACAGGCATAGACACAGAACTTAGTCTGCAACAGATGCCCCAAAAAAGCTTATTTAACGGAATTGAAACTTAACATTCTCTAGATCTAATTTTTAAAAATTTAAAAAATTTTGGAAAACCTCAAACAAATACTAAGAGAGCTCCTTAATGTGCTCATTCATCCTCTACATTAATATTTACCAACACATGGTCCATTTTAATTCACTCCCCCTTACCTCTACTAGATTATTTTGCTGCAAATATGCCATTTCATCTGTATTTCAGTATGACTTTTAGAAATAAAGACTTTTAAAACCATAATTATGCCATCATTGTATCTAAAATACTAATATTAATTTCTTAAGTTCACATCAAGTCAGTGTTCACATTTCCCTGATTTTTTTTCAGTGTTTGTTAGAATCAGGATCCAAGTAAGATTATGCGATTGCAGCAGTTGATGTCTCTTAAGTTTCCCTTTCCTGCTTTTTAAAATTGAAAGCCAGTTTTTTTTCTTTCTTTTTTTCTGACCTGTTGAGGAAACCAGTTTTTATTGAGGTACAGTTAATATACAATAAAATGCACAGAACACGGCGAAGTGTACAGCTGGATGAGCTTTAATAGTTGCATAATAGCTTGTGTAACTACCACCCCACTCACAATATAGATTATTTCCACCATTCACTCCCAGAAATTTTCCCTGTGTGTCTTTTTAACAAATCCCCAATGGACGCAAGAAACCATTTTCTGACTTTTACCACCACAAACTAGTTTTCCCTGTTGTTAAATTTTATATAAGTGGAATCATATAGAGCCTTTTAAGTGTCTGGTTTATTTTGCTTAGAAAACATTTATGCATCTACCAACATTTGAGTATCCATTCTTTTGTTATAGACATTGGGTTGTTTCCAGTTTTAGGCTATTGTGAATTAAGGGTGTCAAGAACATTCTTCTACAGGTTTTGTGAGTTTTGTTTTTCTTTTTGACCCCTGTTTTCACTTCCATTGGAAAGGACATACATGGATGTGTATAAAGTTAAACATATAATTGTATTCGGACCCAGCTGAGGATAGGAATATGTGCAAATTTATGAGAAATTGCCAAACAGCTTTTCCAAGTGGTTGTATCGTTTTGCATGTTCACTACACAATATGTGAGAATTCTAGTCATTCCGCATCTTTGCCAACATTTTATATTATCCTTTTTTATTCTAGTCATTCTAGTGGGTATTATCTATTACTTTATTGTTTTAATTTTCATTTTCTGTATAACTATTATGGCTGAGCTTATTGTCTCCTGAAATAATAAAGTGAATAAAAACAAATAACCTAATAAAAAGTGAGCCAAAGACTTGAACACTTCACGAAAGTAGATATTCTTCCAATTAATTATATGACGAATCTTTTCATTTACTTAGCCCTTTAAAAATTTCTCTTAGTGCTTAGTTTGGCAGCACATAATGCTAAAACTGGAACAATACAGAGAAGATTAGCATGGCACTTGCACAAAAAGGATATGCAAATTTGTGAAGCATTCCATATTTTTTTTTAAAAGGAAGAAAAGAAATAATAAATTAAAATAAAACTTCTCTTAGTAATGTTTTGTACCCTTGGATATTGAGGTCTTTTACTATTTCTTAGATTTAGTCCTAGATAATTTATGTTTTTATGCTATTGAAAATGGTATTGTTTTATAATATTTTTCAATTATTCCTTGCAAGTATATAAAAATACAACTGATTTTTAAATGTTGATATTCCATCCTGAGAACTTGCTGAATTTACTTTTTAAATCAAGAAGGTTTTTGGAAATACCCTTAGGATTTTTGTGTTGTTTATGAATAGTGACCATTTTACTTCTTTTCTAATCCTTATGGCTCTTAGTTCTCTTTCCTGTCTTATTGCAATATTAATGTGGAAAGTTACATTGATTGAGTTTTGAATATTAAACTAATTTTTGCATTCTTGGGATAAACTCTGCTTGGTCATAATATATAATAGTTTTTATATATTACTGAATTCAGTTTGCTCACACTTTGATAAGGCTTCATAAATGAGTTGGGAATGTTCTCCATTTTCTGAAATAGTTTATATAAAATTGTATATTTATTTCTTATGTGCTTGGTAGAATTCACCCTGAAGGCATCTGGACCTTCTCTTTGTTTTTGTAGAAAGATTTTGGTTTATGGATTCAATTTCTTTAATAAATATAGACTTATTCAGATTTTAAAAGTCTGGTTGGATCAGTTTTGGTGAATTGCGTTTTTTTAGGGAATGCTTCGATTTGGTCTAACTTATCAAATTCATTGGCATAAAGTAGTTTACAAACCTCCTGTTATGTTTTTAATGTTTATAGTATCTACAGTGACATCCCTTCTAATTATCCCTAATCTCGACAAGATACCTTTTCTATCTTTTTATTTTGATGTATCTTTCTAGTATTCTATTGATGTTTTAAATGTTTTCTAAGAACCAATGTTTTGGCTTGTTGATTTTCTTTGTTTTCTATTTCATTAACTTGTGCTGTTTATTGTTTCTTTTCTTCTAGTTACTTTGGGTTTATGTTTTCCAGCTTCTTAAGGTAGAAGCTTAGATCATTAATTTTAAGTATGTCTGATTTCATGATGCAAACATTTAAAATTATTAATTTTTCTTTAACCACTGCTTTATTTGCAGCCCATGGATTTTGACCTTGTGTTTTTATTTAGTTCTCAAAATATTTTCTACCTTCTCCTGTGATTTCTTTTGCCCATGGGTTATTTAGAAGTGTATTGCTTAATTTTCAATATTTGAGGATTTTCTATCATGTCTTTTTGTTATTTATTCCCAAACTAATACTGTTTTGGTCAGATAACTAATATAATTATAATCATTTGAAATTTATGGATTTGTCTTATGGCCCAGGATCAGTTCTATCTTAAACATTCCATGTACTCTTAAAAAGAATGTGCTTGTTGGATGTAATGTTCTATACAGTCAAAGATTTAGTTGACTAATAGTGTTATCACATCTTCCATCTCTTTTCTGTTTTTTTAAACTTGTTCTATCAATTGCTGAGAGAAGGATGTTAAAATCTTCAAATATAATTATCGATTTTTCTATAGCTCCCATTTCTCTGTCAATTTTTACTGAATGTATTTTGAGGCTCTCCTAAAATCTTTTTTTTTTTTAATTTACAATCTCTCTTCTGTTTCTTTTCATTTAAATGGCAACTTATTTGCTGAAGAAACTGGCTTATTTGTTCTGTCCAGTTTTCCAGGTTTTAGGTTTAACAACTACATCTCTATGGGGTCATTTAATGTTCCCCATTCCTATGTATTTCTTGTAAACTGGTAATAGTTTACTACTAGTAGTTAGATCTAGAATCTTTTTGAGACTCCACTTCAACTTTTTCGAAATCATATTTTATAGGCAGTATCTATAAATTTATTTCCTTCAGGAGTCCCAGAATGCCAAGTTTTAAAAAAATTAGCAGCTATTGACGATCATTCTAGACTTATTATTTCATTGGGGCTTATAAAATGGAGTATTCTAGTGCTGTGAATTCTTCTTCACTAATTAGATGGAATACTTCTATAAAGAGAAACTTCCTCTTATCAACTATGTGTTTACTCTGAAAAAAGTTTGTATAGGAAAGGCAGGATAAATGTCAGATTTTTCACCTTATGAGTTTTAAAAAGAATAAATTGGTTCTCTACTATCCCTCAAGGGTGACTGAGATTTTTAAAAAATCCTTAAGAACTCATGGATTTAAAGGTTTGCTGTTATTTCATAGCTATTGTTAGTATTATTACTGATGCCCAAATTGTCCCATTTTTATTCAGCAGTAGCCCCCTTAAGTTCCTCCTGATTTTAACCTTGGCTGCGTATTGGATTCACTTGGGATGGGGGGGCTTTCAAAAATACCAATACCTACCTGGGTCCCCATCGCCAGGACTCTGAGCTAATTAGCTTGCTGAGTGACTCAGTTATCAGGATTTTATAAATCTCCTCTGTTGATTTTAGTGTGCACTCACAATTGAAAGCCATCGATGTAACAGTTTTAGAATAGCAACTCTAAGCCATAAAGAATAATATGATGGTCTAACACAGTTAAAAATATTTTTCTTTGTTGTTCTTTTTTCTTGGTGTGTCTGAGTAGGAATATGTTAATTTGTTGTGTTAAACATTTTGTGACATATTTCCTCTGTGTGGTAATATCACAAACTTGATGTACAGTTAGGTTCCATGTATATTTCATTTTGCAATTGATATTAAGGAGTTTCTTTTTCTAATTTAACTTTATTATTATGATGGAATATTTATGTGGTTCCATAGTAAAATCTATACATCAAAATATGTCTAAAGAAGCCTGGCTTGTATCTCTGTCTCCTCTACCCTATTTTCTCCCTCTCCTAGAAGTAATTTTTTGGTTTTGATTTATCCTTTCATTTTAGTATATGTACTGCTGAAATAAGCACAATTCTTTTCTTTAAAAAAATGAAATAAATTCCCCCACTTCTTAGATAAATAGCAGCAAATTATAAAGACTTTTCTCCATCTAGATCCATTTTAGTAGTACATGACTTAGTAATGCGCTCTTCAAGGACTGGTAAAATAGTGTGCTTACATGGACACATACAGGGCAACAACACACAGTGGGGCCTGCTGGAGGGTGGAGGGTGGGATGAGGGAGAGGATCAGGAAAAACAGCTAATGGGTTAATGGGTACTAGACTTGATACCTGAGAGATGAGATAATCTGTACAAGGAACCCCTATGACACAAGTTCATCTATGTAACAAACCTGCACATGTACACCTGAACTTAAAAGTTTTTAAATAAGCATTATCATTACCTTTATTAAATTTCTGAAAAATCAGATCTGCAATCTGCAATGTTATAATTACATTTGAATCCTTTAATGTTGTCTTCATTTGAATTTTCTACACGTCATAGCAATGGAATATTGTCATTATATTGTCAGTATGATGTATTGTCCTCAAATTCAAGTATTTGCAACATAACACATAAAAAGTGGTGTTTATTTGAACCTTGTCTAATTTTGGGAGAGAGATAAGAAATACCCATCACAGTATCAAGGACTTTCTTAGCTTAATTACAATATAAATGTCTTTCCGTCTATTTAATTAAGCTAATGTCGAATCTGTGTGTCTGAGGGCTAGAAACTCATCAAATAGAATTTTAAACTCCATTTGTCTTTGAGATATTTATGAGATTGAGCTAGTTTTAGTTTTAGACAAGTGGGTATAGAGGAAGGTGCCTGATAAATGATATAGCTTCATTCTCTGATGATTTTGGAGGAGTATTTTTATTGTGCATATTTCACAATTACACATGCATTCTCTTTTTTTCTCCAGTCACAGGATTTGATCTGTGGGGCGCGGTAGTGGCAACAGGGGTGGTCTGCACATTCTACTGTACACTGGTACGTCCAGAACATATTTCCCTTTTCACTCTACCCACCTGCGTTGCAAAATTGAAAATTCCAGTTGTTGTATGCTGCAATCTGGTTTGTCCATACCTACTCTCTCCTATTCCCGACCTCCCGCAGTGTAACATTTTTGTGTAAGAAGTAGTCTGTAGTATAATTTGATCCTTTGTAGAAAATGGAGCATAACAAATTTTTTTCTTTCATCTGATCCATTGCAATCGTTCCTAATCTTGTCTCCTGATTCATCTGTACTGTTGCCAAGTTCTTATATTTGTGCTCATATTATTCCTCAGCTTAAAAACGTGTGGTAGGTCGCAGGCACAGTGGCTCCCACCTGTAATACCAGCACTTTGGGAGGCCAAGGCAGAAAGATGGACTGAGCCCAGGAATTTGAGACCAGCTTGGGCAACATAGTGAGACTCTGTCCCTACAAAAAGAATAAAAAAATTAGCAGTCATGGTGGCACACACCTGTAGTCTCAGCTACTCAGGAGGGTGAGGTGGGAGGATCACTTGAGCCCAAGAGTTTGAGGCTGCAGTGAGCTATGGTTGCACCACTGCACTCCAGCTTGGGTGGCAAAGAGAACCCAGTCTCAAAACAAACACATACCTGTGATAACTTCCCCTTGCTTATAGACAAAGGTGGCAAAATATGCAAAACCAGTAGGGCACGGCACTGATATTATGTGTGCTGGTCCTCGGCAGTGAGGAAATCTTATGGAATCCCTGATGCTGTATGCCATAACCCTGTAGGTGCTGGATCTTGTAGAAGATGGGGCCCTTAGCCAGGTGCTGGTTCAGCTCAGGTCATAGAGAAACTTGGGAAATTTCTGATGGTGGCTAGTTCAGATCATTTATAGTATTTAACAGCGGAAATGACCACCTGAGTGCAAACCGATTAAATATCAGCTCTGCCTATAGGATAAAATTCATATTATTTACTTGTAATTTGACTCTGAATTTTTCTTCCCAATGATCTCCCAACACCACTCCACTTCATTCTAAAATATGTATGTATCTGGCCACATTCAGCATCTCATGTAGTTTGACTCCTTTATGCTTTTACCCATGCGCTTTTCTCTGTTGGGCAGACCTTCCATCTTTGCCTCTGCTTGATTTAAATATCTCCTTCTGCATGAAGATTCTCCCAACCTGACTGTTTCCCTTGAGTGTACTTCCTGGCCAACTTACATGTCTTTATCATTTTTGTTCAGCATAGTGTAGATGCTTAATAATGTCTGATAGAAGCATTAATCCTAATATACTTTCCCCTCAAAGGGTGGTCTTAAAGCAGTTATCTGGACAGATGTTTTTCAAGTTGGGATCATGGTGGCTGGATTTGCATCTGTGATTATACGGGCTGCAGTGATTCAAGGTGGAATCAGCACTATTTTAAATGATGCCTATAATGGTGGAAGATTAAATTTCTGGAAGTAAGTTTCTGTTTACTACTTGGGTAATTGAACACATCTTTTGTATTCTATAAAAATAATCTCTTCATTGAAATAGTAGATTTACATTAAAAAACAAACCAACAAATTGCTAAAGATATGGTAGAGCAAATTGAAGCAAATGAGTATATATGTAAAGAGCCTCCCTCTGTTCTTTAAGGGGTTAAACCAGTCAGATGGTACTTAGCTACATTGTACTTAGAGTGGTGTTTTCTCCTGAGAAGGGACTTAAAGTAAAAAAAGTATTGTCTTTCAGGTGTTAAAGTCCAGGATAGGTTGAAAAGTGGGACAGGGTGATAAGGAAAAAGAGAGTAGAAAATTAAGAAAGGGAAGCCTCTGCCTGGGTGTGGTGGCTTACACCTGTAATCCCAGTACTTTGGAAGGCCAAGGCAGGTGGATCACCTGAGGTCAAGGAGTTCAAGACCAACCTGGCCAACATGGTGAAACCCCATCTCTACCAAACATACAAAAACTTAGTCAGGCATGGTGGCAGGCACTTGTAATCCCAGCTATTCAGGAGGCTGAGGCAGGAGAATTGCTTGAACCCAGAGGGTAGAGGTTGCAGTGAGCTAAGATCGCACCACTGCACTCCAGCCTGTGCAACAGAATGAGACTGTCTCAAAAAAANAAAAAAAAAAAAAAAAAAAAAAAAGGAAAAGGCAACCCCTTAAGAGACAAACACTATCATATTGGATTACAGCCTGCCATTAAAAAAAAGAGAGAGAGGGACACAGATACTGGAAGACTGATTTCAGCTTGACAATTCTTTGTATTTAGCAACTTTAAGAGTTTCTCTTTTGATATTGCCCTGGCAATATATAGTATATTAACATAGAGGCTTATGATTATGTATTATAAGTATGTATTATATAATGAACATTGTCTAATATTAAGTATTATTTCTAGAGAATTGACTAGGAAAGTTATGGTCAATGCTTCAAGTAACAATATAGCACAGTATATAACATGTTTTAAACAGCTGTTCAGTTTTCCTAAAGAAAGAACAATGAAGAGACTAGATATTTCATCCCAAGTGTATCAAACAATTTAAAAGAATATTGAAAACACTTTCCGTTTTGTATCAATAGTGTTGTCCTTTTGCTATATGGAAAGGGACCCATGTCGTCTTGAACTAACCTATCTTCTGTTTGAGATAGCAACCCTGCTTTGAAATAGGCAGTCTGAAGAAAAGAAAACCATTTTGCATTTGGTGGCTCTTTTCTGATCTTCTGAAAATAAGCATCAAAATTTGTGAAAACCTTTTTCAGAAATTGGACTGGATCCATGTGTTAATTTGCAGGAATGAATCAACTTCCACTATTTTCAATATACCCTTCCTCCTTTTACCTCAAGATTCAGATTCTAAGGAAAAGAGCCTCTAGTTGCCTAGCTTGGGCCATGGTTTCATCCCTTGGCTAGGGCAGAACAAGGTATTTTGACTGATCATCAGCTGAGACTATTTAATGGAGAAATGGTAGTTTCCTCAAAGCAAACCTGGCTTGGTGTTACTGGAAGAGGGAGAGGGGAAATCCAGGAAGTGGAAACAATCAATGGCTGCTCTTGATTATTCCCAAATCTCTTCCTGGTAGGCCAGGCTGAGGAGAGAGGGTATGGAACCAATAATTTTTCTGCAAGATAGGTGTCACTTTATACAAAGCCTACATATATTGGAACACTAAAGTGATAGCTTATATCCATTAGTAAGAGATTCTTAAGAAAAGATTAGACATTTTTATGACCTTAGGTTTGCAAGTTGTTAAGTAACAATAAAAAGCCTTATTTGTGTTTCAGACGTTTCAATAGTGTCTCTTGTTATTCTGATATGTTTTGAGAATATGGTAGACAAAGTATTGTTAAAGTAGAGATACATGAAGAGAAGACGGATATTGTATTGGTATTTTCTGTGTTGTCTGTTATTGGCCTATGCATTCTCTATGGCCTAAACCACTAAATGGAGTGTTTAAAATCTTGTCATACTTCCCTCAGATAGCTCACTGACTCCTTTTGGCTCTTCTGTTAGCTAATATAGTAGTTTCTCTCTCTTAGGGAGAAAAGGTCAACATTCTTGAAACTCTTAGACTTTGATGTGAAATGTTAGACAATGAAATAGAAGCTCTCACATTTCTATAAGAATGCCAGAATATGCATACAATTAGAGCTCTTAACTGACCTCAAATATAAGATTTGAAATGGATTTGTGAAATTTTGTAATTTTATGGAAGTGTCCATGGAAGTTAACTTTGCAGAAAGTTTTCTAGCTCCTATTGGGTATCAGAGACGAACAGAATCATTCCTTCCATAAAAAAAAGATCTTTCAAACATGGAAGTTGAGCTTCCTCTGTGAAAATATTTTGGACTTATGTACATGATGTCATAAAGTGGTTTTAAACTACTAGTACTTAGCTTGTACTCACAGCATTTTAATAAAGCATAATTAAAATGATGTAGTTTTTAGAAAATGAAAAATGAAAAACTTTAAACTGCATTAATTGATTTGTTGAACTTAAATATAGATTAGAACTATGACTACATGTACTGGAAGAGGAATTCTATACACAAAATGTGTTAATTTTGTGTTCATTTTAGTGCCATCTCTATTGCTGTGGTGCACTTAGGAATGTTTCTCTCTCTTTTTCTTTGTTTCATGTTCTTCTCTGATTGCAGCATGACAGATCTGTTTAAACAACAGTTTCCTTAGATCACAGGAGAACAATTTATATAAATGCTTAGAATGATCACAACATTCATTTTCCACTGGTCTATTCTAGAATTTTCAGATCTCTAAAAATAACAATTATTTCATTGAACTTAAATTGGAAATATTCCTACCTTTTAAATTACATAATAAATGTGTACATATTTATGTATGTGTTGTGTATATAAATATACATTGCTTGCTTCCAAGAATAGTCAAAGAGGATTTTTTTTTTTTTAGTGTCTGCTAACAATTCGGATTTGTTTTCTGTTTCTTGTCATTTAGTTTTAATCCTAACCCTTTGCAAAGACACACCTTCTGGACAATTATTATAGGAGGGACCTTCACATGGACCACCATCTACGGTGTCAACCAATCCCAGGTGCAGAGATACATTTCTTGTAAAAGCAGATTCCAGGCAAAATTGTAAGTCATACACCTTGGTATATGAATCATTAATAACCATCGGTTGTCTTTATGGAAACTCTTCCTTAAGTCACATTTAGCTCCTTTATGTCTTCTGTGTCATGAAATTCTAAGAGATAAGTGACATATTGGGTAACAAAAGGACCAAGAATAAAGTAGTACTGTATGTTTTAAATCAGCTGTTTGAAAATATTTACATGAATTATTAATTAAAACAAATCAGCATTTATTGTGCATCTGTTTGCATAAGGACCTATGGGAGATAAACAAATATGGCCTTTGTCGTGAAGAAAGTTAACCACAAATTAGGAAAATATATGCAAGTATGTGAAAAAATACAATAATACTAGCGACATAGAACAGTTTCATGAAACAATAGAGAAAATGTTCCAGATTATATATAGTACTTTGTATTTCATTTTCAGACATAGTCATGGGTTTATATCCCTGCTCTAATACTTGCTACTTGAGTGATCCTGGGCACACTCTTCAGTCTTTTTGAGCTGCAGTTTCTGAACTTGTAAAAGGAGGATAAGAAATACTATACACCTCATGGGAGGTATCATAAAATACAGTTTGGCATACCCTTGGTAGAGGCCTAGTAAATGTAAATTTCTTTTTCCACTTCAACTGATGTGATTTGAAGGTGGAGGATAGGTGAGAGATTCCTATTGAACGGGCCAAATGCATATGAAAAAATGATCATAATTTGGGCAGGTGGAGAAGAGTGGGAAGGTAGGTGGAGTGATATGGATGAAAGCACAGAGGTGGGAAGGACAGCATGATCCAGAACTCTCGAGCCCATCTTGGCTTAAGCAAGCCCTCCTTCTCTGGAGGCCTCACATCAGTGCAGTGCCCACCACTCCCTGTGCTGATAAATAGGCTGATTCTGCTCACGTGCTTTTAGGGGCTTCAAAACTCTTAGGAGATTGACTAAGAGTCCAGGGTGGATAAGGTGAGGGAAGGAGGAACAATTCTATTTCTGTTTAAAGGAGAAAATGAAAATATTGTGATGTCATATGTCAGAACTCAACATATTGAGAGTAAATTGGTTTAGAGATTATCTAAATCTTTGAAGAACTCACAATGAAAAATCTGTATAAATATGGATATAATAACTGGATATGAGATTCCCCAAAATGAACTTAGGAATTCTGGTATTTTAAGGAATTTTGGAGGAATGTAATTTATATAGAGAGTAGTCTATTGTACTTTTAAATCTACACTAGAGCTGATACCTGTCCCAAAGTAATTGTGGACAAGTTCTTCTTCTGTTCCCTTGGGAACATGAAACCCAGAAAGCCCGATCTCATAACTTAAATAACATCATTAGAGCTTTCTTGATAAAAATCAATTCCCATAAGCATAGTGGATCTCCCACATGAAGCAGACTCTCTGAACCCAGGGGACTCATTTTCATCTGCCTTCTCACACTTATGCTATGGAAAGAATGAATGCCTGCTAGAAAGCCAAGACCTACTGATATTGATTGACACGAAACAGTATCAGATGTTGATAAGTGGTCAATTTGAACAGCATTAAAGTGAAATAAAACAATGTATTAAACTCAGAAATAAGTGAGAGGAGGTGTTTGGGCAAGAGAGTATCTGGGCATAGTTTTCTGGTAATTTGGAGGTAACAATAGCAAACATACTGCAATGTTAGTCAATTCAACGGAGAAGGATAAATCTGATAAATCTAATAAGCACACCTTTGAGTTCTTTCGGAAGCGGACTCTGAACTTGAGGTTAGCATGGAAGAGTTTATCAGAGAATCACTATCTGTAGGAGGGAAGAAAAGGAAACAGGATTGATACGAGGGAGACACTGGACTGTAATGCGGTCTCAACAGAGACCTCAAAGGGAGCTCTAGAGCCAGGGTGACTCTTCAGACTAGTCTCATGTTAGGGTGAGGGGACTGGGCCTTTAAACCTCTGAATCCGTTTGTTATTGGATGCAGACTGCATGGGTGGTTGGGGAGAAAGAGGTATGACTTTGGGGATGCTACCTCTTGTCCACCTAGAACAGCTCATCACTGTCCGCTATAGCACCAGTGGAAAAAATATGTAGCCAACTTAGCAAGAGAAATGTTTACTATTCAGCTGATTATGAAGATATAGGAATCAATAACAACACTAATATCAATAACTAGTATTTAATAAGGCTTTATTACGTGTAAGTACCATGCTATATGATATATACTATTTCATTTAATTTTATAACTTTGTGACACAGACATTGCTATCCTAGGCTTCAATGATGAAACTGAAGATCAGAGAGGTTGAATTACATGCCCAGGGTTACATACGGTAAAGCCAGGATTTATGCTCAGGACTGGCTCCAATGCTATGTGTAAAATCTTTGTTCTCTACTAGAGCACACACAGTATATTATAATGCTAAACATTGTTTGAGAAGATACTTGTCCAAGGAATACAAGTTTGCATTCCTACTTAATGTATGGTCTTATAAACAACATTTAAACAAGTTTCATGAGTTACTGTGTAAATGTTAACAATGCTTAGCAGTTTACAATTGCATTACTTTTAAAAGGAAAATGAGTAATAGTTAATGTTCGGTTGACTATTAAAATCCCTATTTCATGACAAGAAGACCTGAAGTAGTATAACTGGTACGTTTATAAAGCTAACAATGCCCCTGGAGCTTCGACCATGAGAATACACTCTTTCATGGGGAAATCACACCCATTCAAATATTTCCATATACACTGTCGATTGATTGGTATCATACGCAGAATATTAGGCTAGAATAAAATAAGTAGCATTTTCGATAACCAAAAGGAAATGTGCATTTATTGAATCTAATCATGAGAATTTTTTTTGTTCATGTAACAGGTTTCTGATTCTTTGGGATAGGAATTACAGTTGTCTTTTGCTGGTTTCTTTTCACTTCTTTAGGTCTCTCTACATCAATCTTGTGGGACTCTGGGCAATCCTCATATGCTCAGTATTATGTGGGCTCGCCCTATATTCCAGGTACCGTGACTGTGATCCTTGGACAGCCAACAAACTGTCTGCACCAGACCAGGTTCAGTACCATGTCTTTCTTACAGGTGTATTAATAATATTCCAAAAGCTTGTTAGTTGGGAGGAAAGAGCATCTATGTTCTTGTAGAGAAACAGAAAGTGGACATGCCATAATCATCTTAAATTTCCATAAAGCTTTGGCCAGAACTTATTTTAGTAGATATAGCAAGAATGAAGAGTACTGCATCTAAAATTAAAATATGGAAATTCCAAGAAAAAAATCAAGTAGAGTGTTAAGTAGAAATAGCTCAAAGCTGGGAGTAGAAATGTAAATAGTTTTTTTTGTTTGTTTTTTTGTTTTTTTTTGTTGTTAAACTACACAAACCATGGTACTGTAGAACATGTTGTGGGTGTTTGTTAGATTTATAAACATTTTATCTTCCAATTTTTTAAATGATGGAGAAATAGATCTAATAAATGAACATTTATTGAATACCAACCATGTGATGAGATTCTGTGCTAAAAGCATAACATGCTTCATTTAATTCTCACAACCCTGCAATCCTGATTTTACAGATGAGGAAATGCTTCTCAGAGAGGTTATATAACTTGCCCAAAGTCACACTGCTAACAAGTAAGAATAACAACAAGTGGTTATCAAACACCGACCATGGGTCAGGCACTACCATACGTGCTTTATATAAATTTCAACTTATAATCTTCACAGTCATGCTCTGACGTAGTTTGTATGATTACCTCCCTTTCAAAGATGAGAGAACTCAGGCCTAGAGAAGTTAAGTGAATAACTAGCTAGTAACTTGGAGCCAGGATTTAAAATAAAGCAAGCTGCCACCAGAGCCCTAACTTTGAACCTCTGTGCCATTTATTGTCTTTCAAAAAGGGGAACTAGAATTCAAACTCAGGATTGCCCAACCCTAAAGCCTGAGTTCTTGCCAAAATTATTTTCCACGACTTGCATGCCTAGGGGATTCATTAGAATGAAAATAGGCTGACTTTCTGTTGATGCAAATGTCATCTTATGCTCCCCTTTATTTTCTAACCCCACAAAGAAAAATACAACTTTGTGGGGTTAGAAAATAAAAACACCCTTGGGCTGTGTTTCTCAACCCTGTCTTAACCTATGCCTTCCTTTTGATAAACACACCCTCCTTCTTCTCTGAGAATCTGAGGATCACGTTTACTATGAAGATGGAGGCACTCTTCTGTTACATTCCCTCTAATAAAAAATATTTTGTGACTGTTGTCAATCTTTATTGTCTGTAGTTTGTATCATGAAGACAATAAGGACTTGAAAAAAAGTTTTTAATGTACTTTGCCTTTACCCTAGAAAAAAAAAAAAAAAAAAAAATCCCTCTGACTTCCTACCTTTGAGACAGCTTGTAGAATACATTCAGGGTATCTTGCCTGCACACACTTAGAGAGTCCGTGAAGATTTCTCCCCAGCTGATGTTTCCAGGACTGTGTTAGTTAACAAGTTAATTCAATCAGCGTTTCACTGGGGATACCATGCCAATAAGACAGTGGAAGATTTTGTCAAAACCTTATTCTCGGCCAGTCATGGTGGCTCATGCCTATAATCTCAGCACTTTGGGAGGCTGAGGCAGGTAGATCACTTGAGGTTAGGAGTTCGAGACCAGCCTGGCCAACATGGTAAAACCCGTCTCTACTAAAAATACAAAAATTAGCTGGGCGTGGTGGTGCACACCTGTAGTCCCAGCTACTCAGGTGATCGAGGGAGGAGAATCACTTGAACCTAGGAGGTGGAGGTTACAGTGAGCTGAGATTGAGCCACTGGACTCCAACCTGGGTGAGAGAGGGAGACTGTCTCAAAACAAAAAACAACGAGACCCCTTCCCACATCCTCAAGAGAGCAAGGATATGTTTCTCTATGCTCTGCTGGCATTTGCCCAGAGGAAGCAGGCTAGTTCCTAGATACAGTTTTACTATTTTCCTGCCTATCAATCCTACTTCATTGGTTCTACCCATATTTGAGGGAGCCACTCTGACATGAAATAATTACACCACAGATTTTTGAGAATGTTGAAGATATGGTAGAGGATTTTGGACCTATAGATGGAACCTACTTTTGCTACTTGTGGGACATTGCTTAAAGTTCAACCTTTACGATATCTTGGGAAAACTGGGTCTTAATCTCACATAGGGATAAAGCTATGCCGTTTTTCCAAGAATAAACAATTGTTAGCTTTGGAAAAGTGGAGAAGGCATTCCTAAAAGAACTGAAACAATCCTACTGTTGAAACATTCCCTTTCAACAGTGGAGGAAGTTCTTCATATCCCATGAGCACACTATTGTTAAATAAAATTGTACAGGCTGTGGAAGCCGATAAAATAGGACACGTCATCCATTTTGGACTGTGGGAGAAGTTATAAGGTTTCAATGCAAATGAGAGGACACTCTTCTAGAAAATTGTCCACTTAGGACTCTTTTGATTCGGAAACTGATTTTATAGAAAAACTGCCATGCAACACGGTCCTGAAGTCACACATCGGATTATCCTTATTTGATATTTATTTTTTAAAATGTAAGCTATCAAAAAGCAAGTTAGTATCAGGAAGTTTTTAAAAAGAAGCACGTTTAAGGGCTTTCCTGACGTCATTCTCCACCCATCACTATGTCTCATACTTGATGCATCTAAAATTACATCTTCTGTCCTGGGCAGTGACTGAAGTTCACAAAATGGCCTTGCGTCACCAAGTAAAGTTAAGTGGATGCTGCTTACCTACGCACAGAGGTGTGTCAAATATTTCCTTAAAAACAACTTAGTATTCCCAAGAACAAAAACTATTTTGTGTTGAGCATTTATTATATTCCATATACTATACTGTGAGTTTTACAGAAATTATCTAAATTAATTTTTACAGCAGCTCTATGAGGTTAGTAATTATTATCACTATTTTATAGATGAGGAAACTGAGGCTCAGAAAATCAGTTACAAAAGCTGTATCTTTTTTTTGGGTAACTGAAAAATTCAGTTACCAAAGCCTCTTAACTACTGTGCTATTTGTTTCTCTACATATTAGTAGTTAAAGGGTTTGATTTTAGGAATTTGAAAATTTCTGTTGTGTGAAATAGTTCCTTTCAGTTCCTAAAAAACACAACATAAACGATAAACTAGGCATTCATTAATTTTATTCAGTAGCGAAAAGTACTTAGAAATAAATTTTGGAATTTTTCAGCTCATGCCTTATTTGGTACTGGACATTCTACAAGATTATCCTGGACTTCCTGGACTTTTTGTGGCCTGTGCTTACAGCGGGACGTTAAGGTATGAACTATGACTCTAATAACACATGATTTCCCTGTTGGGATCTTTCTTTTGTTTTTAGATACTTTGGGGAATAATGTTGAATTCTGGGCACACAGATGGCCCAAAGTAGGCAATCTGCTGCGTGTGTCCTCTATGTGGTCTGACTTACCTCTGTGGACAAGCATCCTGTTGTCATCAGCTCCACTTTTAACTAGGTCCTTGCTCTCTAACACACCATCATACATCCTGTGATGTGATACCCTATGGTCACAATTATGATGATTTGTTGATGGTAGCTTTCACTGATGATCACAAATGGGTGCCACAGTCTTGATTGAAAACACGCATGGGGCTAAAGCATGGTCAACTGGAAAATTAGACTGAAATCTTCCATTTACGTGTTGAATAATATATACCATCCAAAGAATCTTACGTTTTGTGATCTATCATTGCCCTTTTTTCTTGTGTTTGTTCCGGAGAATTATTAATATCAACATGTACATTGTGTGTTACTGAGGATTCAGGAAATTAACATTATTGATATTTACAGCATATGGTAGGAAGGACTTACGACAGTCCTTTCTACACACAAAGAGAAACAGGTTTTAAAGTTGTTATGTACAGTAATATGGAGTAATCTATGTAGATTCTTTTCCCAGACACTGAGGATTAATTGCAAGTGGAAGCAACATTAATGCATCCTTTCTCTTTTACTGTCAAGCCTATAGACATTGCCTGAATCATTCTTGGATGATAACAGTTTCTAGAAAGACAGCTCTGTGTTTATTAAAAATAGCATAGTAGAAATCAGGTTATATTTTAGAAGTGACAATTTGTTTCCCCTTTTCTCATTTTCACTTAAAGTACTACTAAAGGTAAAATATTATAAACCAGAAGTTTTATTTTCCCTTACAGCACAGTGTCCTCCAGTATTAATGCCTTAGCAGCAGTAACTGTGGAAGATCTAATCAAACCTTACTTCAGATCTCTCTCAGAAAAGTCTTTGTCTTGGATTTCCCAAGGAATGAGTAAGTTTCTGTTTTCACAATTCCATTTTAGCTCAGAGAGATGATTTTTTTTTGAGACACAAAAAATTTGTTTCCACTGAAGCTACAGAGGAATAACCTCTGAGCATGAATGTATATCCACATATGTATGCCTATGACTTAATGCAGCCGTTTTTTAAATGTTTGTATCAATGTTTAAAGTTATTATATTTGTAATCAAGATTTGGGAGACACTTCAAACAATTGATTGTCAGTGAACCACAAAGGACAATTTCCAGAGGATCGATTTGGCTGTCCTTTTTTTCCTGTGACTTTGTCTTCTCCTAAATTTGTGTTAAAATTCTTAGCCATGCACACAAGAAAATTCAACTATTTTCCTTTTCAACTATAGTTCATAGTTCCAAGAAATATCCCTAGTTTGGAACCAAGAGCCACACTTTTTCTACGTTACCTAAGAGGGCACTGTCAGTTTGAGTTACATTGTCTTCCCATAAACACTTCTCAAATGTTTATAGAGAATTACATTAAATTAGATTAATAGATTAGATAAATTGAAAATAAAAAAACAGAGTGTTGTGATTCTTGAATCATCTTAATTGTCTGTTCTGTCTGCTTATGTACACTGTCCTGGAGATGATCTATAAAATTGTGCAAGAAATTCTCAACTTCTGTTCTGTTCAATTGTAGAGCCTTATTAGGGGTTAAATACCAGCTTGAATAGAGTGGTTTAAGCGTCTTCAGTTCCCAGATGTCTCAAATGTAATATCCAACTCAACAAAATCTTGCCAATGTACTTCATTCTTCATTTTGACACCTTGAAATGAATGACTAACAAGTTCCTTTTTGAGAAAGAATCTTTAACTTCGACACAATAGCATTAATAGACTGTCAAAGAAATAGTAAATTATACCCTTTTAGGAGCCATAATTCTATATAAAGTTGCCATGACTGTAGCCTGGAATGAGTACTTAATTTATATATGTCAGTGTTCCCTAAATTTAAATAGCAATGCATCATTTTATTATGTATCCAATTTTAGTCCTGAGCATAATTTCAGAATGATACAATGCTTCCTAAAATGTTTTTAGATTGGTTCATTACTGGATTATTGAAGCTGTGTGGTTTAGTAGAATGAATAGACGCTTTTGAAGCCAGACAAACCCAATCTTGCTTTGTTAATTTACTAGCTGTTAGCCTTGAGAAAATCCAGATACCCATACAAGCCTCTCTTTCTATATGGAAAATGGCCACACAAATACTTTGCAGAATTGGATTTTGAGATAATGCATGTAAAACAGGAGGCACTAGGCTCATGGAATGATGTTGATGATGAATGACAAGTGAACTCTGCTAATATAGATGAGATTTTCATTCATTTTAAAGGGTACTATGAAATCATAATCTTGAGGTATGTGCAATAAGGACATAGAGAAGAATGTGGCAGATGATTCGTGTGTGTTTCCAATAGCTTAGAGTTCCCAAAACTATAATGGTGGCTATTCATGACCCATTAAATACAGAAGAATCAAGCCAAATATATTGAAAATATTATTTACGTTAAAATTTAGAAGCATAAAAATCATAGCATTGAGAACTCTTTGAAAAGATTAATTTAAGATTTTTCATTCAAGTGCATTATTTACTCAATATATTTAACAAAGGTATGAGTGCTAAAATAAGAGAAATAGCATGATATAAGGAATACAAAAATTTTATGATGGGCAAATTTCCCATTCATTTTTTTCTGTGTATTGAGTTTTGCATTTGGGAAATTATGTCAACTAATTTCAGGTGACCTTTTCGAAGTGAGCTATTAAAACAAAAGGATTTTTGCATGATATTTCCTATAATTTTAAAAGTAATGCATGTACCTGGAGAACATTTGGAAAATATTGAAAGTCAATAGAAAAAAATATTCCACAATCTGACCACCACTGGTGGCTTGAGAACTTGTATAAAGAAGTTTGGGATGGGCATGGTGGCTCATGCCTGTAATCCTAGCACTTTGGGAGGCCGAAGTGGGAGGATTGCTTGAGCCCAGGAGTTCGAGACTATCCTGGACAACATAGCGACACCCAGTCTCTATAAAAAGAAAGAAAGAAAGAAAGAAAGAAGCTTAGGGAAAACAACTTAGCAGAAGGGCAGATGTGCTGCTTATCCAGAAGTTGTCTTTCTTTGCTGGTTTAGTAGGAAGGGCTTGAGGATACTGATGGAGATTATGAGGCGGCTAAAAGTCCTCCAACACCCAATGATATCCACTGCGACTTCCCAAGGAAAATGAATGCTTAAAGTCAGAAGAGTCTAATTTCTGTTTATTACTCCCTCTCTCACCTTGTACAGAGCAGAGCTGAATTGTATTCTACTTTTGGCAAGCTGAAAACAGAGACCTGAGCCTTCGTCTCTATCCAAATGTTTATGGAGGATTAGATTAACAACATAATATAGTTCTTAGTTTTAAAATCCCTATAGTTAATTCCAGGAATCCTTTACTTATATAACCTACTGCTGTAACTAATCCTGGGACACAATGTAAGGGCTTTGTTTGTCCTCTTGGCACACTGCTGATCCCAGAGGAAAACAGCCCTTCCCATTGTTCACTGGCTCTGATGTATGTGGCCATTCTTCACCACAGTCATATTATTTACTTTGAATCAAAGGTGTGGTGGATTATTCTATTGAGAATTCTAATCTTATGGGTCTGGATTTTACGCTGGCTCTTATGTTGTCCATTTAGGTGTGCTGTATGGAGCCCTGTGTATTGGAATGGCTGCACTGGCATCACTTGTGGGAGCTTTGTTGCAGGTGAGAGCTGACCCCTGGGGGTTTAAGTCATAATTACTAAATCTTTTTTTAATGTTGACGTGACCATTCTTCCAGACTTCTGTCAATGTATATAGACACCTGGACATATCAGGTGGCAGAGATGACTACACTTTAAAAATTTTTTTTAAATTAAACTTTCTGTTTTGAGATAATTGTGGATTTACATGCAATTGTGAGATATAATACAGAGAGATCCCATGTACTCTTTACTCGGTTTCCCTCAATGATAACATCTTGCACTGGTAACATCTTGATAGTACAATATCAAACCCATATATTAACATTGATATAACCAAGACACAAGACATTTCCATCTCCATAAGAATCCTTGCTGTTGCCCATTTGTAGCCACACCCACTTCCCTTCTGATCTCACTCCCTCCTTAATCCCTGGCAACCGCTAATCTGTTTTCCACTTCGATAATTTTGCCAGGTCAAGATTGCTACATAAATGGACTTACATAGAATGTAACCTTTTTCACTTGGTATAATGTGAAATAATCTGTTGTCATTAATCTGTTCTTTTTAATTATCAGATAATATTCTCTGGTAGAGATGTGTCACTGTTTATTTACCTACTCACCTGATGAAGGACATCTAAATTGTTTCCAGTTTTTGAGTATTAGAAATAAATGTGTTACAAACATTTATGTATAGATTTTTGTATAAGTATAAACCTTCATTTCTCTGGGATAACTACCCAGGAGTGCAGTTGTCAGGTGATTGCTAAATGTCTACTTTTGAAAGAAACTGCCAAACTATAATTCCAGAGTGTGCCATTTTTATATCACTAGCCCAGTGTAAAAGGTGAATGGCCCAGTGTAAACCTCAGTCTTTTCAGCATTTAGTGGTCACCCAAACTGGAATGCCATGGTGCAACCTCCGCTCACTGCAACTCTGACTCCCAGGTTCAAGTGATTCTCCTGCCTCAGCCTCCAAAGTAGCTGGGATTACAGGCACACACCACCATGTCTGGCTAGTTTTCGTATTTTTAGTACAGACGGGATTTCACTGTGTTGGCCAGGCTGGTCTTGAACTCCTGACCTCAAATGATCTGCCCACCTTGGCCTCCCAAAGTGCTGGGATTACAGGCATGAGCCACCTCACCTGGCCCTGGTGTCATTTTTTTATATTAGCCATTCTGATAGGCATATAGTGATATCTCATTGTAGTTTTAATTCGTATTTCCCTAATGGCTAATGATGTTAAGAATGTTTTTCAGATACTTATTTTTCATCTATGTACCTTCTTTCATACATTATCCCATAATGTCTTTTGTTCACATTCTAATTCAGTTGTTCACTTTTTTTCTGTTGAGTTTTGAGCGTTTTTAATGTATTCTTTATACTAGCTTTTGGTCAGATGTGGTTTTCAAATATTTTCTTAGACTGTAGTTTGTCTTTTTATCCTCATAACAAGGTCTGTCAAAGTGCAATTTTTTTTTAGTTTGGATAAAGTCTAGTTTATCAATTTGTCTTTTTGCAGATTGTGTTTTTGGTATAGAGTCTAAGAACTTTACCTAGCCCCAGATCTTGAAGATTTTCTTCTGTTTTTTTTCATAGAGTTTTAGAGTTTCATATTTTATATTTAAGTCTAAAATCCCTTTGGAGTTAATTTTTATATAAAATGTGCAACTTAGGTTGACATTCTTTTTTCCTCTGTGCATGTTCAACAAGCACCATTTGTTAAAAAGGCTGCCTTTCTTCCATTGACTTGCCTTTACACCTTTGTAAAAAATCAGTTGGGCATATTTGTGTGGGTCTATTTCTGAATTCTCTGTTCTCTTCCACTTATTTATGTGTCTGTACTACTGCTAATACCACACAGATTTACAATTTGATAATTTTGATTACTGTAGCTTTAAAATAAGTTTCAAGATCAGGTGGATTGATTTTCTCACTGTATTCTTATTTTTCAAAATTGTTTTAGCTATTCTAGTTCTTTTGCCTTTCCATATGAAATCTAGAATAATCTTGTCTGCATCTACAAAAAAAATCTTGCTTAAATTTTGATTGCCTGAAAGCTGTTTATCCATTTGAGAAGAAATATGTCTTTACTATGTTGAAGTTTCTAAAACATGAACATGGTTTGTCTCTTCATTTATTTAGCTTTTCTATGACTTTCTTTTTTAACACCGTTGTGTAATTTTCAGTATTCCAGTCCTTTATATGCTTAGCAAGATTTATATCCAAATCTTTTATTTTATTTCTTAGTGAATGCAAATCATATTTTTCATGTTGGTGTCTACGTGTTCATTGCTAATATATAGAAATGAAATTGATGTTTTTATATTTATCTTGTATCTTGCAACCTTGCTGAGCTCACGTATTAGTTCTCAGAGGTGTTTGTTTCTTGGTTTTATGTTTTGTTATATTCTTTGAGATATTCTACATGAACAGTCATGTCATCTTCGAATAGGGGCAGTTTTATTTCTTTCCTTCTGATCTGTATGTATGTCTTTTATTTCCTTATTGCACTGGCTTAAACTTTCATAGAAGTAGTGAGAGCAGAAATCCTTACCCAGTTCCCAAATGTGAACAGGAAATTCTATTCCTATTCTCTATTCCTATTTTTTTTTTCTGAGAGTTTTCACCATAAATCGGTGTTGAATTTTGTCAAATACTTTTTCTGTAATTAATTTATATGATCATGTGATTTTCTTCTTTAGCCTACTTACATGGTGGATTACGTTGTTGGTTTTTTAATGCAGGACCAGCCTTGCATACCGGGAATAAACCTCTTTTGGTCATGGTGTGTAGTTATTTTTATATATTGCTGAATTCTATGTGCTGATATTTTATTAAAGATTTTTACATCTATATTTATGAGGGATGTTGATCTGTAATGGTGAGTGTGTGTGAGTATGTGTGTGTGTGTGTGTGTGTGTGTGTGTGTATACTGCCTTTGGTTTTGATAGCAGGGTTATAGTAGCTTCATAAAATAAATTGGGAAGGATTCTGTTTTCTATTTTCTGGGAGAGATTGTCTAAAACTTATGTCAATTATTTCTTAATTATTTGGTAGAATTCTCTAGGAAAAGCATCTGGGCCTGGGTTTTTTATTTTTGTTGTAGTTTTAAAATTGTGAATTTAATTTCCTTAATAGTTATAGAGCTATTCAAATTATCCATTTCATATTGGATGAATTGTGACAGTGTTTTTGAGAAATTGTTCTATTTTATCTAAGTTTGCAAATTTACACATATATAGTTGTTCACAGTATTTGTGTACTATCATTTTGATATCTACAGGACCTGTCATGATATTCCCTGTTTCATTCCTAATATTGGTAATTTATGTCTTATTTTTTTTAGTCTTGCTACTGGTTTGTCAATTTCATTGATGTTTTCAAAGAACCAGCTTCTTTTTTTCACTGATTTTTCTGTATTGTTTTTCTGTTTTGCTCATTGATTTTTTTACTTTTATCTTTATTATTTATTTTCCCTTTCTTATTTTGGGTTTTAATTTGCTGTTCTTGGGGTGGGATCTTAGGTTGTTGATTTGAATCTTCTCCTATTTTCTAATGTGCACATTTATTGCTGAAAATTTCCTTCTTGGCAATAGGTTAGCTGTGTTCCACAACTTTTGATATCTCATATGTTTGTTTACATTGAGCTGAATGTATTTTTAATTTTCCTTTGAGATACTCTTTTGACTCATGGATTATTTAGAAGTATGTTCTTAGTTTGCAAGTATTCAGAGATTTTTTTGTTATCTTTCTGTTATTGATTTTTCTAGTTTGATTCCATTGTGATCAGAGAACACACTCGGTATGATTTCAGTTCTTTTAAACTTGTTGAGGTCTGTTTTATAACCCAGGATATGGTATTCTGGTATATGTTCCATGGGCACTTGAAAAGAATGTGTATTCTTTTTTTTATTGGGTAGGGTATTCTATAATTATCCATTAAATTGCATTTGTTGATGGTTGCTGATTTTCTGTTTAGTTGTTTTATCAATTGTTGAGAGGGGGTGGTGAATTCTCCAAGTATAATTGTGTATTTGTCTATTTCCCTTTTAATTCTATCAATTTTTGCTTTGCTTCATGCATTGGGTCTTATTGAAGGATTAACTTTTTTGTTTTTTTATAATGTCCCTATCTGTCTCTGAGAAATTTTTTTGCTGTGAAGTCTATTTATCTTTATCATTAATTTTAATGATATTAATATAGTTATTTTTACTTTCCATTGATTAATGGTTGCATGACATATCTTTTTCTATCCTTTCACTTTGGCCCTGCCTGTGTTGCTATATTTTAAGCGAGTTTTTTGTACATAGCACATAGTTGAGTCTTTTAAAAAAAATCCATACTGTCAATGATTGTCTTTTCATTAGTGTATTTAGACCATTCACATTTAATATAATTATTGGTCTGTTATGTTAATGTTCAAGCATCATTTTTTTGGTTTTTTGTTTGGTATTTCTGTCTTTTGTTTTCTGCCTTCCTGTGAGTTGCTTGAACAATTTTTAGAATTTCATTTTGATTTATCTATATTATTTTGAATTAATCTCTTTGTATAGTATTTTTAGTGATTCTTTTAGGTATTACATTATACATATATAACTTATTAGTGTATTGGTTTTGTCATTTTACCAGTTTAAGTAAACTATAGAAACCTTACCTCTCTTTATGTCCTTTTACCCTTCCTTATTTATAATATAGTTATCTTAAATATTTCCTTCACATACAGTCAGAATTACATCAGACAGTATATAATGTTTACTTTAACTGTCAATCATAATTTAGAAAACTCAAGAGGATAAAGAAAGCCCATTATATTTACTCCATGTTTTTGCTTACTGTGTTCCCTCTTCTTTCTGGAAAGTTTAGAGTTGCTTCTTTCTACCATTTCCTTTCTGTTTAGAAAGTTTCTTTTAGCCATTGTTTTAGTGTTCCTTCACCTGAGAATGTCTTGAGTTTCCCTTTTATCCTCAACGGATATTTTTGTTGAGAGTATGATTCTGGGTTGCTAGTTACTTTTTCTTTTCCCCCGGGAGTTAAAAAAATATTTTTCTACTTTCTTCTCATCGCTATCATTTCTTATGAGAAATCTGCTACTATTCTAATTGTTTTCCCTTACAGATAAGGAGTCATTTCTTCCGGGATGCTGTCAGCGTTTTTAAATTTTTCTTTAATTTTCAGAATTTTAATTACCATGTATCTTGGTGTATATTTCTTTGTTTTGAGTTTTTGATGTGTCTTGGCATGTATTTCTTTCTTTTCTTTTCCTATTTTTTTTTTAGGGTTACTCAGCTTCTTGAATCTTGAATCAGCTTCTTTCATAAATCTGAAAGAGATTTATGTCTCTTGCCAAATTTGAGAAGTTCAGACATTAATTCTTTGAGTACTTTTCATCCCCATCTTCTTTCTCTTTTCCTCTGGAACTCTCACGACATGAATGTTAAAATTTTTGTTATATTTCTACAGATCCCTGAAGTCCATTTTATATTTCTTCATTCCATTTCTCTCTATTGTTCAGTTTAGGTTATTTCTATTGATTTGTCATTCAGTTACCTGATCTTTTTCTCTGTTCCCTCTATTCTGCTGTTGTGCACATTCATTTAAAATTTTTATTTCAGTTATTGTATTTGTTCGGTCTAACAATTTCATTTGGTTCTTCCTAATATCTTCTTTTGTTCCCTGAGATTTTTCTCACTATATATATATATTTCCCTTCTATTTTGTAATTAGTTTCAAGTGAGTTCTAATTGTTAAAGCATTTTTTATCATGGCTATTTAAAAATTTTTATCAAATAATTCTCTATCTGTAATCTCCATATCTACATCTATTGATTGTCTTTTTATATTTAGTTTGCGATCTTCCTGGTAGTTTCTATGAAACGTTAATTTCAACTGAAACCTGGGCATTTTAGTATTATGTGATGAGACTTTGAATCTTACCTTCTCTTTTAGCTGGCTTTCTCTGGCATCACTTCAGTAGCACAAGGGAGGGTGCTGCCTCACTACTGTCAGGTGGAGGTAGAAGTCCAGGTTTGCTACTTGACCTCAGTTGACCCCTGAGGGAGGAGCTCCTTGTTACGCTGGATAGGGTTGTGTAAGATACTATGAAACATATTGTGGCTATAAGATTAATGATAGTACATAAGGCCCACTGAAATATCTTACAGGGTTGATAGTACATGTCACTTAGGAATTTACAATCCTGGCTCAGGGATTTCCAGGAAACAAAGCCACCTCAGCACAGATGCAGCTTTCATAAACCTTAGAACAAAGCTTACTTTTACAATAATAGCTTAAATACCCTTTATGAAAGAAACACCTGGTAACTAACCTGGACTAAATACAGGTATAAGAAAGGGAGAAGGACCCACCCCCCAAAGTCTGACAATGGTCTCTGGATAAGACTCTGTGGTCAGTTCATGATCTAACCCCCTTACTGTATCTGGCCCATGACACCAGCTTATTCTCACTATCCATCTTCTAAGAGTGCTGCCAGAATAAACCAATTGAACATTAGATGGTGCCTAAGACTCATCTTTGATGTGAAGTGAACAGAAAAGGAGATATTGCCCCTGGGGAAGCTAGTTAACTAGGTGCGCCTACAACCCCTGAACACAATTGGCATTGAGGATGGGATAAGTAAGTGAGCAAGTGAGTAATGACACCCATTTCTAAGGAAGGATTGGGAGAGGGTGACTAGGGACTGGTTCTGATCAAGAAATCAGTGAAGCCCTCTGGAATGCTCCACATTGTGTCTGACAGTTTTTATTTTACTTTCTGGCCTGTTGCTGCCATCTACACACACTTTGTGCCTCTGTTGTGAAATTGCCACCATGAAAAACCTGCCAAAATTATTCTTAAAACCACTCCGGCCCCCAGTAACCAGGGACAGGCTCTAAGGAGGAGGATCATACCAGCACTGGAAGTGGGGGTGAAGGATGCCCCAGCTTGAAGAGCCAACTGCTGGCTGGTGTGTCTCCGGCCCCTGCTGTGGGAGGGTTGCACCTTGTCCCCAAGGATCTTGGCATCGTGACGCCACAGACCAAGAAGGCAGAGGTGAAGCTTACCTGCCAAAGGGTTATGTGCTGTTGTCCACTAGCCGGGGACTTAGAAGTGTATTTCCCAATAGATCCTTGGACTAACACCGCCAGTGAAGTCCACAAAAATTACCAAAGGGCACATTGTGCTATTCTCAGCCCTCCATGCACTCCAGCTGAGACATCGTGACTTAAAGGGTATGCCCCACCCCATGATGCCTGCTGCATGTTGCTGGCAGCAACCCACAAGCAACATGCCCAAGTCAGGCAGGCTCACCTCAGAGTCACGACATTCTGCCCAGCCAATCCAGAGCCCTGTGAGCTGTGGAATGATGATCCTGAGCCCACTGGGTTATTCCACTGGCTACACTGCAGGTGTCACCAGTCCTCACCTGGGGCATGGCTGAGAAAGCACCTGGCATCTCCTCAGCTGGCTGAGATGAGGAAGTGTGCCCTAGATGCCATACAAGTCCATGAAGAGGTTCACCCATGATGTGGACAGAAATTCAAAGCCTGCTCAAAGACCTGGTGCAGGAACCCAGTGAGAGAGGCACCACCTGGCTGTGCTGTGTGTATCTGACAGAAAGTACTTTGCAACTCACGGTGGAGAAATACAAATACAACAGCCAGTGGCTGTCTTCAAAGGTGATAAGATCATCCTTATTTCAGGACCCTGTCAAGCTTATCCAGGCACAGAGTGGAGCTGGTAGACATGGCTCTCCCTGCAATCTGCTGCAGTGGCTATTTGGGCCTGACGAATAGCACCCCCAGCATGAGCCTCTCTCTTTTCATCAAGGGCTGAAGGTGGCTGGTGTACACTTGAGGAGGAAAGGGAGCTACTGTGGCCAGGAGAGTTGGTTTGTCCTATGATGGGCTCCCCTTAAAAACATCTGTAAGGCGTCTGGATGCAAGGTGGCCTGTTCCAGACTCTCCCCTTTGTGCGCCTGTCCCATGGGAGTGGTGGCTGTGCAAAGCAACTCTCCTGTCCCTGATGGCCATATTCCCTGACGTTAATTGAACTCTGCAAGTCCTCACCACCCTGGAAAATGCTGAGACAGAACCATCCAACAGTGTTCACAGCAGCAGCTACCCCACTACCCACCAGCCAGCGCCTTGCAGCCAGAGGTCTCACACTGGGCTCTGCTCTCCCTGACCTCCCGACACCAATCACCCACAGGACGTGGGCCAGTCCAGCTGTTCACAAGGGTAGAGAGCCCTCTACTGGCAGTTATGCTGAAGGGTGCTCCCCAATTGGCTCCTGTCTGGCAAGCCTCATGAATTCCTGCAAACCCTCGTTAATGCTAATGCAGCCCAACCTCCCACCCACCCACCGACCCACCACCCATCTGGATGGCTGAGCATCAGCTTCTACCTCCTGGAAGATGCCTTCACTCTAACATTCCTGCCCTGTGCTCAGGATGACCCAAAGACTGTCCCACCCACCCTGCCTATATCCCTCCCTGGCAAGATTTTTACTCCCATATTTGCCTAGGGGTCTCTTGGGCCACCTCCACCACTGTTTCTGCAGCCAGTGCCTCCTAGAGACACTTGGTTCCTGACAGCCATCTGGAGTGGACAACACCCCAACTTTGGCTTCATCAGGCCATGTTCAAGATCACAATTTTGGATCTTTGACAGTACCTCAACACACACAGTGTCCTGAGACCTTACTGCTTAGTTATGTGTCCTCCTTATCCTTCTATTCCATTTTCACCTGCCATTGCTCTGCAATCAAGCAACTCCAAGCCTGCTACCGCTGAGTCCATTCAACTCCTTTTACCTGTTCATGTAACCATTTTTTCAAGCCCCAGTGTGCCCGAGTTATTTTGCTGCTACTCCGGGTGGCCTGACTTTCCACATCCAATGGTGGCTTCTCCAGACCAATTTCTTGGCACTGAGGTCACTGACAGCCTCCACCACATTTTGGCTACCCACTGAGCAGCCAACCTTTCAGCCTGCTGCACATGCCCTCGCTGGCCTTCTGCCACACATCCATTGCGTCCAGTCCAGACTTGGTCGCTACCTGTCCTCCACTCTTCCCTCACCATTGGTGAGCCTGCGTCAAAACCACAGCTGAACCCCATTCTCATGATCTCCCCTAACTGCTCAGCTGGACAGTAGACCTACTGTATCCTCTCTGTGATGATGCAGTTCAATTTCAGAGTATTCCAAGGGCGCCAGTGACTCCTCCTCACCGTCCTGCAGAAGATCCGTTTCTCAAGATTTGACTGACCATAGAGTGCACTTTCAAGCTCAGGCAGCCTCTCAATTATTGACCTCCTCAGGGTCAGGGGTGGAGTGTGGTATACCATGACATATATAGTGGCTATAAGATTAATGATAGGCATAAGGCCATTGACCCCCTCAGGGTCAGGGGTGGAGTGTGGTATACAATGAGATATATTGTGGCTATAAGATGATAGGCATAAGGCTACTCAAGCAACTCACAGGGTCAGTCTTATCTGTCACTTAACAGTAGGAAGCAACCTGGCCTGGGGATTTCCAACTAGATTTCCAGGAGACCAGGTCACTTCAGCACAGAGGCAACTTTCACAAACCTTAGAACAAGCTCACCCTTAGAAGAATAGCTTAATCTCCCTTTGTGAACAAAACACTTGGTAACTGACCTGGATTGCATAAAGGTATAAGAAAGGAGGAAGGATCCCCCAAACTCTGAGAATGGTCTCTAGATGAAAACCTTCCTGGTCTGTCAGTCATCTGACTCGTGACTAAATCTGGCCCATGACACTGTCCTACTCCCACCATCCTTCTGGTAAAAGCACTGCCAGAATAAAACACATAAGCATCAGACGGTGCACACGATTTAATGTTGATGCAAAGTGAGATCAAGGGGAGAGGCCTCTGCGGGAAGCTGGTTAACTAGGACCACCCGAAATGCCTGAACACGACAGGGTGGAATCCACTGACATCATGGAACAGGTGGCTTTGTCACTGCTAGGCCATGGTGAAAGTCCTGATTCTCTGCTAGGCCTCCTGTGACATTTCCAGTAGGGAGGCAAAGGGCGCCTCCTGACAGGCTGTGGGAATGGAATCTAGGCTGGCATAGGCGTGGGTGGGGTGAACAGATTATTCTGTGGTGTTCAGATGGAATGGAGTGATTGAGGTCTAAGAGTTTTCTATCTTTCTAGGCTGCTCCTTTCCTGGCCCTGTGACTAGAGAGAAAACAGGATTTTGTGAGGGCTTTTAATTTAATTTAATTTAATTTAATTTAATTTTATATTTTATTTATTTATTTATTTATTTGCCTATGTCTGTTGCCATTTCCAGGCTAGCTGGCTTCTTTAGCTCTCAGGCTTGGATACAGGAAGCAAAAAAAAAAAAAAAAAAGCTTACGTCTTAGGTCTCTAAAACTGCTCACAGGTCATAATTTGCTTTGTGGATCATATGACATCTTTCACATCTTGCAGTGGAGTCTAACTCCCTTCTGACTGGACTCAGTGTAAACCGACTCAGGATCACATCCTTGAGTCCATATGCTTTTAAGCACTAGTTCTCCTCTCTACTCCGTACCAGATCCTTTTCTTCTTCCATGAAGCAGACTTATTTAAAAAAAAAAAAAAAAAAAAAAATTTTTTAAATTTTTTTTAAAAAAAAAAAAAAATTTTTAAAAAAAAAAAAAAAAAAAAAAAACTTGTTTAAGTTCTTTGTAGATTCTGGATATTAGCCCTTTGTCAGATGGACTTAAACAAATTCACAAGAAAAAAAAAAAACAGCCACATCAAAAAATAGGCAAAGGAAATGAACAGACACTTCTCAAAAGAAGATATTTATGCAGCCAACAGACATATGAAAAAATACTCATCATCAGTGGTCACTAGAGAAATGCAAATCGAAACCACAATGAGATACCATCTCATGCCAATTAGAATGGTATTCATTAAAAAATCAGGAAACAACAGATGCTATAGAGGATGTAGAGAAATAGGAATGATTTTACACTGTCGGTGGGAGTATAAATTAGTTCAACAATTGTCTCAGGCCTCTCTATCTTCTCTGTGTTTGATTGCCCTTTTTGAAGCTACCTGCAGAAACAGATGGATGCTTGAGACTGAGGAGCAGAAACTTCCAAGTTCTAATGACTTCTTTTCCAGTGACAAGGCTATCGTGACTAAAATGATGATTTTCAGGAGGCTGAATACTTTAAATCATCATCCCGATGAAATGACTTTGAAACATTTCAGTTTGGATATGAGATTGCTAATTGCTGACATTGCTTTATTTTTGTAGGCAGCACTCACCATATTTGGTATGGTTGGCGGACCACTTATGGGCTTGTTTGCTTTGGGCATTTTGGTTCCCTTTGCCAACTCAATTGTAAGTACAAAGAATGAATATGTGTGAAGATTACTTTTCCAACTACACTAGCAACTCCACACTTTTTTCTGAGTGTAAAAATGTGGTTCCTTTGAGATTTGTCATTGGTTACTTGTCTTAATGACTTAAATTATTTCTTTTGGCTTTGGGGGAGTATACAGTGAAGTACTATGTACAGGGGCCCTGTATATGTGAAGCTCAATGGAAACTTCCAGAACCATATAGGGAAATTTTAATTATTCGTAATATAACTAAAGAAGCAACATTTTTTGTGCACGTACCTACTTGCTCTTCTCAAAAATTAGTAGCTAGGATTCAAAAGAGATCAATGGGCTCAGATAAGAGAGATTTAAGGGCAGTAAAACAGAATTTCTGCGAATAGCCATAGCACAGCAAAGAGAAGCAATACAATCTTACCACCTTGGCCAGGAATTTTCTACTGCTGACATTTAAAACTGTAGCTCCTGCAACATGATTTAACTCCCGAGGGGTGATAATAATTGGGAATATTTTCCAGAAAGACCTAATGTCTCTGTCCTTCTACCTAGACATATCTGGGCTTAGAAGTATTAACGTTTGTTTGGAATAAATGAACTAGAAATTATTTCCCTGAAACCCAGAAGAAAGTCCACCGGTTCAGTCTGGCTATAAGATATAGTTCAGGAAAAGCTGATAATGTATGTACAACTGCTTCAGATATAGGATAGCCATAGAACTATGACTTCACATTCAGGATTCTATTTTCCATTTAACACAGTAGGAATTGGTAAGGCAGATACTAATAAGGACAAAGATATTAATAAGTAGGATTTGGTAAGGCAGATATTAATAAGGATTAGCTAAGGCAGATATTACTAAGGACTGGTTATTATTATTTATTATCCTCAATGAAATGTCATATGAAAACCTACTTTGGTAGGAATTAATCACAATGAAAGTTTTGTTTGTGTCCACCTCAGAATGTTGAAGCTTGGATTATTAGACTTTTCATGATGAAATTCATAATAGATTGTTAAGTATCAGAAAAATGTATTTAAAAATCAACTTTTGATATTTGACATTTGTTGCCAGCATGCATTTCCTCCTGAAGAGCTGTAGCTGACTAAGCTAACATGCCCTTTTCTGGGGGCAGTAACAGGAAAAAAACATTATTCTTCCTGCCATAAACTATCTTTTTTTTTTTTAAACCATGTCTGTCCAGGATTTTCACCAGCAGATTATCTGCCTTTCTTCAGAGTGGTCTTTTTCGTTCCTTTTTCCCTCCCTGCCTCACTACCTTTCATTCATTTATTCACTTGTTCATTTATTCAGTGGATTTTTATGGGCTGAGCACTGTGTTGGGAGGAGAGAGCACTGAATGTTTCTGCCCTTGTGGGTTTTATAATTTTGTGCCATGTTGAAGTTGGCTTTCTAATGCTAATTTTAACATCAAAGCAAACTGTGTTATTTTTCTTTTAAAAGTATTCTTGTTTTACAGGGAGCACTTGTTGGTCTGATGGCTGGATTTGTCATTTCTCTATGGGTTGGAATTGGAGCTCAAATATATCCTCCACTTCCGGAGAGAACGATGCCATTGCCCCTTGATATCTATGGCTGTAACAGCACATACAATGAGACAAATTTGATGACAACCACAGAAAGGCCATTTACTACTAGTGCTTTTCAAATACACAATGTTCAAAGGTATTGAATTAAGTTTTATTACATTATACTTTTAAAAGCTTATGCAACAACTAGAGCACTCCAATTGCTTTTTGTCTTGCCTACAACACCGTGATTTTGCTTAATTCTGAAATGAGTAAAACCCATGTGGCTTGCTATAATATTTTCTGCAGCAGTAACAAAAATGTCCTATTTTCATAATTTCTATAGGAATTTCTGCCTTGCCTACAGATCTAAGAAAACTTAAACATTAATGAGAAAATTCTATTATATGTAAATACCAGCTCTTAACTGCATGAAGAATTATCTTTGTCTTGGAAAAATTTTTTAAATGACAAGCACAATTATAAAAGAAATAGCTTATATAGTCTTTGAAGGACAGATTTTATTGACCAAAAGCTACAATTATTTAAACATCTTAAATAATTGCCATTTGTTCAGCGGAAGGTTCCAAATCTTTGAAGCATTAGCAGTGATCCCAGCTGTGATCTTCATGCTAGAGATTTCCGTCATGTAGTACACTTTGGAGCCTCTAGATGCTGAAGTTGTCTGATTTACTGTAATGGTATAGACCTGTGGGTAGAGGCACGCTTTACTGTATAGTGAATGTGAGGGCAAGACTTTCTTTTGTGGATATATAAACGTCGAGCCTTAAAGCACAAACCCGTGGATATGTTCAAGGAATGTAAAGTTGAGGCCATTGCCCCCAAAGTATTGCCCCAGTGCCAGCTTATCTGGAATGACATCATTATAGAGTCTACCCTTTTGGGTCAAGGCATGGCATACTCCTCTTAAAATCTTAAGATGGACACACTCCTAGGAGAAGGAACATGATCATACATATAGCCATTAATAGCAATTCGTGTTCTGGAGGGAATTCAGCTATGAGAAATCTAGCCAGTGGGACTTCCAGGGGTGTTCCAGGCAGGTAAGCTCTGTATGGTAGAGTGGAAAGTTAGTTCCAGAGCCTGAGGCATATCTGAGGGAAGTTTTATTAGGTGAGGTGCTGTGGAGACAGGGGCAGGGACATATGAGGAGCATCTGGATGGGCATCAAAGCACTAAGGGGAGGGGCTGGGAGAGACATTAGGAAGTCAGAAAGGGAGAAAAGATTAACTGAAGGTTAAGTGGGAGGACATACAGGATGTACTTCTTGTTTTACAATTTTGCTTAGCATTTTCCTAATTATGTAACTATTTGTCCTTAAGAGTCTAAAGCAAAATGGTTGTTTGGATTGCTGAAACAAATAAATTAGCTGAAGTTTATTGTATGCCTGGTACCCAAGTAATCACTTTTATATGTTAGTTTGTTTACCAAATATTTCAGCGAATAAACGAGAATTTTTGAGCAAGGACTATGTACCCAGAACTGTGCTGGCTGTTTATTTAGTATCCATGGAAGAAAATCTTCCTCTCCTATCCACTGTTTCCTGCCTTCCAGAAAATTATATTCTAGCTAGAGAGAATGTGCAAATATGCAGAAGACAATGAACTCTGTAAGCATGCTAAGTATAAAAATTAGGGCATAGTAAATAAGAAATACTTGATACATTATTGTTAAAAGAGTGAGTACAAAGTTGGAGTGTAAGCTAGCATGAAGACTTCAGGGATGTACTGCTACTTCAAGAATGCACAGGTTTGGCTAGATGAAGGGGAAGGTCTGGAAAGTCATTCTTGTCACAGAAAATGACCAGAAGGGATACTGGACAAGAAAATAAATTAAAACATGCACTGTGATAAGTAGTATTCACATGAGAGCCAGGAGGAGGAAGTCTGCCTGGCTGTAGTCAAGGAGACCCAGGAGAATTTCCTGGGCTGGAGTTAATGAGGTGGCAGGATGGAGCACAGGGACACACGGAGGGAGGAGTACGTGTTACAGAATGAAGAAACAAAGGGGCAAAGGTATAGAATGACTGAAGAATCAGTGCATCTTAGGAAATCACCCTAGTTCCGTATGGCTGGAGCACAAGGGTTTTGAGCCACCCAGCTGAAGGTTGACTGTATGATTCTTTGGTTGCCTAGATACAGATTGTTTTGATTGCTTAGATTCAGTTTCGATTTTTTAAAGTTTCCAATATTTGATGGTTACACATTGGTAGCTTGCTGTGGCTTTAATTTGTATTTCCCTTATGATTAATGAAGTTGAATACATTTTCATTTGTTCACTGCCATTTGGATATCTACTTTTGCGACATGGTTATTGACGTCTTTGGTCCATTTGAAATGGATTCGCTGCCTTTTTCTTATTTATGTAGGAGTTCATGACGTATTCTATATATGAGATATGATTTGAAAATATTTTTCTCCCATTGCACGTGTTGCCTTTTTACTCTTTTAATGATACATTTTTTTGTTAGTCAAAATTTCTTAATTTTAATTAATTTCTGTTTCTCAGCTTTTTCCTATATGATTAGTCCTTTATGTGTCTTGTTTAAGAAATCCTTGCCTACCCTGAAGTCATAAAGATATTCCTCTAATTTTTCATTTAAAAGCTTTATTGTTAATCATTTCAATTTGGGAAGTGTAATCCACTTTGGAATTGATTTCTGTGGGTAATATGATCAAGATTATTTTTTCCCATATGAATATCCAGTTAACTAAACACTATTTATTGAAAAGACTCTCCTTTTGCCCCATTGAATGCAACGGCAATGAAACTGATGTTAACCAATTAACTATTTTTCTGTGGGCCTATTTCTCAATTTTCTATTCTGTTCTATTTTGTCTGTCTTTGGCTCAATATCACACTCTCTCAATTTCATTAGCTCACCTCAATGTGTTCCCCTTCTTTCTGGGCTCTTGAAACCTCAAGTTCTCATTGTTTTTTGTTTTTGTTGTTGTTATTTTTGTTTTTGTTTGAGATAGAGTCTTGTTCTCTTGCCCAAGCTGGAGCTCACTGCAACCTCTGCCTCCTGAGTTCAAGAGATTTTTGTGCCTCGGCCTGCCAAGTAGCTGGGATTACAGGCATGAGCCACCGTGCCTGGCCAATTTTTGTATTTTTAGTAAAGATGGTGTTTCACCATGTTGGCCAGCCTGGTCTCGAACTCCTGACCTCAGGAGATCCACCTGCCTCAGCCTCCCAAAGTGCTAGGATTATAGGTGTGAGCCACCACACCTGGCCAAGTTCTCATTGTCTTGATGATGTCTTCAAAAACCTGCCTCCCTCCCCATACCCCAGTTATATTTATTGTTCTCAGCAGAATGATTGGTCTAAATCAAGCAGCTATCAAAACTGGAAGTGGAATCCTAGAGAAATAATTGTAGAAATGATCATAGAATGATCTTGTTACTCTTTCACTTAAAACATTGCAATGAGTCCCATTGCCTGTAGAGTAAAATTCCAACTCATGCCCAGTTCCACAAAAAGTCCCCTGCCTATCTTTCATCTTGTAATCGCTGTCTTGCTCACTGTGCCTCAGTCAGCTTATGTTTAGTCTCTGAGATGCTTTCCTCAAGAACATTTTGTTTCTCAAATCTTATTTCAAATGTCATTTATTTCCAAAGGTTTTCTCTGACCACTCATAGTGTAGTTCCTCCCTCTCCATGCTGTTAATAGCACGTCATCTTGTTTTATTTTCCCTACAGCACTTTCTACTAGTGGAAATTATTATATTTATTAATTTGTTTATTGTATTTATCTCTACATTAGAATGTAAACTTTATGTGAGAAGGAATATTATCTACCTTATTTTAAAAAAATAATTTCAACGTTTATTTTAGATACCTGTGCATGTTTCTTATCTGGGTAAATCATAAGATGCTGAGGTTGGGAGTACAATTGGTCCTTTCATCCAGGAGGTGCTATACCCAATAGTTAATTTTTCAACTCTTGCCTCGCTCCCTCCACCCTCTAAGAGTCCCCAGTGTCTATTGTTCCCTTCTTTGTGTCCATAAGTACCCAACGTTTAGCTCCCACTTACAAGTGAGAACTTGTGGTATTTGGTTTTCTGTTCCTGCATTAATTAGCTTAGGATAATGGCCTCTAGCTGCACCTGTGTTGCTGAAAAGGACATGATTTTGTTCTTTTTTATGGCTGCATAGTATTCCATGATGTATGTGTGCCATCTTTTCTTTATCCAGTCTATCACTGACGGGCACCTAGGTTGATTGCATGTTTTTGCTATTGTAACAGTGTTGCAATGAACATAGAAGTGCATGTGTCTTTTTGGTAGAACAATTTGTTTTCCTTTGGATATATACCTAGTAATGGGATTGCTGGGTCAAATGGTTTATCTGCCTTATTTATGGCCAACTCTCCAATCACAAAAGCAGTGCCTGGGATGTCATGCAGAATGGAATGAATAAACATGGCCCTCAAATATTTTAGTATGTAGTCAGGGTGAGTTTTAATTTCAATTCTTGATCCAATAAGAAAATTAGGACAGCAGATTGTGACATTAAAAATATTATTAAATATTATATTTTGACCTTGCCATGAGAATCACTGGTATATACTGGTAGTTACCAGTGGCATTACGTGAAATCTTACAGCTGTGCTTTTCCTTTCTTAGGACTCCACTGATGGATAACTGGTATTCTTTATCATATCTGTACTTCAGCACTGTTGGAACTTTGGTAACATTATTAGTGGGGATACTTGTCAGTTTATCAACAGGTAACTATCTAAATATTAGTATTATTATATTTACCTTTACATCAGTTTTTACTGTATCTGTTTTATAGCTATTTATGTTATTTTACTATGATCCTATTGACAACTAGTTTATTTCTTCTGTTACTCATGGGAAATCTGAAGGCCTAGACTTGAAAGCAGAAGACTCTCTTTTTTTTGAGACAGAGTCTTGGTCTGTAGGCCTGGCTGGAGTACAGTGGCACGATCTCGGCTCACTGAAACCTCTGTCTCTCAGGCTCAAGCAATTCTCCTGCCTCAGCCTCCCAAGTAGCTGGGACTACAGGTGTGTGCTACCACTCTAGGCTAATTTTTGTATTTTTAGTAGAGATGGGGTTTCACCATGTTGGCTAGGCTAGTCTTGAACTCCTGACCTCAGGTAATCCGCCTGCCTTGGCCTCTCAACAGAAGACTCATTTCTATTTAAATGTTGGTTCTGCCCTTTAGGGACTGCATGAACTTGGGCAAGTCACATAGCTACACTGAGCCTCAGCTTTCTTATGTGTAAAATGAGGACAATAATAATTGAACTGCCTATCTCACAAATTGCTGTAAGATAAAAATAAGATGCTTGAAAAAAAACTTCATAGCTACTGTGATGTTAGGGATTTTACACATGTTTTTACAACAATCCTATATGCTATGATCTGCCCATTGTCTTGTACTCATTCTTTGTGAACTGTAAAGAAGCATACACAGGTTATATCTAAACATAGTGTGGAGGCTTTTTAAGATGTTCATCATTTTTAAAAAGTGTGTTTTTTAAAAATCAAACTAATACACATAGTATATAAATTGCTACCTGGGATTGCTGTTACCCTGGGACTCCATTTTGTTCTCATTCTGTGAATTCTCTGAGTCCCTGTTCCTATATTGGGTTTTCTACTGCTTGTATTCATTACTTTGCATTCCCATTTATTCCCTTAATTGAATGAAGCACATATCATATAGCATATTCTTGAGAAAGAGTAGACAAAAGAAGGGGTTTTAAAAACTTTGCATGCCTGAAAAAAAAATTTCTTTAATCTATCTTATGCTTGATTGATTGTTTGAGCAGAAAATCCTAGGGTTGAAAAGAACTGTTCTTTTTTCTGAGAGGGAGTCTGAATTTCTCTCTAGCTTACTATGTTGCTGTTGTGACGGCGCTGTGCTACAAGCTGACGCTTTGTATGTGGCCCATTTTCACATTGACCACCTTGCCCTAGACCTTCAGTAGGGCCCGTTCAATCTGAAGACCCATGCCCCTCAGTTCTGGACATTTTCTTTTTCTTTTCTTCCCTTTAAAAAAAAATAATTTTCTGTGTTCTCCTTCTGGAAATTCCCGTTGGTCAAACATTTGAATTGGAATCATGGACAGTTCCTCTAATTTTCTTGTTTTTTTTCTCTCTTATTTTTCACCTCTGTGTCTTTTAGGTCTACTCTATGGGATATTTTTTCACTTACTTTTCCAATAATCCTCAAAGGAGTGCTCTGATCCAGTTTTGAGAATAGTCTATAGGGCAACGAGGGCAGGGAAGAGGCTATTGCAGTAACCCAGGTGAGAGATCACAGTGCTGCGGCTGGGGTAGTGTGGAGTTGGTGAAACTTACTGGGTCCCCTGGCTCCCTACATCCCCTCACACGTACGCATCCATAGCAGCCACGCCAGGGGAAGGCTGCACTACCTCCTTCAACATGTGTTACAACTAATTAGAAATTGTACACTGGGCCGAGCATGGTGGCTCACGCTTGTAATCCCAGCATTTTGGGAGGCCGAGGTGGGCAGATCACAAGGTCCAGAGATCGAGACCATCCTGGCCAACATGGTGAAACCCTGTCTCTACTAAAAATACAAAAATTAACTGGACATGGTGGCATGCACCTGTAGTCACAGCTACTCGGGAGGCTAAGGCAGGAGAATCACTTGAACCCAGGAGGCAGAGGTTGCAGTGAGCGGAGATAGCGCCACTGTATTCCAGCCTGGTGACAGAGCGAGACTCTGTCTCAATCACAACAAAAAAAGAATTTGTATACTGTGGTTCGAGGATGTCTGATGTCTTTGCTCTATACTACAAAGCTGCCAGCACTTTATAGAATCCTGCTATCAATTTCTGTTTTTTGGCACTGGGATAGTAGCTGTCTGTCAAACTTCTGTGACACTTGTATTTATAATTATAAAATTTGTTGCTATTCATTATTTCTCAAACAGTAGCTGGAAAGTATTCTCTTTTCCAAAAGAACTTTCTCAAAAATACAATTCCCAGCACAGTAGGTTTTT
>NW_016107333.1:18677086-18719282 GCF_001604975.1 Cebus imitator | reverse complement strand
TTTTTTTTTTTTTTTTTTTTTTTTTTTTTTGAGATGGAGTCTCACTCTTTTGCTCACGCTGGAGTGCAGTGGCACAATCTTGCCTCACTGCAACCTCTTCCTCCTGTGTTCAAGCAATTCTCCTGCCTCAGCTTCCCTAGTAACTAGGAGTACAGGCACATACCACCATGTCTGGCTTATTTTTGCATTTTTAGTAGAGATGGGGTTTCACCATGTTGTCCAAGCTGATTTCGAACTCCTGATCTCAGGCGATCTGCCTCAGTCTCCCAAATTGCTGAGATTACAGGGATGAGCCACCATGCCCGGCCTTAAGACAGATTTTGATCTTTTCCCAGTAGTTATCCAGTTGTTCAGATCTGGAATACACCTAATCAGCCTTCCTGTTCCATTTTTCCTTCGATCCTTATTTAGCTCATTTTTTAAAAGAAAGTGGAGTATCAGAGCACCTCCTTCGAATACTCCCTTTTTTCTTTTAAATGCTTTGATTCTGAAAAACCATACACAGTGATATCTTTTGTTTCAATAAGTAATGCTCTACCTCGGTGACTGGAATCCAGTAATAGAAAACACTTCAACTTCCTTAACTACTTATTCCTACTTCACAGAAGCAGTGAGTACCTTGAAAACTACCTAGAAGCACACAATTTTGATGTTCCTTGGGAAATAGATTTTAAAGCCTATCGTAGTGTACTAAAATTTATATAAGAGTTCAGGCCTTACAGACTTGGGTGATGTTTCAGCCCCACCTTATTTTTACTATGCAGAAGGCTACGTTTTCATCAGTAAAATGGGGGCAAATACTTTCCTAAGTAGATCACAAACTGTGGGCACAGAGATGGCTTTGTTTCTCGTTTCTCTAGCACCTAGTAACATCTCTGGCACACAGTAGGTACTCAATAACATCGAATGAATTCATTTAAAATTGATTCTATCTCCAGAACAGCAGAGGTTCCCATAGTTAAAAGTCTAGTATTTGTACTAAAGTAGTGGTTCTTAAACTTTAGAGGACATAAGTATACCCTTGGAAATTTTATAAAAATTAGGCTTCAGCGGTCCTACCCACAGAGGTCCTAATTTGGTTAGTGCAGGCTAGAGTCTGGGAATCTGTATTTTAAGTACATTTTTTGAATGACTTGGGTAAGGGGAGTTGGAGGACCACTCTTTGAGGTATCCAATTTTTAAAAGCATCCTCTTTGATCCACAAAAAATACCAAAGCAAAAGACGATTTTTTTTTTTTTTTGTAAAGAAAACTTTAGGGAAGAGGATTTGGATCAAACATCAGTCAGCATACTGATTTTCATTTAAATAATTTATTCAGTAGTTCAGAATTTCCTGCATTTCTTCATAGACATGTATATTTGTAGCCACCAAAGTAGGGAAAAGCTGCTCCACTGTCTGAAGCAGAGGCAGATGGTTTGATATTTTACTGATGGCATGGAGGGTGCGTTTAAGCCAGTTTTCCTACCAGCATTGGGCCAGATGACTGTTTCTCTAGCTGAGTACCAGATGAAGCTGTTGGCTTGCGTTTAAGCTCTATTTCACACACACATTTAAATATATATATATTTTATATATATAAATATATATATATATATATATATAACAAGACTCCTATGTATTATAGTGAGAGGCTTTAAAGACCCAGGGCTAAGGGAAGGGGAATGGTGGGCTAAGTCATCAGCACTTTTAAGTTTCCCTTTCTCTTTGTGTTTTATGAATGTATGGAGTTGAATGTGCACAAGTTAAATGCTTGTATAATGGAATGTCTCTGTGTAGTTACTGGTGTCCTTTTTAACAATGTAAATAATGTACATTTTTTTTTCCAGGAGGAAGAAAACAGAACTTAGACCCCAGATATATACTAACCAAAGAGGACTTTTTATCCAATTTTGACATTTTTAAGAAAGTGAGTTGGTTTTCATTTACCTTGAGTTAGAAAAATGGGCTTTATTACCTGGATAGAACACTAGTTAGTCCTCAGCCTCTTTCTTTAAGACTGATAGAAAAGGAAGGTATAGACCCTATATCATCTGATGATCTATATATGCTGGATAGCTCTCTATCCTATGATGAGTGACATGGTTTTATAGCTCCATATGCTCTGATACACTATACCTATTGTCTATCCATCCTCTGATGAGCTATATCTGTTGTATATCCCTCTTTCCTTTGATGATCTGTATCTGTTGTATATCTCTCTATCCTCTGATGAGCTTTACCTGTTGTATATCTCTCTATATCTGTGTATCCTCTGATAACCTATATCTATTGTATCTCTCTGTATCTGTCAATCCTCTGCTAACCTATATCTATTTTATCTATATATCTATCTAGCCTCTGATAACCTATATCTGTTGTATCTCTGTCTATTGTCTGATGAGCTGTTGTGTGTCTATCTTCTGATAACCTGTATCTGTTGAATAACTCTCTATCCTCTGAGGAAGTATACCTGTTGTACATTTCTCTCCCTCAGTAGATTAGAAAGCTGATGTAGAGAAATAAAACTAGTAGAAACAATTATTTAGAATTATATGAAGAGCTTCTTCTTTTTTTTTTTTTCCTAATCACCATGTTAACATTTTCTTTTAGAAGATGCATGTTTTAAGCTATAAATCCCATCCAGTGGAAGATGGTGGAACTGATAATCCTGCTTTCAACCACATTGAATTGAACTTCCCAGATCAGAGTGGCAAGAGCAATGGGACTCGTTTGTGAAGCAGCTATGATACTAGATGCCCTTAAATGATGTTTCAGTTTTATATGTTTTCTGGGATAATTGAACCAGGTTTTCTTTTTGTGTGTGTGTTGTATCATGAGTGTTTGGGGTATATATTTTTGTTAAAAAAGTCTGGACTATCTTCATTTACTACACCATTAATCGATGTTACTCTGGAGTTTAGAATTTTGGCATTGGCATTTCCCTCTCTTTCCTTCATTTCAATGAAGCTGTAATTCTGAAAATTATAACTACATAGACACTGAAAGGCTAATACACACATATGCACATGTATTTGATTGTCAAAGGTATATTCTTAAATTTGGGCACTATTGAAAATATTTTCCTTGCCTTGGTGTTAGCATATAAGTTTGGAAGTTTGCCAAAATCATAATTAATCTTGTAAAGGGCTTTTTTCCCTTCTATCACATATGCCATTCTTAAGGAGCAATGAGATAACAGGCCTGTGTTGTCTAGATCTTTGCTTTTTAAATCCTTATCAGCCCAGGGCATATATGGGCTAGTATAATAACCTGGGAACTACTTATGTATCAGGAAGATGGTAATCAATAAGCTCTCTGTCTGGGAAAGACCATGGGCCTAGTGATCAAAGTCTTCTTGGTGCTGTTCATTAATTCTTGTGTCTTTTGGCTTGTTTCTAGAGTTTCTGGACTTTGCCTGCTGATACTGCCTTTCTTGGACTATAATTTTTCTCTGCATGCCCAGTTTCTGACTTATCAAGTTGGGTTTTGTTGTGCACTCTACCTGAGCCTGTCTTCATAATTTTCTGTTTATTTCCCTGGGCTTGGATATGTCTCAAGACACTACATGTGAATCATGCCACTCCAAATCCTGGCTTACCAAGTCCCAGCCTATAAATTATGAACTCCCATGACTTGGTACTAACATATACTTGATGTAGGTACTTACAAACTTGATGATCCCAGAATAGTATATTCTTAAAAATGGTTAAGCTCCATGGAGTTAGATGACTGCACTCAATGCTATTAGGTTGAGCTTTTGAATGTCAACTAATGTGCAATCAATTAAACTTAAAGATACACATGCTTAGAAATTTTTAAATTTTAGTATATATAGCTAGTTAAAGAGCTAAATTTCATAGGCAAACACTACTTTTTTTTTTAAATGTCTGGACCCAATTAAAAAATGCCTTGTTCCATGTTTTAAGATTTTTAAGTGGCAGTCTCAAAGCTGCTTAGCTGTTTATTTTGCTGTGTTCCTAGCTAAGAGTTTGATTATAGGATTTCATCAATAACTTATTTTTTGTACAGTTCCCACATTAGATACTGTTTAAAAGTACTTTTAAACTTTTCAATTTTTTTAGAAACATAAGAGAAATAGATACATAGAAATGATTTTATGATTAAATAATTTTGTGCTTATTTTCTGATACATGTTATTTAGGTAATCAGTCCCTGTACATTTAGAGGTTGCTAACTGACAATGTTAAGAAACTATAAAAAAAAAAAAAAAAAAAAAAAAAGAAAAAAAAAAGCCTGGTTGCAGTGGTTCACACCTGTAATCCCAGCACTTTGGGAGGTCCAGGTGGGCCAAATTGGTGAAACCTCATCTCTACTAAATACAAAAATTAGCTGGGCGTGGGGGCATGTGCCATAATCCCAGCTACTCAGGAGGCTGAGGCAGGAGAATCGCTCAAACCCGGAAGGCAGACATTACAGTGAGCCGAGATCACTCCATTGTACTCCAGCCTGGGCAACAAGAGTGAAACTCCATCTCAGAAAAAAAAAAAATTGTTCTTTCTAAAAAGGCTGGGCATGGTGGCTCACACTTGTAATCCCTACATTTGAGAGGCTGAGGCAGGAAGATAGCTTGAGGCCAGGAGCTTAAGTCCAGCCTAGGAACATAGTGAGATCTCATCTCTATAAAAAAAAAAAAAAAATAAAAATTAATTTAAAAAAAAAAAAAAACTTAGCTAGGCATGTTGGCACATTTGTAGTCCCAGTTACTAGGGAGGCTGAAATGAGAGGATAGTAATTTCTCCAGCAGTTGTAAAACATGAAAGGCACTCAATACAAATTGGAATATATGCTTTTGGTCATGCGATAAGGGTTAGTGATAAAAAGGGCCTACTTCCATAGGGATGCTTGGAGTCTTAACACCAGCCTGTGACTAGATGTGTGTAATTCTGAGATTTAGTGTTAGGGAAACTTTGTTGCCTTGTAGTTAGCCATGTCTTCCAATCATCCATTACCAATAATATTAGTAATATTATAATAAGTAAGAGACTCATCTCTACTATCACTGAGTTTATTATCTAATAGAAAGTGGGCAAAATACAAGTAGTTACAGTAAAGTGTTGTAACTGAACCCAGCTATGGCTGCCCACCACTTGAAAACCAAACTAAAGAGAGAAAAGAGTTGGTGGGAGGAAAAGCAGGTTTATTTGAAGACCCAGCAAACCAAGAAGATGGTAGACTGTTGTCCTAAAGTACCATCTTAAATTAGTAGCAATTGCAGATTATTTTTATGTTAAGAGCAGGGGGAAGGAGAGATGGGTGGGTTCAAGAGGTGACTGATAACTGCAGACATCTGAGCACCAACGAGGGCCTAAGGAGGTTGAGAGCTTCTTTTTCCTGGGTAAGGTCACAAAGCTCCTATAAATCTTTAACAAAACATAGTTGTTTACATACTTACCCTTTAATCCCAGAGTTGGTTTCAAAAACTACATGATTGTTTCTTTGCATATGATATGGTTTGTATTTTTGTCCCCACTCAAATATCATGTGGAATTGTAATCCCTCATGTTGGAGTATGAGCCTGCTGGAAGTTGATTGGATCATGGGGCAAGCTTCCCCCTTGCTGTTCTTGTGATAATAAGTGAGTTGTCATGATATCTGTTGTTTAAAAGTGTGGAGCACCTCCCCATTTTGCTTTTGCCTCCTGCTTCAGCCATGTAAAACATGCTTCTTTCCTCTTTCCCTTCTGCCATGATTGTAAGTTTCCTAAGGCCTCCCTGAGCCTTCCTGTACAGCCTGCAGAATCATGAGCCAAGTAAACCTCTTTGCTTTATAAATTACCCAGTCTCAGGTAGTTTCTTATGTTTAATAGCAATGCGAGAACGGACTAATACAGCATATTATCTCAGTGCTTAACCACAGGGCTTAAGTTTTGATGCCTTAAGTAACTTTGTTTTCCATCCAAAGAGTTGGCTAGAAGCAAACTTTATCAATACTTCATTGGGCCTTTTGGTATATTTTTTAAAATCCCCTTTTAACTGATAACAGTTTTTTAAGATGTCAGGCTTTTGGTGATACCTGGAATCAAGTTCTAGCTTCTTTACATTCTGTAGGCAGAAACCTCATTTTTCCTCCCACGAGGACATAAGAACTCAGCGGTTCTACATTTGCACTTATTTCTCAACATCTCCTGGTTTCATTGCTATACTTTGATTTCCTTTTCGATTCTGGGACTGCAGCTTCTCTTTTATTCTTATACATTTGATTATGCATTAAAATGTTTATTTTGTGACATTTTATTCAGAATTTCAATGGTTTTGTAGCATTCAGGAAAGTCTAGCTGTATCAGTGTAGATCACAAATTGCTGGAAGTTCTGTTATGATTCTTTTTTTTTTTTTTTTGAGACAGATTTTCGCTCTTGTTACCTAGGCTGGAGTGCAATGGCGTGATCTCAGCTCACTGCAACCTCCGCTTCCTGGGTTCAGGCAATTCTCCTGCCTCAGCCTCCTGAGTAGCTGGGATTACAGGCACGCGCCACCATGCCCAGCTAATTTTTTCTATTTTTAGTAGAGACGGGGTTTCACCATGTTGACCAGGATGGTCTCGATCTCTTGACCTCATGATCCACCCGCCTCGGCCTCCCAAAGTGCTGGGATTACAGGCGTGAGCCACCGTGCCAGTCCTATGATTCTTTTAACTTGTTCAATCCTGGGTTGTGGAGGTGTGTGCCATTATCCATCACAAATGGCAATTTCAAAGCAACATGCAAAATACAATAATATAAACAGAACACATGAAAGCTGAAGGACAGTGAGAGATTTTTGTTTTTGCATAATAGTTTTACTGAGACATAATTAACATACCACACGATTCACTCATTTATGTGCAACTCAGTTTCTATATTTACAGAGTTGTACAATTATCACCACATTCTTAAAAATTTTCCCTACCCCAAAAAGAAACCCCATATCCATTTTTATTCACTCTCCATTTTGTCTCACCCATCTCCTTTAGCTGTAGGCAACACCCAGTCTACTTTCTGTCTCTATAGATTTGTCCATTCTGGACATTTCATATACATAAAATTACATACTGTGTGGCCTTTTGTGACTGGCTACTTTCATGTAGCATAATGCTTTCAAGGTTCATGCATGTATCATGTATCAGTACATTCATTTTTATGGCCTAATAATACAATCATGCACCACATAATGACCTTTTGCTCAATGACAGACCTCATACTTGACAGTGGTCCTCTAAGATTATAATGCAGTTGAAAAACTCCTATTGCCTAGTGACATCATAGCCATTGTAATGTCATAAAATCATAAAGCAACTCATTACCTTTTCTATGTTTAGGTACATACATATTTATCATTGTATTATACTTGCCTACAGTATTCAGTACCGTAATATGCTATACATATTTGTATCCTAGGAGCAACAGGCTGTATATCATGTAGCCTAAGTGTGCAGTAGGCTATGCCATCTAGGTTTGTGTAAGAACACTCTATGATGTTCACACAATGATAAAATTACCCATGATTAAATTCTTAGAATGTATTCCCATTGTTAAATGACACATGATTGTATTCCATTGTATGGATGTCCCATATTTTATTTATTCATTAATCAGTTGAAGAACGTTTGTGTTGTTTCCACTTATTGGCTATTAAGAAACATGTTGCTCTGAACATTTGTGTACAAGTTTCTGGGTGAGCATATGCTTTCAGTTCTTTGGGAGATATATTTAGCAGTGGAATGGCTGGGTCATGTGGTAGTTCTATGCTTAACCATTTTGGGAACTGCCAGACTATTTTCCAAAGCAGCTGCACCATTTTTACATTCCTACCTGTAGTGTATGAGGTTACAGTTTCTCCACATCCTGGACTTACTATCTGTATTTTTTATTACAGCCATTCTAATGCATGTGAAGTGGTATCTCACTGTGACTTTGATTTGCATTTCCCTGATGGCTAATGATATTGACCATCTTTTCATGCTTATTCACCATTTGTATATCTTCTTTGGAGATATGTCTAATCAAATCCTTTGCCCATTTTTAAAATTGGCTTATTTTTTTAAAATTGAGTTATACGAGTTCTCAGAAGTCTTATGTTGGAGACTTGCAATTAAGATATTTAAGATATAATCCCCTTAGATACATAATTTGTAAACATTTTTTCCCATTCTTTGTGTTGAAGAGGGTTTTTTGTTGTTGTTTTGTTGTTGTTTTAATTGAAGCTCTCTGAGTTACAGAGAAAAGTCACTTGAGATCTAAACAGAAGTAAAATATAATGGGACTTTTGAAGTAGAGAAATATAAAGCCTCCTGTTCACCCATTTAAGTCACTGGTAACATGACATTTCAGTAAATAAGACAGATAAAACACAGTGCAATTTATAACAGGGCCAGTTGTGGAAGTGGACAGAGAAAAAAAGGAAACAGATGAGAGAGGTGGAAAGTTAAGAGGAGATAAATAGCTCTGCCTTTTGGCTGAAACCAAGCATGACATCATTACATAATGCTGAGTGGAAGCCAGGATATCCCAGAAAAGCAAGACTGAAAATAAATGGTGGGAGAGACTCAAGGAATGCCTTGTTTTTCATGCCTCTGGAGAGGCAAGGGTCTGGCCCCATTAGGTAGGTAGGGGGTCTACAAGGGAAGTGATCAAGCAGAAAAGAGGGGCATGTGAGAGGGTTCAGAGGAAAGTACAGCGGTGGGATACTCAGCGCATTAACCAATGGTCGAAAGTCTAGCCTCTTAGTTTGACAATAATAAAATAACTTGGATGGCAGGAGCTGTGTTCCCCAACCCTAAAGTGGAAATGGATTTCCTGTGCTGGGAAAGTTGGAGGAACCAGGTGAGCACCAATGTATTAGCAAGTCTCTGAGGCCTATATCCCCCTGTGTCCTAATACCATGTACTGAGTCCTGGGATGGTGGCAGCAAACCACCATAGGTTTGTGGGATTTAAAAGCTGACAAAAATCTGTTCCCCATCTTTTGAGTAGAGCTTTCAGTCACAAGACCCCAGGAAAGACACAACTGAGTGGCGTGTCTAAGCAGGCACAGGGCCATGGGAAGTTAGAAAGACTGTACCATATTTTGTGAGCATAGAAGAAGAAATTGCTGCCTGAGGTGTCCAGGGGAATAGTTCTTTAAACGGACTTACAATTTTCTACAACACAGGGTAGTGGAAAAACAGTATAATGACTTTCAAGCTCCTAATGGCAGTATGGAGGTAGGGAAGGAAACCCACATGGCAGTAAAGCTGAGTCAGGCCGAGACCTGCTTAGGTAATCAAAGGTCTACAATTTCAGAATAGAACATAAATATTACAAGCGAAGGCAGTTTAAAAAAGATGGATGGGGAGTGGTGATGAGAGGAAGGGACACGATTTTTTTTATATCAAATAGTCAATCAATACTGTAGCTAATGTTTCATTTCAACCTTAATGCTCTTCCTAATCTTTTCCCTTCAAGTTAGACATCTGTGTTCATTGCTGTATTCTTAGCATCTAGAACAGAACTGGCTGGCTCAATAAATATTTAATGAATGAACAAATCCATAGGATTCCCACATCTTAGAGTTTTCGTTCACTTTTTGAAAACATTAATGTCTCAGGTTTGATTCCCTGGGAGGCAAACTCTAATATGGAGGGTAGGGTGCTTAGCATTTATTAAGTGCTTTTAGGATCAATACCTATGGAAGGAAGAAAAGGGAAGTAGGATTGGGTAGAGGTGGAGCTTGAGCTACAATGCAAGCTCAAGTAGAATCTTCCCACAGAGAGCTCTGAAGTGAGGGAGCCCTTCACAGTTGTCCTAAGATTGCCAGGCTTTCATATTTGTGCATCGATTAGTCATTGATGTGGGCTGCCACAGGAAGGGGCAGGTCTTGGACCAGGTGACCCTCTGCAATGAGGTAGTCTTGATGAGCCTGACAGCTGGAGGGAGTCTGCCAGCAGCACTCTGAAAAGCTTGGGCAAGACATCTTTCATTGAAGAGGGACCTTAGCAGCAAACCATGGTATCTACCTCATGAAGCAATTATATCTTAGAGAACTTAAGTTATTTGTCTTACACCTTGGATCTAAACTTAGTTTTATGTGACTCCAGAGCCCATAATTGGAATAGAGTTGGTCTATTGTACATGTCAATGTAAGCTCACTCCTAAACTGGCGAGGGTGCTGGCTGGACTTGGGAAGAGTCATTGTTAGTCTTCTGGATTAATGCAAAATGTAGGTCAAAGTGAAGGACTTTTGTGTGACACTGACCCAATCCATCAAGAAACACCCTGTACTTCACTCAGCTGGGAGGCCTGAACAGAGAGTGATCTGTATTGAATCATATGGTTAACTGATAACCTGCCTTTCCACCAGGGTGGTCATTCACTAAAATATTATACAATCAGATAAAATTAATTGAGCTCAGCTGGAATTATACAGGATATTAAAGTGATTCAAATTATGGCCATAAGATATTGATTCGATCAGTAGTTTGCCATATGTGGCCCCCACCTGACAGAATCAACACCATCTAGGTACTTGCTCAAAACTGAAATTTCCTGGTCCACCATAGACCTACTGAATCAGAAATGGAGGCGATGGTAGGGCCAGGTGATTCTGATGTATGCTACAGTTTGAGAAGTACTGGACTATGTGAAAATTAGTAGGAAAAAATAAAAATTGGGTTTATAATTAGCAAATAAATGTTATATAAATTATTATTTTAAAAATGATTTGTAGAACTACTACTCAAGTCAAGAAATAGTACATTGCCAGCACCTTGGATGCCTGTTTATCCCTTCTCACTCACACCCCAAGGCAAACACTTTTATGCTTTTAATATCTAGGAATACATCCCTCAGTACAAGTTTTTGAAGTTTGTGTAAATAAAATGGTGATAAATATTTTTAAATGATTGGTGCCGGGCATGGTGGCTCACACCTGTAATCCCAGTACTTTGGGAGGCTGAGGACAAAAATTTGTTTTGTTTTGTCCTGAGGTCAGGAGTTCGAGACCAGCCTGGCCAACATGGTGAAACCTCGTCTCTACTAAAAATACAAAGAACCTAGCCAGGCATGGTGGCGGGCGCCTGTACTCCCAGCTATTTGGGAGGCTGAGGCAGAAGAATTGCTTGAACCTGCCAGGTGGAGGTTGCAGTGAGCTGAGATCACGCCACTGCACTCTAGCCTGGGCAACAAGTGCAAAACTCCGTCTCAAAGAAAAAAAGAAAGATTGGACAATTTCCTTTATTTTGCTCATAGAACTTGTTTTGCATAATGGACCTCAGCCTATCCAAATAATCACAACTTCCTAATTGGTGAGGTCTGAATTAATGAAGGTTCAAAATTGCCTCCTTGGGAGGGGCTAATGTTTATGCAAGCTGAGACCCACTGGTAACAGCTTTACTATTTACTCCTCCCTGCCAGGAGATTAATGGAATCTAAATTGAACACTTAAGTATTTAAAACTACTCATGTGGTTTTAATCACTAATAGGGTTGTTAAGCAAGTCTTCTTTAATTTTTTTTTGTTGAAAATATTATAAAATTGGTGTCTAAATCGCGACAGTCAATGGGCAACCTGGGAAGCTACTCAATGTCCGTGTTGGGAAACAATAGCTGGCACTTACATAACACATGTGATCTGAGTAGCTTTAACTCCTTCTCTAGAGTAGAGGATTATATGAAATTGAGGACCTACCCTTAGTTCTTTCACGTTGAAATATATAGTTACAGGAAAATGAGTTTAAATTGACTGCATGCTATAGTCTCCCTTTTAGATTTATTTAAGAAGCACTGAAAACTTGCATAGAAGCATCACACTCTGTTGGGCAATGGGGAAGGGGAAGGTGGGTTTCTTGCCCTCTGTCACTGAAATGGTTTGGCTGTGTCCCCACCCAAATCTCACCTTGAATTGTGATAAGCCCCACATGTCAAAGGCAAGGTCAGGTGGAGATAATTGAATCATGGGGGCAGTTTCCCCCATATTGTTCTTGTGGTAGTAAGTCTCATGAGATCTAATGGTTTTATAAACGGGAGTGCCCCTGCACAAGCTCTCTTGCCTGCCGCCATGTAAGACATGATTTTGCTCCTCATTCGCCTTCTGCCATGATTGTGAAGCCTTCCCAGCCATGTGGACCTGTGAGTCAATTAAACCTCTTTCCTTTATAAATTACCCAGTCTCAGGTACGTCTTTATTAGCAGCATGAGAACAGACTAATACAGGCACTTACAAGCTATCTGAAGCTGCAAGATGGATATGCATGTCCTAGGTGAGGAATACTGCACAGGGGAAAGAGTCTGAGTGAGTGGGGCAGATTGTGCAATGGGAGGTTTTAGGGGAACCCGGAGGACAAGACTTGGAGAGACACATTTGCAGAAAAGTTGGAGTTTTACAGTGATGCCACTGAATTATCAAAGGAAGGATAAAATTTCCTTTGTATAAGAAATCTGGAAAGTATATGGCATTTGTAGACAGGTTTCCACTTAAAAGAATCAGGCAACATATTATTTTGCCAGTTTAAAGGTTAACCCTGTTTGCTATTTGTTTTGTTTTGTCTTGTTTTGTTTTGAGACAGAGTCTCACTCTGTTGCCCCTCCTGGAGTACAGTGGCGCAATCTTGGCTTACCGCAACCTCCAACTCCTAGGTTCAAGCGATTCTCCTGCCTCAGCCTCCCAAGTAGCTGGGACTACAAGTGGATACCACCATGTCTGGCTAATTTTTGTATTTTTAGTAGAGGCAGGATTTCACCACGTTGGCCAGGCTGGTCTTGAACTCCTGACATCAAATAATCCACCCACCTTAACCTCTCAAAGTGCTGGTATTATAGGCATGAGCCACCATGCCCAGCCTACTTACTATTTGGATAACTGCTTGGAATCACTACATTAATCTGAGTAATCCAGACAGCAGAGGTTGTTGGGTTTTTTAAATTATTTTTTATCTTAATAGTTTTTTAGGTAGACGTAGGTGGTTTTTGGTTACATAGATAAGTTCTTTAATGGTGATTTCTAAGATTCTGGTACACCTGTTACCCAAGCAGTGTACACTATGCCCAATATGCAGTCTTTTTTCACTCACCCTCCTCCCATATTTCCCCCTGGAGTCTTCAAAGTTCATTATATTTTTTTACATCTTTACATCCTCATAGCTTAGCTCCCACTTATAAGTGAAAAAATATGATATTTGGTTTTCCATTCCTGAGTTACTTCACTGACAATAATGGCCTCTGGATCCAACCAAATTGCTGCAAAGACATTATTTTGTTCCTGTTTATGGCTATGTAGTATTCCATGGTGTATATATATACTTCATTTTCTTTATCCACTCAGTTGATGGGCACTTAGGTTGGTTCCATGTATTTGCAATTGTGTACTGCAGATAGCTGAGATTTTAATGAAGATTACAGTGTTGAAGTAGGATATTTCTAATATTCTAGTCTTATGAGGACTTACAAAATTGGGTAGATTATCAAATCCTCAATTTGTGACATATTCATTATGGCTTATATTTAAAATACTCCACTATTAAGACTAGGGAAAAAAGTTCATCAGAAACATATGCTGATATTTTGCTGGCTATATTATTTGTTTTTGCATGCATTTATCCAATAATCATCTGATTTCTTGCAAAGTCCCTCAGATATTCCCCTCACATTAAAGATCTATGATTCCTCTTATTCTAGGAGATGAAAATACAACAGAATTTCAGAAGAGCCAGCTGAAAATATTCCATGTGCATAAATTTATTTTAAATTTTATTGCATCACATTATACAAGCATTAATCATGGCTTTATGTTGACTATTTATATGTGAAAACTCATCATTCATGTCAGTACTTTTTGGCTATTTACAAGTAAGGAATTTCTATGTACTTTATATATCTCTGTATTTGTATGTACATATGTAGGAATACATGACTATACATATGTACACACAGAAATACATCTATGGCCATACACATAGCTATAGATATGTCATATATAATCATCTTCTCAGAAAGTCTAAAATTAAAAAAAAAAGGAAAAAAAAAGTTGTAAACAGGGTCTTGTCTGTATTGTTGGTGACATGGAATTAGGACCATATGATGACATTCTAGGAATGTGTGTCCATGTGTCTGAATACCCTTTTTAGCCCAGTGTCTGTAAAATTCACACAGATAGAATGCAAAAAAGGTAGCAAACAGGCTGAAAAACAGGCCCAGTATACAAGTTCCCCTTGATTTTAAAAACTTGAGAATGTAACTGCCCATAATGTGCATGCTTGCTTGGTCAAGAATGGTCTATGGATAGATAGCAATTGTGCGCTGGACTGCAACGTGATTTCACAGCAGTGTGACTCCAACATCAGTCCTCTACTAGATGCTGACCCTCCTGCGGCTGCCAGTATCTGCAACATGCACTGCGGTTGCATTTTTAGTCATTCACTTGAGTGTGCTTTTGCACAGCCAGGAGAAGTAAACATAATTCAGGTCCTTGGCCTGGAAAGGGACTATTTTCTGGAAAGAGAAAATAAGGCATCAAGATCCTATATATACATGATTGCTTTAAAACATGATGTACAGTGGTTTGTATTTACCATGCATCAAAGGCATTCAAAGAATTTGTAACTCTGTATGGAGTCAGGGATGGTATAAACAATTTTATGCCTGCTTTATGGGTGAACAGACTGAGTTGGAAAGGCAGTCTGAAGCAACATCACATCCTGCCAACTGTTGGGGAAATACAGACAGACAGGCGGACACTATGCTTTCAAGCAAAAATTGGAAATGGCCTTTTTGGGTAGAAAGCAGCCAGTAGTGGTGGGGCCAGAAGAAATTCTTCATCAAGTTACTGGTCTTGCAGCCCAGGACAGCCCTGTTACACCTTGGTCTCTGGCCGCTGAGGCTTTCAGGAACAATTCTTTGCTGATATCTGCCTCTCACCCAGCCAGAAAGAAGGGGCATATTTCTCTGGAGACACTAAAGAAAACAGCCCGGCTGGAGGAAAAGAGAGAGGAAGCTTTGTTTCAGGGAACACCTAGGCCAACACATGAAGACCTTGAGTGACAGGCCAGAGTCCAGCAAGAAGACAGAGAAGTATTGCAAGAGGTGTGTGGGAGGGGAAGATCAAGCAAAATTTGCAATTATTAAAGTAAAATCAAGCCTCTTTTGGATTGGGAAGCTTCTAAGGACTTAATTTTGATCGCTGTTACTGCAACAATGGTAAGCTCTGCTTTGGGGAGTTTAAAGCACCCTCCCAACCTTGGAGTGGCTACAGAGGGTGAGCACGCCTCTCACCTATATGATCATGGCCACTCATTGTGGTGCGCTTTTCCATTCTTCTTCCTCTCCTTTCGTTCCTTCTGAAGACGTTCCAGTTCTGCTTCATACATCATCTCCTGAATCAAGTACTTCTCTCTTCTCATTCGATCCCTTAGGTCTTTTGGGAGGTCTGGGATCAGATATGAAATGAGGTGCTTTATACAAAACACGAGGTGCTAAAAACACAGAGGAGAATGCAGAGTCAGGTCTATTGTGCATTCTGAATGAGGTTGGGGAGTTGGCTCAAGAAGGATGTGGAGCCTCTGGGGTATGTGGAGAGTGGAAGGAGGCCAGGGGAGACATGTGTAATGCAAGATGATAGGACAGGTAAGGCCTGAACTGGTCTGATGGCACCACCTAGGGAATATAGAAAGAGAAGTCCAGAAGAAGGTGGGAAACGAATGGTCAGATAATTAATTCAAAGGAGAGCCAGAAGAATGTATACTGTGGTACCTGAAAACCCAAGTATGAAGCTGGTAGCTTTGACTGCTTAAGGGTTGTCTGTCTACCTAAGGATGAATTATTTAATTTCTCTGAGCCTCACTCCACTCATCTTGAAAATGAGTATTGTGAGAATTATAAGAAAATGTTTAAAAATGCCTTGTAGACTGTCAAATGCTTTACAAATCTTGATTGTAAGAACTATCAGTGGGCCTAGGGAAATGATCATTTCAGGAAGAAGTTTCCTTTTCTTTGTGGTAAACTGCCACAGATTCTTTGCTTGGAATATTAATAGCTGGAATTCTGGAATTACTGTCACTTCTGTTCATCTATATAACGGTGACCAATAAAGTACTAGATGACAATTTAAAGACTCTTACAATTTTGAAATATTAAATAAAGACTAAATCATGGTCAAATGACACTGCTAAGTATTTTTCATTTTATTTAAAACGATAAATTTGGTGATGCATAGATGGCACAAAATTCTGCCAAGTCAGAGGCTTTTCTGTATATTTCTCATATTTTCAAACAGTTAATAATAAAATATTAAAAGAAAATGGAAAATTCTATTTGAAAAGCCAAATAAGGCAACCTTTTAAAAGTTTTGTCTGACAGATTAAAGCTAAAGTCTACCAGAGGTACAAAGAAGAACTGATATCATTTCTACTGAAACTATTCCAAAAAAATTAAAAAGGAGAGACTCCCCCATAACTCATTTTATGAGGCTAGTGTCATCCGGATACCAAAACCTGGCAGAGACACAATGACTTCAGGTCACTATCCCTGATGAACATCGATGCAAAAATCCTCAATACAATACTGGCAAACCAAATCCAGCAGCCTATAAAAAGCTTATTCACCATGATCAAGTTGGCTTCACCCCTGGGATGCAAAGTTGGTTCAACATATGTAAATCAGTAAATGTAATTCATCACCTAAACATAACTAAAGACAAAAACCACAATTTTCTCAATAGATGCTGAAAGGCCTTTGATACAATTCAACATCCCTTCATGTTGAAAACTCTCAGTAAGCATTCCCCTTGAAAACCGGCACAAGACAAGGATGCCCTCTCTCACCACTTCTATTCAACATAGTATTGGAAGTTCTGGCCAGGGCAATCAGGCAAGAGAAAGAAATAAAAAAATTCAAACAGGGAGAGAGGAAGTCAAATTATCTTTCTTTGCAGATGACATCATCCTATATCTAGAAAATCCCATCATCTTGGCTCAAGAGCGTCTTAAGCTGATAAACAATTTCAGCAAAGTCTCAGGATACAAAATCAATGTGCAAAAATTGTTAGCGTTCCTAACCACTAAGAACAGGCAAGCAGAGAGCCAAATCATGAATGAACTCCCATTCACAATTGCTACAAAAGAATAAGATACCTAGGAATACAGCTAACAAGAAAATGAATGACTTCTCCAAGAACCCAAAGGATTATAAATCTATCTATCATAAAGACACATGCCCATGTATGTTCATTGTGACACTGTTTACAATAGCAAAGGCTTGGAACCAACCCAAATGCCCATCAGAGATAGGCTGGATAAAGAAAATGTGGCACATATACACCACAGAATACTATACAGCCATAAAAAAGGATGAGTTAATGTCCTTTGCAGGGAAATAGATGAATCTGGAAACCATCATTCTCAGCAAACTGACACAAGAATAGAAACCCAAACACCACATGTTCTCATTCATAAGTGGGTGTTGAACAATGAGAACACATGGACACAGGGAGAGGAACATCACACACTGGAGTCTGTTGGCGGGTGGGGAACTAGGGGAGGGATAGAAGGGGGTGGAGAGATTGGGGAGGGATAACATTAGAGAAATACCTAATGTAGGTGACAGGGGGAATGGAGGCAGCAAACCACCATGTCATGTGTGCACCTATGTAACAATTCTGCAAGATCAGCACATGTACCCCAGAACTTAAAGTAAAAAAAAAAAATGACTATTAAAAAAAAAGAAGAGCTACAAACCACTGCTCAAGGAAGTCAGAGAGGACACAAGCAGATGGAAAAATCTTCCATGCTCATAGATAGGAAGAATCAATATTGTGAAAATGGCCACGCTGCCCAAAGTAATTTATAGATTCAATGCTACTCCCATTAAACTACCATTGACATTCTTCACAGAATTAGAAGAAACTTTTTAAAGTTCATGTGGAACCAAAAGAGAGTCCAAATAGCCAAGACAAGCCAAAGTAAAAAGAACAAAGCTGGAGGCATCACGCTACCTAACTTCAAATTATACCAAAAGGCTACAGTAACCAAAACAACATGGTACTAGGACAAAAACAGACACATACACCAATGGGTCAGAATAGAGATCTCAGAAATAAGACCACACATCTACAACCATCTGATCTTCGACAAACCTGACAAAAGTGAGCAATGAGGGAAAGGATTTCCTATTTAATAAATGGTGCTAGGAGAACTGACTAACCATATGCAGAAAATTGAAACTGGATCCCTTCTTACACTTTATTAAAAAATTAACTCAAGATGAATTAAAGACTTATATGTAAAGCCCCAAACTATAAAAACCCTTGAAGAAAATCTAGGCAATGCCATTCAGGATGTAGGCATGGGCAAAAATTTCATGACGAAAACACAAAAGCAATTGCAACAAAAGAAAAAACTGACAAATGGGATCTAATTAAACTAAAGAGCTTCTGCACAGCAAAAGAAACTATCAACAGAGCAAACAGACAACCCATAGAATGGGAGAATGTTTTGCAATCTATCCATCTGACAAAGGTCTGATATTCAGAGTTACAAGGAACTTAAACAAATTTAGAAGAGAAAACCAAGCAACCCCACTAAAAAGTGGGCAAAGGACATAAACAGACACTCCTCAAAAGAAAACATTCCTGTGGCCAACAAACATATGAAAAAAGTTCAATATCATTCATAATTAAAGAAAGATAAATCAAAATCACAATGAGATACCATCTCACACCAGTCAGAATGTTGATTATTTAAACAACAGATACTGGCGAGGTTTCAGAGAAAAAGGGACACTTTTACACTGTTGGTGGGAGTACAAATTAGTTCAACCATTGTGGAAGACAGTGTGGCAATTCCTCAAAGATCTACAGGCAGAAATACCATTTTACCCAGCAATTCCATAACTTGGTATATACCCAAAGGAATATAAATCATTCTATTTTAAACATACATGCATGCATATGTTCACTGCAGCACTATTCATAATAGCAAAGACATGGAATCAACCCAAATGCCCATCAATGATAGACTGGATAAAGAAAATGTGGTACATATGCAACATGGAATACTATGCAACCATATAAAGGAATGAGATATGTCCTTTGCAAAGACATGGATGGAACTGGAAGCTGTTATCCTCAGCAATCACAGGAACAGAAAACTAAACACCACATGTTCTCACTTATAAGTGGGAGCTGAATGATGAGAATACATGGGCACATGGTGGGAAATAACATACACCAGGGCCTGTCGAAGGTGGGCGTGGGGGAAGGGAAGGGAGAGCATCAGGAAGAATAGCTAAGGGATGCTGAGCTTAGTAACTGGGTGATGGGTTGATCTGTGCAACAGACCACCAAGGCACACGTTTACTTATGTAACAAGACTGCAGATCCTGCACACATATCCCAGAGCTTAAAAATAAAAAACAAAAACAAAAACAATAAAACCCAAACAAACAAGAAGTTTTGTCTGAAAAATTTTAAGACAATAGTGGGTTAAAAAGTATCTTCTTTAAAGAAAGATTGAGCCATTGGTAAACTAATTTCCAGGGGAAAGCAGCTTAATATTTTCTTCTCTTGGTTCCCTGGAGTGAAGGAAAAAGCAATGATAGAATAGTCTTGAAGAGGTCTAGCAAACTTTTGATCAAAGCCAAGAGGTAACCTTGGCTTTTATTAATCCAGCTTTAATATATGTGACAAGAGATGAAATTTCCATTTATGGCTAGAGTCATAGAAATGCAAACTATTTGTATGGAAATTTTCTTAAACACTAAAATAAAATAGGTAATATATTCTTATTGACATATAATATAAACAATTGCTAGAAAGATTTTACTTTATAATTCCATTTTAAGTCTCAGCTAATAAATACTTATTTGGATGCCTGAATATAAATAATTTTGTGATGATACACAACTAGATGTACCACTTGTAATACCCAGTCCCATTGGAAAATGCTTACGATCATGTTGGGAAATCCTGATAACTATTTGAAAATCATAAATTAACTATATGAATCAGTTTATTTCTGTATGTGTGGTAATGATGGCAATAACTGGAGACACTTAGAGTGAATCTCAAACTTGACAAAAACAAGCAATGGGGAAAGGATTCCTTGTTCAATAAATGGTGCTGAGATAACTGGCTATTCATATGCAGAAGAATGAAACTGGACTTCTACCATCATATACAAAATTTAACTCAAGATGAATTAAAGACTTAAATGTAAGACCTCAAACTATAAAAATACTAGAAGAAAACCTAGCAAATACCCATCTCAATATTGACCTGGGCAAAGAAGTCTTATTGTGAAGTCTATAAAAGCAATTGCAACAAAAACAAAAGTTGCTAAGTGGAATCTAATTAAACTAAAGAGCTTCTACACAGCAAGATAAACTATCAAGGAAGTAAACAGACAACCTACAGAATGGGAGAAAGTATTTGCAGACTATGCATCCAATAAAGGTCTAATATCCAGAATCTGTAAGAACTTAAAACAAATCAACATGTAGAAAACGACCCCATTAAAAAGTGGGGAATGGACAAACAGATACTTCTCAAAAGAAGATATACAAGCGGCCAACAAAAATATGAAAAAATGCTCAGAATCTCTAACATTGGAGAAATGCAAATCAAAACCACGAGATACCATCTCATACCAGTCTGCATGGGTCTTATTAAAAAGTCAAAAAATACCAGATGCTGGCGAGGCTGCAGAGAAAAGGGGACACCTGCACACTGTTGGTGGGAATGGAAATTAGTCCAGCTACTATGTAAAGCAGTCTGGAGATTTCTCAAAGAACTAAGGGTGTAACTACCATTCAACCCAGCAATCCCATTTCTGGGTATAGACCCAAAGGAAACTAAAGCATTCTACCAAAAACACACATGTACTCATGTGTCAGTCACAGCACTATTCACAATTGCAAAGACATGGAATCAACCTGGGTGCCCATCAACGGTGGACTGGATAAAGAAAATGTGGTATGTATACACCATGTAGTACCATGTGGCCATAAAAAAGAATGAAATCATGTCCTTTGCAGCAACATGGTTGTAGTTGGAGGCCATTATCTTAAGTGAACGAATGTAGAAACTGAAAACTAAACATTGCATGTTCTTATTTATAAGTGGAAGCTAAACACTGGGTACACATGGACATAGGGACTACTAGAAAGAGGAAAGAGGAAGGGAACAAGGGCTGAATAACTACCTATTGGATATTATGCTCACTATCTGGGTGGTGGGTTCAGTCACACCCCAAACTTCATGCATCATGCAATATAACTTTGTAACAAACCTGCACATGTACCCACTATATCTAAAATAAAAAGAAAGGATAAATGGGGAAAAAGAAAGAATGAGTCTTAATGGGCTGATGTTTTCCAAATGTTTCTAAACTATGGTCCCAGAATGCCTAGATCAGAATCATTACAGGGAGCTCACGAAAAGCAAATCACAGACATGATATGTCAGAATATTTGGGAGTGGGAATGGAAAAACTGCATTTTTCCTAAAGTTTAAGAACTATGGCCCCAGAAAATTACATTTAGAACCAGCAAGTTCGGATTTTTCCATTAAAAATCAGTGATAAGCTTTCAAATATGTCTTTTAAAAATCAAATACTTCAATTAAGGAAAATAAAAAGATCAAAAATAGGTTATATAATACGACTCTACTACTTCTGGAAGTATAGATAATCACCTTCAAAATCCCTATCACTTATTTTTATTCATTATTCCTATTGACTTCATTATGTCAAAGGAAATAAAGAATTTGGGTGAGAAGACTTACCTCAAAGACAATGATAAAAGCTAATCGAGCAGCTAGGACATGCCAAAACTGCAGTGTGTAGCCATAGGGCACCAGTGAATGAGGCGGGTCACGGTAGTCCCGGTATCTGTAAAGACACAGGAGAATGTTGCATTCAAACTCTGACTTTTCTGTTTCTCAAATCTCTTCCACTCTCATTATATAGTCCTCATTCAATAGGAGAAAAGTTTGAACAGTTTCTGTATACTAGATATCTGTTGTTTTGCTTTTCCAGCATTTTTCTTCTGATAAAAGAATATCTCTTCTCCTCTGGGGATTCATCTGTGTGGGTTGGATAGGGCTTTCCCCTCACCTTATCTCAGCTCAAAAGATAACCCAGACCCAATCAGTGGCATCACCAAGATGTCTGCTACAACTATCACTTAGTGAATGATCACTAAGCCCACAGGAGGCAAAAGCCTGGGACTGCTCGTGGCCTTTTATGGAAAGAGAGAACCTGCTTGAGAAGGAAGTCAAGAAAGCAAAGCAGAGCCAGCAGAGAGGCAGCGTCCTGCTGATGCTGCTTGAGGCTTGGGATCTGGCCATGACTGAGGTTCATATCACCCCTTGACTCTCCCAGTTACCTGAACCAATACATTTTTTTTGTTGTTTAAGTCAGTTTGCCCTGGATTTCTGCCGCTTGCCACTAGAAGAGTCCTTCCTAATGTCTTCCAGCTATCACTTTTGAGTCAGCATAAAATTCCACAAATGTTAGTTGACTACCTATTGGAGGCCAGGCACTAATCAGAGAACTTGACTCTGTTAAAGTAATACTTTAATAATACAACATGCTCTCATAAATCCACCATGAAGTCCGAGAACTAAAACATTACTGGGGACTTACATCGATTGCTTCCCTTACCCTGAACTTCATTTTTATCTTTAACTTATATGTATATACATTTGTCTGAATATTGTACTATTTAGTTTAGTTTGTTTTTGAACTTTATAGAAAGGATACTATACTATATATAGTTTGCTGGGGCTTGCTTTTTTCACTATTACGTTACTAAGATTCATTCACACTATTGCATGCAGTTTTATTGCTGTGTAATAAACAGACTCTAGTGTGCCTATATTATGGTTGTTTAATACAGTGTATAAGTATATACTTTTAGGCTTGTCATTTCTATATTTTATTTAATTATTTTGTTTTTGTTTTTGTTTTTCTGAGACAAGAGTATCAGTCTGTTGCCCAGGCTAGAGTGCAGTGATGCAGTCTTGGCACACTGAAATCTCTGTCTCTCAGGCTCAAGTGATCTTCCCACCTCCCAAGTAAGTAGCTGGGACTACAAGTGCACACAACCATGCCCGGCTAATTTTCTTGTATTTTTGGTAGAGACAGGGTTTTACCATGTTGCCCAGGCTGGTCTCGAACTCCTGACCTTAAGCTATCTGCTCACCTCAGCCTCCCAATGTGCTGGGATTACAGGCATGAGCCACTGTACCTGGCCTCTATATTTTCTTTCAGTATCCCTAACCATGGAAAGCTTTGAAAAAGAAAGCTCAAGTCCATTCATTTCAGCAAATTCCCTTTGAGTGAAAGTTGGCTGCAATGGTCTGTCTGCCTTAGGATATCAAATATTCTTCCCAGGTCATCAATGCACTTGAAAAGGTGTTTTTAAAATTTTATCTACATGTTTAGATGTTTTCAGCCTGAGAGCTGATCCAGGTGCCTCACTTGCTATATGACTGAAAAAAAAAACCTGAAAATATTATCTTATGTGATTTTAATTAGAAATTTAAAAGTGTTTTCTTTAGGGGACTTTTCAGAAAAATGCTAAACGAAACAATCATAATTTAACTTAATGGTGCCAGCTTCAACAACCCCATTCACATTAATAATTTGTGGAATAGACTTTTATGTTACTTTGTGGGACACACAGGAAGAATTACAAGCCAGAAACAGAAGAGGAGAAAGACTGTATTTTTATCTTATTTTCAAATGATTACAAAGTTTTTAACTCCAAATAATAGTTGGCATTTTATTTTGAAGTAGTTTGTACTTGGGGTCCTGTATGCCTCTAACAATGCTTGCTAAATAATTTCATGTATGAAATGGTCTGTACAAGCAAGTGGAAAATCTACTGAAAAAAGTGTCAATTGTTGCTTAACTGTTTGCTTCTCCACCAGACCCCAACAGGGAGCAGCATTAGATTATATTCCATCCAGTCTTTCTTCCCATCTTACTTGTTACTCCATATGGGAAAGGAAATAAGCTATCTGATGAGTTGTGACAGTCAATGAAACCTGGGAAGTTGTCATGAGTAGAGGGTATGCTGTCACTGCATAGAAGTAGGGAGCCCTTGGCTTCTCTCACCCTCTCTTGTCCTTTTGAACTGCCCCTGCCCAGGCTCACTGTGTGGTTCATGTCTCTCTTCTCCACATGGCAAGTAGAATGTCACTTGTTCTAGCAGCCCAACCCAATTTCTGCTCTCTAGAATCTAGTTTCTTAGACTGGGACTAAGTGGGTAAATCTAGGCTGCTACAGGTGTCAACATCAGTTTCTGTACCTGTGTCATTTCTCTGAAAAAAAATCAATTATACACAAAGGAAAGAGAAGGGACAAAGAAGATACATTATTTTATAGCAAGTGGTTACAAGATTAATTTACAAAAGATGAATCATCTGGTTTTGGTTCACAGAAAACTGAAAATTCCCATCCATAAGCATTATTTATTAATGCCAGAAAGAGCGATGTTGGAGCCTCACTATGATGACTCTGTCCAGGGTCCTTTCCAAGCTGTGTGCCAGGTGGGAGAGAGTTATATCCATATCATGTGGCACGCCCACTAATGAAGCTACCTGAAAGAACTGTGATAAAAGCTGGAGACTTGAATTCTACTCTAGCTTTGTTGTATCTCTTTAGAAAAATCAATGACTATCTCTGGTCCTCAGCCTCACCTTCTGTAAGATGAGGGATTGAAGTGGATCATTACCAAGTCCCTATGTCAAAGCATCTAGGACTCTGTGGCTGTTTTCCCTTGTGGCTTTGATAACAGGGAGAACGTAGAATGTCATCATGGGAAATCCCCAAAATTCTTTGTTTTTGAGATAAGGTCTTGCTCCATTGCCCAAACTGGAATGCAGTGGTGCTACCATAGGTCATGGCAGCCTTGACTGCCTGGACTTAAGTGATCCTCTCACCTTGGCCTCCCCAAGTGCTGGGATTACAGGTTTGAGCCCACAAAATTCTTATAACATCCAAGTATTAGGAGGAAAAGGTGCCATCTGGACTCTTCAAGAGCTGTGCTCAAGTAATCTCACTGAGCTTTTGGTGAATGGTTTTATCATCCATCAGATGAGATAATATTGCCTAGCTTAGAAGGCTATTTGACTATTAAATGAAGTAACAGTTTCTGGCACAGAGTAGGTGCTCAACAAATTCTCCTTTATGTATGTTTCTATAGATACACATCAAGAGGCACAGTTTAATTAATTTCCTCTTAGAGGGAGGGAAAGAGAGAATGAATACATATTGTGGAGGCTACTATGGTGGAACCTGAAATGAACTGGGCCTCTTTCCACATGCATCTGAGTTGTTCAATATTTAGAAATGTAGTGTGATATACTCTGGGCAAGAGAGAGAAACTGAACAAAGACAAGTGCCCTCAACAGCTGTCACTCAAACCCCCTGGGGAATGTCTACCCCTGAGTCCCTGGAGCAGGGGTATAACCTCCGCTACTATATTTTTAGTTTTTCCCTTTAAGCCAGCAGTTCTCAATTCTGACTGCACCTGGTTTCTGAGTTCCACCCCCTAACATTCTGTTTTAATTGGTTTGGGCTGCATCCTGGGCAAGAGAAGGCTTGAAAATGTGCTTCCCCATGTGCTTTTAATGCATTGTTGAGATTGGCAATCACTGCTTTAAACACACTCAGCCAGAAGGGGCCTTTGGTGGTGTAAAACCTCCCCACGGTGGAGCCATCCCAGCTTAGGCGGAGCCACGCTGGGTGCTACACTCACCTGCAGTACTTGAGAGGAGTCCCCGAGAACTCACTGCCATCAGACTCAGGCTCAGATCGGTTCTCAAAGTCGGAAATTCGAAATACAGACAAACTGGCATTCACATAGCCAACCATGCACCTATAAGAGGAAGCAATTCTACCATTAGAACACTGACCACCTTTTCTATCCAGTTCCCTGAAGACCCTGCTTCCCAGACATCCCTGCAATTGTAAATGCCTTTAACTGGCCCTGCCTTGTCAGCAGTACTTGAGTTGGCATGTGCTGAAAAGCCCTGAGCATGTTGAATCAGGAACAAGTTGCTTGTCTTGGTTCTTGTCTTTTTTATGCAGAATTGCCGTATAGAACATCTCTACCACAATCAATGCTTTAGTGAAATAGGTAAAAAGAAGCATCACATTATGGGCATAAATTATATGTAAGTTACAGCTTCTTTCGTTGATGATACACATAAACACAGTTCCTCATTAATGGTTTTATATATATTTGTAGATATTCTCAAAATGTTCCAAATATGATTGGTGTGCATATGATTCCCCTCCCCAACTCATATCCCATGCTACAGTCATGCTAGACTATATTCCCTGAAAGCATCTGCTGTTTTCATGCTTCTGCTCAAGTTATCTTTTCTGTTCGAATTCTCTGCCTCTTTAAAAGTGGAAATTGTATTTATCCTTCAGTGGCCAACTGAAACACAACTCCTTCTGGGAAGACAACCTAATCTCTCCAGGCACAATAATTCACTACTTTCCCTCTCTCTGTAGTGCCACTATACTTAGCTCACCATTACCATATCGCTTGTACTAGAGTTGGCAGCATACATGTATGCCCTCTTCTTTGGACTGTGGCTTTTTGGGAGCAGAGCAGGTATCTTAGGTATTTACATATCCCATGACGTGGGACAGTCTTGTGCAGTGTAGGAATCCCGTAAATATTGAATCGATTTGATTTCAGGAAACAAAAGTACGAGATTCTATCGATCTTTGTAGATTGAATAGGTAGATAAAATCAAGGATTCAATCATTCTGTCAATAATTCCATTCAAGAAAAAGCACATTTTAAAAATATGATAAGCACATTTTAAAAGTAGCACTCTTAGAAACATCTTTTCTACAAGTGTCTTTAAACAGTTTTACATATTGAACATTGTGACACATGAGCTTATTGAAATAACAATGTTTGACACTTTGTGTGAAATTAGCACTCTTAGATACATCCTGTATATATTTTTCTTTAAACAGTGTTTTACATACAAAAGCTTGGGTTTTGGGGTGAAATCTTAGCTCTGCTGCTTTCCAGCCATGTAATATAGGCAAGTTATATAACTTCTTTTTCTTTCTTTCCTTTTTTTTTTCCAATGAGCTTGGGCCTGGCTCTGTTGCCCAGGCTGGAGTGCAGTGGTGCAATCATGGCTCACTGCAGCTTTGACCTCCCAGGCTCAAATGATCCTCCCACCTCAGACTCTTGAACAGCTGGGACTACAGGCATGTGCCACTACACCTGATTTATGTAACTTCTTAAAGTGACAGAAGTTCTCACCTCATAGAATCATTGAGGGGATTAAATTAAATTATGAATGTATGACATGTGATATAGATCTTAGCCTGTAAGTAAAATAAATGTGGGTGATGATTATTCATTTTTTCTTGTATCTAGCAGGAGGTCTGTAAATAATTACTGATTAAATGCATAAATGAGGATCTTCAAATTCTCTTCATTAACGCATCTGGCATGATTATTCCAAGCTGCTGAACACTAAACCAAAATGATGACATGAACACAGTTCTGAGAACACATGGGTTCTGCGTGTTATTTTGCTCAAGACAAATCGCTGGCTTTATCATGGCCTTAAAAGAAATGAACCAAGCTGAAGGCCCATTTGTCAAGTCACTCATGGGTGAAAACAAATGGTCAGTGGGTGCATAACATGCCTTAATCCAACTGCTAGCAGGCCTCCCCTACTACTTACTCTCTGAAAGGGTAATTCGGAATGATGTCTCCCTTACCTATGAACTGTCTAGAACTGGACATGAAAATAAATGAGTGCCTTCATGATGACTAGCTGTCACAGAGAGGGAGTAAGTTTTAGCAGAGTCTTTCTCAAGATCTGAGCTGTGGGAAGGGAAAGGTGTTCTGGGAACTGGTGAAAAAACAGGCCCAGCACTGAAATGGAATATTCATGACCCCTGCTGCACTCTTATCTCACAGAGCAGCCCTAAGGCTTTATCAAGGCTAATGCTGCTGTCCATTGGTTGTTCTGCTCAAAAACTACATTAAGAAAATTTAAATTTAAACAAAACACTTGTCTCATGGGCCTATGCATGTAATGACAGTCATAAATCCAAGTTGAAAATGTGGCTCTAATGGGTGGTTTCTCCTGAGTGCAAAGCATGAAATGTGGACCTAGTATATGAATACACAGTTATCAGCCATGTATGTATTCCTTTTATTTCATTTCCATAATGGGGGAAAAAATAGATGGCTAGGTATTTCACTAATTCCTTTCACCTTTTGTAGACTGTTAGCTATTGCCAACATCAAATAGTTAAGGCCATCATCAATTCAGGCAAGTGACATTTCTCATACTTTGCTGTATAAAGTTCAGCTAGTGGCATGCAAGTATCAACTCATTGACCCACTGTTATAGCAGGAAGGTCACAGGTAGTAGAGAGACCATGTGTATCACTGGGTTTACCAGCAGGAATGCTACATACCCTCACTGTGACCCACCACCAGCTCCCAGTGAGACAGAGGAGATAAGGCTACAATGATGATCAGGGAGAATTGAGAAGTACCAAGAAAAAAGTATCAGATAAAGGTAGAGTTTCCTGTGAATATAAAGTCAGTTGTCTTAAAGAACTGGCAGATGGCCTCTGTAGGCACTTCCAAGAAAGATCTAGAAAATGTCTTATATTGAGTAGTGCTGTTTGGATGAGGATGCATATCTCTTCCATGTAACTTCAGAGAAGACCACATATTCATTTACAGGTGAGAATTCTGCCATGAAAACCATTCGCCACTTGTTGTTTTCAATCCTTTAATACATAAGAATGGGATGAGCCAGCAATCACTGTACTATTCCAAAGGCCAATGACTTTCTATACCTTGACAATTCTGCTACTCTATGACTTCAATAATTTCTAAAGCATTGCTAAATTGGAAAAAGAAAAAAAATCTAAAAAGTAATAGAGTGGCCAATGGGGCAGAAAGTAAGATTCATGAAGAAACATACATAAATTTAACTATTTGAATACATAAAAAATGACCAGTGGAATAGAAGATAAAAGATCTATAAATTGAAAGTGGCAGAAGGCTCTTAAGTCAAAGAGAAAAGTTAAAAAAGAAGTAAAATGAAAAGCTCTGAAGGGCCCAATAAAATTGATTTAAGGATGCTATTAGATACATTTTAGTCACCATGGACATTATTTTAAATCTAATAGTTTGTTAAAATTCTAAAGCTTTGATTCTCTATCAGTTATGCATAAAGGTTTACATTTTATTTTTTGGTTCCCCCTAAAACAAGGTAGATTTCACCATATTTGAATTTGGGAAAGAACCAAAAACCATTGGGATGGAAACTCCAGGGAGTTTACGGTTAAGGGACAGCCCCTAGGGCTGTGAGGTGCAGGATGGAGAATGAGTCGAGGCTCTATCTTGATGTTGGGCTCCCAGAGTTACTCAGCCTTGTGATTCTGGATTTAGCCTCTTTTAATCTTTTCCTGCTCCTTAAAATGAAGATTATAATGCACATCCCACTCCCTGGGCTGTTTTGAGAATCAAATCTAAAACACATGTGAAAGTGGTTTGAGTGAAGGTATGCTGTTTTAGGCTAAGCCAAGCAGAGACTGTCGATGATAATTGCAATTAGAAAGAAATGCAGTGAAAATGTGGCACATATACACCATGGAATACTATGCAGCCATAAAAAACGATGAGTTTGTGTCCTTTGTAGGGACATGGATGAACCTGGAAACCATCATTCTCAGCAAACTGACACAAGAACAGAAAATCAAACACCACATGTTCTCACTCATAGGTGAGTGTTGAACAATGAGAACACATGGACACAGGGAGGGAAGCAACACACACTGAGATCTGCGTGGGGGGAACTAGGGGAGGGACAGCAGGGGGTGGAGAGTTGGGGAGGGATAACATGGGGAGAAATGCCAGATATAGGTGATGGGGAGGAAGGCAGCAAACCACATTGCCATGTATGTACTTATGCAACAATCCTGCATGTTCTGCACATGTACCCCAAAACCTAAAATGCAATAAAATATATATAATAAAATAAAATAAAATCTATAAATTGCTGCCAAAAAAAAAGAAGTAACTGGGCAAGATAATGTGTCTTTAAATTTCTCTTAAAATGGGTTGGTATGCTCACTGAAAGTTGCTAGATAATTAGTGTGTCATGGCCACATGCTTACATTAGTCAAAAATTTTATAGAAGCCTTTTCAAATAACTGGATTGTGAGCTTTATGAAATTACTCAATTATCCATGCCTTAGCCCATTTACATAGGATTCATAATGAAGTTGAACCCAGTCCAGGTTTGCATGAATTCAGTTGATTTGATTTGGTGCCACTTAACTCCTTGGGGTCGATCAATTACAATGGCTGTAGAGGACAAATTATCTGGCTCAGGCTAGTGAACCAGGGCTGCTTGTGTAAGTACACAGCAGCCTATGTAGGGTGATTTCTGGGTTATTAAGAAGACCCTGTGATCCCCAAACACACCTAACTCTGACCTATAGACACCAAAGTCCTAAAATAAGAATTTAATTACTTTGGCTTTAGCCAAACAGGGATTTTTGAAGTATGTTAAGACTTCTTGCACTTTTTCCAAGGTACAGGAATAAAAACTAGGTAATATGTTATAAGTTTGACTAGGCTTTATCTGACCATATATAGCGTGCCCTGGCTTTGCAAACCACTGAGGCAATGCCACAGAATTGATCCCCTCCAGGGAGTTTAGTCTACCCAATTTGCTTTGGGTAATATAGGCATCAGTCAGGTCAATACCCAGGAAAAAATAATTCACTTACTTATTCCACAAATACTTACTGAGGACCTATTGGTACTCAGTACATAGTTCCGTATTTCCTATGTAAGATCTGCAGAGTCTACGCATAATGGCACAATGTAAATCAGATTGTAACTTTCCTTTTGCAAACTCATAAAATGACATAACTATATACATATCATACACTACTTTTTTGCTATACATTAGCATATCACACATTTCTAAATTCATAGTGGGCAGAGATTCGGAGATGGGGAAAATGATTAATTGCTACTTTTACATTGGATTCCATCTAAAACCTGTTTGAATTGTATGTCCTCCAACTCTTCAGTAGATGAGGATGTGTTTTCTTTGGCTGAGAGTGTTATTATTTATAATAAATCATAATTCTACCTCTCCTATCACAGGCCTCTCCTTCTGGGTGTGTATCCCATATTCTCCAGTGCAAAGTCTTCTGAGTGTCCAACCTCAAAAAATGGCTAGAAATAGAAATTGCATAATGGTTTTATAGCAAACTTACTTTTGCCCAGCTTCTCCTTGGCCTGCACAAGGTCCATACTTATAAGCATACACCAAGCGAGGGATAAAGTCAGATGTTATTGCTATGACAAATGCATTTGTAATAACAGAGAGAATTCCAATGCCTTCAAGAATTCCATACCAAATTCCTATTCAAATAGAAGTGTTGTATTAGTTCCATACACAAAGCAGAGGTAATAATTATGAAAAAAATGAGGGAATTCATTTTTAAAAGTCCTTTTCATGGGTCCTTTCTTCATCTTTCCAAATACTGACTGTTGCAACCAGGAGGAAGGATTTGTCCAAACAACTTGGCACTAAGGGAGTTTCTATGGAAGTGTCTACATGTTCGTGATTTAATAGTCAGGATCAGACATGAGGCAGAGAATTCTGGTCAATGATAAAGCTCCAAAACAGCATCTGATAGGATCAGCACAAATAATGTCAAGCCCCACCAGACTGGTAGCTCCTTAAGGGCATGGATAGGGTCCCTTCTGTTCATCTTTGTGGGTGCTGCCCATGACACACTGACCCAGGGTAGGTGCTCACTGAATGTGTGTTTGTTTCATATGGAGGTTAAAAGACTTAATTATCAAGAACATCCACATGCAATTCTCTTCCACACATATTGGCTGGGTGATTGCCTGCTCTCTGCTAACCATTGAATGTAGAAATGAATAGAAAAAAGACAGTCTTTGATCTCAGGCAGCTCTCATGAGGACTGCATCTGATTCAATTCAGCATCTCTAGTCAAAGACCAAAGTTCATCTCTGCCCTTAGAAAAACTGGATTATACTTCATGTAAATTGGGCAAACATTTAGGAAAGAACAAATTAAGGCTAAGCAAATGGAAGATCTATTTTAAAAAGGATGTCAGTGATAATAAATCTAAATTTTAGATTCTATAATCTTAAGATAGAAATAATCAAACTGAGAATCTATTTAAGAACAAATCCTCTAGCATTGGAAATTATAAAATTCCAAATAGGCAGCTTTACTTCTTGACTAATATTATTTAAAAGTAATATAATTATTCATTGCAAAAATTAGGTGAATTATCTCAAATGGAGACCACAATTAAAAATCTAAAGTTTGTGGGTTTTAAAATTTTATTCACCAGATGGTTAATATTTATTTTAAAAACATACCCAAATCCAACTTACCTATGTCTTTGGCCCTTGAAGCTAAAGGTCTCCTCCACTGTGTGACAAATTTGTAAGCATCAAGTCGAATTTCAATTATGTTATTCAGTAAGGCCAGAAGTGGTGCTAGGGGAAAAGCTGCCACAAAAATAGTTGTGAATCCAAACTGAAGAACTAGGAAAGAAAAAAGGAAAAAGAACAGGGAGTATTGGTTTTCCATTACTATTTTCACAGGGCTCATAATCTGAATATGTGATTGTCTTAAGTCCCATTTTTCCCAAAACAGAAGCACAGGGGACATCTTTTTCAGAAAGATGGCCAGGAAACTGGGAAAATAGGTACTTCCTGGGCCTGGAAGCAATGGAATCCTAGGAGCAATGAGCACACCTAGGATCCAGATTTCGTTTCCTAAATATCATTCTCTAACAAAAGGAATCAGTGTTTTTTGGAGGAAGGTTTGATTCCAGAGCTATGGTAGGGACAATACAAAAGAAGCCTGGAATATCTTGTGGTGCCAGAAAGGAATGCTGAAAAAATGATGGGGACATGCCAATAGAACACAAAACAAGCTGAAGGCACACCTAATGGCCAAATCTGGAACAATTTGTACAAAACAAAATTAATAATGAAAGCAGGGGATTATGACCCAAAGACTAAGTAACTAAGTCCAGACTGATGTAAATATATACCTACGAAATAAATAATTGATTAAATAATGTAGATAAGGGATGGCTCTTCATTACGGTAGAATTCTAATTAATCAACATAGGTGAAATTATAAAAATTAAAAAAATCACCATTAGTCAAATGTCACGGTAATAATTTTTGTAGGCAAGAAATATCAAAGAATGCTATAATTAGTAGGAGAAAGTATATTGAAGAAACTAGGGTATTTATGGATTCTTAAAGTATCTCCTCACATAATTTTTACTAATACAAAGGAAAAAACAGTAACTTTTTAGCAGAGAAACCTGAAAAACCTCTTTTGTTTTTTTGTTTTTGAGATGGAATCTCACTCTGTCGCCCAGACTGGAGTGCAGTGGTGCGATCTTGGCTCACTACAACCTCTGCCTCCCTGGTTCAAGCGATTCTCCTGCCTCAGCCTCTTGAGTATCTGGGATTACAGGCACCCATCACCATGCCCAGCTAGTTTTTATATTTTTAGTAGAGATGGAGTTTCACTGCGTTGGCGAGGTTGGTCTCAAACAACTCCTGACCTCGTGATTGACCCACCTTGGCCTCCCAAAGTGCTGGGATTACAAGCATGAGCCACCACGCCCAGTCAAAAACACCATTTTAACCAAGTGATCAAAGTTAATATCGCCAGTAGTAAGACATAATGATGTCACACATCCCTGATATGATGCACTGAGGAGGGTATAACATCATTTTTGTGGTATTCTTGCCAAAAGTGAATTACCCCAACCCAACCATGCAAACACATGAGACAAACCTGAATTGAAGAAGCTTCTACAAAACTACTGACAGGTACTCTGCAAATGTGTCAAGATCAAAAGCAAAGACAGACTGAGGAATTGTCATAGATTAAAAGAAAGTAATGAGACAATACATCTAAGTGAATGTTGCATCTTGGAAGTATTGTGAACAAGAAAAAAGTTATTACTGGGAAAATGCAAAATCAAATAAAGTCTGTAGATTAGACAACAGTATTATATTAATAACTGCTGGTTTTAATAAATATGTAAGATGTTAACATTAGCAAAAGTAAGGTATAGAAACTACTGTTTTCTCAACTTTGCAAAATACAAATTTTTTAAAAAGGAGGTGGTCTTTCTCTGCTGCGAGCTTCCAAAATGACAAAGAAAAGAAGGAACAACGGTCGTGCCAAAAAGGGCCGCGGCCATGTTCAGCCTATTCGCTGCACGAACTGTGCCCGATGCGTGCCCAAGGACAAGGCCATTAAGAAATTCGTCATTCGAAACATAGTGGAGGCCGCAGCAGTCAGGGATATTTCTGAAGCGAGCGTCTTTGATGCCTATGTACTTCCCAAGCTCTATGTGAAGCTACATTACTGTGTGAGTTGTGCAATTCACAGCAAAGTAGTCAGGAATCGATCTCGTGAAGCCCGCAAGGACCGAACACCGCCACCCCGATTTAGACCTGCGGGTGCTGCCCCACGACCCCCACCAAAACCCATGTAAGGAGCTGAGTAAAAGATTGAAGACAACTATTCCCTGGAGAAAAATAAAATGGAAATTGTACTTAAAAAAATAAAATAAAATAAATTAATAAATAAAAAGGAGGTGGTTTCTGATGCAAAATAGCCAGTCAGCATAATAGAAAATAAAAAAGTTTACTGGGCATCACGGACAAAAAGTATTTGACTGTTTGAATGACTATATATGTATACATATATGACTGTAAAATAGTAAAAATTATATTTACAAACTTTATTTTAGAAAGTAACAAGAACAAAACAATGACTACACATATATAGCATTTTCTATGTAAGAACAGGCATTGTTCTAATTACTTCATATAAATCAACTCATTTAATTTTCATGACAACCTTATGTGGTAGGTACTACTATTATCCTCGTTTTACAGGTACAGAAACTGAGGTACAAAGAAGTCAGGTAACTTGCCCAAAATAAGTAACTAAGAAGGGACTCTGGCTGGGTGCAGTGGTTCACACCTGTAATCCCAGCACTTTGGGAGGCCGAGGCAGGTAGATCACGAGGTCAAGAGATAAAGACTATTCTGGCCAACATGGTGAAATCCCATCTCTACTAAAAAACCAAAAATTAGCCAGGCGTGGTGGCACGCACCTATAGTCCCAGCTATTTGGGAGGCTGAGGCAGGAGAACCACTTGAACCTGGGAGGCAGAGGTTGCAGTGAGCCATGATCGTGCCACTGCACTCCAGCCTAGCAACAGAGTGAGACTCCGTCTCAAAAAAAGAAAAAAAAAAAAAAAAAAGAAGGGACTCTAACCCCCGTGGTGTAGCTACAGAGTTCTGCATATTCCACCTACCTTATCTAGGTGACACTGCCACCTCCAGGTATCCCCTTTCTTTGGTCATATTCACACTCAGTGCTTGTGCTAGGTGGCTCTTTACCCACCAGCAAATGTGGGCATTCCCCTGTTTCAACCGTGGATTTATTTTTCTCCTGGCTTCTCTCTTTCCTTGGGTAAGTCCATCTACTCCCATGACTTCACTATTCTCTCTCTGATAAGGGTTCTCAATTCTTTATCTCTAACCCTGACTCTTTTCAGGGAATTTCCAGTTGTCTGCTATGCTACAGAAACAGCACTCCCCAAAACAATCTCTGTATCTCATTCTTGATCCTATTTGTCCTTTTATGTTCCTCCTTCTTTCCTTCCTTCAGAATCAACTTGCATAAAAACCAGGTCTCAACTAGCTTAGTTTTGAGAACCATTAGCCTTTTAGTCCCGACAATTACTCTTCAGATATATCTCTCATTTCTCCCTCCTCTCCACTTCCCTATTTGAGTTCGACTGTGATTTTCTAACTGGCTTTTTTTGCCTCCAAACTTTCAGCTCCCTTCCCTATTATTCTGCTGTCAGTGTGCCTAAAATGTTGGTTCAAGCCCATCACTCATGTCCCTACACAAAATGTTTCAGTAGGTTCTCACTGTCTACAGAATAAATCCCAAACTTTTCACCATGCCATTTAAGGATCTCAATAAATTGACTCCAAGCAAACTTCCAAGCCTCCTGTTCAAATAGACCCCACACAGAAGACTGGTTTCCCAAACAATCCTCTATTCTGGCCACACTAGTCTTCTGATTTTATGGGGATACAGTATATATGCACTTAGTGTTTCTATGACTACTTTGATGAAATTCTATTCTTCCTTCAAGAGTACATACAAGTGTACCCTCTTGAGTCTTCCATAACTGTAATTAACTGCTGCCTCCTCTGTAGCTGCCAAAACTCTGCTCACCACCATAAAATTTACTTTGTCTTGATTTTATGGTGTTTTGCCTTTTTCCCCTTTTGCAGTGAACTTAATGAAAGTAGGAATAGCAGCTTCTTTATGTTTCTATTTCCTACATACTCACTAAAGGGGTTTTTGTGTATGGGAAGGACTTGTCCGGTACCAAATAATGCTAGTTCAATAACTGACACATAATCACAATGAAGAAAGGCCAGAACACAAAGAATACCTATCAGGTAGAAATAAAACTGACAGAGATGATTCTTAACAATCACTAATAGTATTAGATGTTACGAACAGAAAAATGCGACTAAAGATTAGTTTTTTAAGGTTGTATTTATAATGGAAATAACTTCAAGTTTAAAAGGAAAATGTATTCAGATCATTGGTAGTTTTTGTTTGTCTGACACTTAATGAGTTTCATTATCTAGTTAAATATTACGGCCTAAAGTCAAACTTGCCAATTATTTTTACATAGCACATGATGCTGGTCTTGAAGTGATTAAACTATGATGCCCATTAATTACTGCTATTTTTTTTTTTCTTGGGAAGAGACTTGTAGCATAGAGGTAGATTTAAAAAAATTCATTGGGAAAAAACTTTTAAATATTGGAATGCACAAAGAATTATATAACAAACTTCCAAATATCCATGGAAGAGGTAGAATTAACTCTTGATAACATTTTGTCATACCTGCTTCATATCTTTTTACAAATAAAATAAATACTATATGGATAAAACTGAAGTTCCCTCTATTTTTTGCTCTTGAGTGGTCTCCTCTCCCTTCACAGAAATAATTTCTGACATGAGTTTTGCATGCATCCTTCCAGTTTATATATATATATATATATATATATATATATATATATACACACACACACACATATATATACATACACACACACACACAAACATCCATATATCAATAAATTATTTATAGTGCCTATGTAATGTAAACAATATTTTTGTGCCTAAAATTTACATAATGGTATCATTATTTACAAATTTTTTGCCCTGTTCATAGTACATGATATTTTTGAGATATTATCTTGATCTATATAGATATAGTTCAGCTTTTAACTGTTTTATATTCTAATATGTAAATATACCTTCTTTTAATTTACTTATTCTCAGACATTACCTCTTCGATATAACTTTTCCTTGTTTTTATTCCCTTCTGGGACTTCTATTACAAATATTTCAGCCTTTATGGCTGTTTTGCATGTTTCTTACGTTTTCTGCTCTGTTTTTCTATTATTTTCTCTTGCTTCTGTTTGGATCTTCTTTTTATTGACTTGTGTTCAAGTTCACTAATTCACTGTCTTATGCTGAGTGAATCTGCTAATTTTTTTTTTTTTTTTTTTTTTTTTTTAGACAGTTTTTTTTTGTTTTCGCCCAGCCTGGAGTGCAATGGAGCGATCTCGGCTCACTCTGCCTTCCAGGTTCAAGTGATTCTCCTGTCTCAGCGTCCTAGTAGCTGGGATTAAAGACACATACCACCATGCCCAGCTAATTTTTGTATTTTTAGTAGAGACAGGGTTTTGCCATGTTGGCCAGGCTGGTCTCAAACTCCTGACTGCAAGTGATCCACCAGCCTCGGCCTCCCAAAGTGCTGGGATTATAGGCATGGGCCACCATGCCTGGCCTCAATCTGCTGTTAAATATATCAAATGAGTTATTAATTCTAGGTTTATATTTTGTAATTCTAGAATTATTTTTTATAGATTTTAATTCTCTTTTAAAATTCTCCATTTTAAAATTTTTGTGAATACTTTCTTCTATTTTTATATATAAATCATAGTTATTTGAAAGTCTGTGTGCTAAACCCTATTTCTGAATCATCTCTGGGTCTCCTTTTTCATCTTAATTATTAGTCACATTTTCTTGCCTTTTTGCATACCTAGTAATCTCTTCATTTTATGCCAGACATGTAGAGGCTCTAGATCGAGGGTCAGCTAACTATGGTCTGTGGCCAAATTAGGCCAACCATTTGATTTTGTTTTTTAACCACCTGTTAGCTAAGAATAGTTTTACATTTTAAATGGCTGTAAAAATGTCTACATAATTGCCTTGATCTTGCCATTGGCTCAAAAAGCCAAAATTATTTACTATCTAGGTCTTTAGGAACAAATTTGTGATACTCTGCTCTCAGTGATGTTCTCTTCTACCACAAAGAATTTATCCTGGTGATGGTAAGGCAGATGAGACAGATCACTTAAAGCTGGTCACAGATTAAGCTGGGCTAGTGCTGACACAGAGTTTTTGTAAAGCTTATTCCACCTTTGATTTGCTCTTGTTCCTTTGCTGTGATTGAGAAGCTGGTGAGTCCCTATCTCCTTAGCTCTGAAAGGCAATAAGAGGCTCAGTTCTGCCCTTTGAAAGGTTTTAAGGTTAGTTCTTCAGCCTCTTGCCCATCACATCTTCAAAGTGTTGCATTATTAATTACTTTACATAATGATAAAAAGGTCAATTCAACGGTAAGTCAGAATCATACTAACTTGTATGTACATAATAACCCAGTTTCAAAATACATAAAGCAAAAGTTGACAGAACTAAAAGTAGAATAAGATAAATCCACAATCATACTTGGGGATTTCAACACTTCTTTTTTAGTAACTAGTAGGTAAGATGCACAACATTTATTAAGGACCTAGAAGATTTGAAAAACACAATTAACCAATCTTGCCTAATTGACATAAAAATGTAGAGCATTATACCAAACAACTAATGGCAGAACATACTTGAAACATTTATCAACACAGCTGGTATTAAGGAGCATAAGGTAAACTTTAATATAACATATATATTATATCAAAAGTCAAAATAACACAGAGAATATCCTCTGACAACAACAGTGTAATTAAATTAGAATCAATGGCAGAGCAATATATAGAAAATCTTTAGATGTTTTGATACTAATAAATTCCTTCAAAATGCATAGTCAAAAATAAATTACAAGGGAAATGGAAACGTCTTGCTAATGAAATACAACATATGAAAACTTGTGGGACACAGCTAAAGCAGTATTCATAGAGAACATTATAGCTCTGAATGCCTACATTAGAAAAAAAGAAAAGGTGAAAATCAGCATCTTGAGATGTTGAGAAAAAAGTAAAATTAGGCCCAAAGGAAGTAAAGGAAGGAAATAAAGATAAGAGCAGAAATGAATGAGCTAGAAGGCAAATATATGGTGGAGAAAAATCAACAAAGCCCAAAGTTAGTTTTTCTTTTGAAAAGTTAATAAACCTTTAAGGCAGTCTGTTTTAAAAAGGGATAAAAGCACAAACTATGAAATTATAAGTGAAAAAAAGGGCACCACTATACACCCTAGATACATAAAAAGTTAAGGAGATATATAAACAACTTCATGCTACTAAGTTTGAAAACTTAGATGAAATGAACAAATCTCTTGAAAAAATACACAACTAAAAAACAGCTTATGAAAACAGATGTTAGAATAAATAAAAACTGAAATAGTCCTATGTCTATTAAGTAAAATAAATTTATAATTAAAGTTATTCTAATAATAAAATTTCAAGTCTTGCTGCTTCACTGTAAATTCTTCCAAGTATCTAAGTAATAAATAATAGTAATCTTATGCAAGCAAAGCTGTTTAAGAGAAGAGGAAAAAACATTACTCAATTATTTTAAAGAGCCATCATAAAAATGACACCAAAATGTGAATGAAACATTACAAGAAAGAAAAACTACACTATAATATCTTCCATGAATTTATATATAAATATCATAAATAAAATGTTAGCAAACTGAACTTGGTAATTAAAAAAAATGCATTATGACGCAAGTATGCATTTTTTCCAAGTTTGCTGGGTTAGTTTAACAACAGCAAAAAATAATCAGTGAAATCCACCACATCAGTAAAATTTTAAAAAAATTGCATAATCATTTCAAGAGGTTCAGAAAAATGGCATGATATAATGTAATAGCTAGTCATGATAATAACTTTCAGCAACGTAGGGATATATAAAAATTTCTTTAAGGAAACAATAAAAAGTATGTACAAAACAATATAGGTAGCACCACACTTAATGGTCACATATTGAACACTTTTACCCTCAGGTCAGAAACAATGATGTCCAATATCACCAATTGTACCTGGCATTTTATAAAAGGTCTTAGTGCATTTAGGCAAGAACAACAAAAATATATATAATGACTAGAAAGGAAAATGTCAAGTTATCATTATATGTTGATGATACAATTACGTATATACAGGTAGAAAATCTCAAGAAATATATAAGCAACTCTAATTGATACTAGATGTTAGCAAGTTTGCATGATAAGCAAATATACAAAACAATATTTCCATATATTGATATTTGCAATAAAACATTAGAAAATATAACAATAAAAACATCATTTGCAGTTGCACAAAGATTCCTAAGATGCCTAGAAATAACTCCAAGTTTTACAAAACCTATATACCAAAACCTACAAAAAGTATTGCTGAGAAAAATGTAAAAGACATAAATAAATGCAAAGATATACCATTTTCATGGATTGGGAAAATATGTATCTTCAAATTGATATAGGAGTTCAATTTAATCCCATCTAATATGTAAGATTTTTATGCAAATTAGAAATCTGATTCTAAAACTTATGTGGCAACAATTTTGAAGAAAAAAACTGAAATTTCTTTTCATTTAAAGGCACCATTGAGAGAATGAGAAGTCAAGCCACCAATTGAGAAATGATATTTGATTTGCAACATCTATATCTGACTAATGATTGATATCCAGAATATGTAAATACCAAATCACTAAGAAAAATACAGATACCCCCACTAAAACACGGGCTTGAATGTCAATTCACAAGAGTTTATCCAAATGACTACAAGCATATGAAAATGTGTTCCACATTATTAGTTATCATAAAATTTCAAGTTAAAATCATGATGAGATACTGCTGCATACCAACCCAAATGGCTAAAACAAAAACACATGTTTTAGTAAGTATGTGGAATAACTGGAGCTGTTCTATTATTAGCCAGAGTGCAAACTAGCACAGCCCAGTTTTAAAGACTGTTTTCAAGTGTTAATTAAAGACAAACAAAAGCACATCTAAGGCCTATTAACTCCACTCCCATGTAAATTCTTAATAAAAAACATCTACATATGTTAATCAAAACACATGTACAAAAATATTGATAAAGGTATTATTTATAAGATCCTAAATCTGGAAACAACACAAGTGTCTATCACCAGTAGAATGGATGGATAAATAAATAATACATTCTGATTCAGAAGCCTAGAAGATCTGCCAACTACATAATAGCTCATCTATTGGCACACTGATGCCTTCACTTCTACAAGTAAATTTGCCTTTTTTTTCCTGACTCAAGCTTGCCAGAGGCTTTGCTTTTATTAAAATGCAGTTAACCTAGCACGTTATTTTTTAGAGCGTTCAGGAGTACATTTCATGATATGTGTAGGGTTAAGGGATTGATGGTGGCATGAGGGTCTGTGTGTTGTGTCAGGGCAGCAGGGGACAAAGTTGGGGCTTATCTGGGAGTGGAAATGCAAAACAAAACAACAAAAACAAAAACCAATCCAGATGACTAAGGAAAGATGAGGGTTGGTGTCAAAGACAAACTGCCTGTTTCATAATTTGGCTTCTGGTCTACATTCTAGGAATACTATACAGCACTGAAATGAAGTTCTACTGCCTGTAGCAATAAGGGAGAATGTTAGAAACATGACATTAAGCGAAAGAAGTCAACTACAAAAGAGTATGTACTCTACAGTTCCATTTAAATGGAGAATAACAGGCGAGGATCCAAGATGGCCGTTTAGGAACAGCTCAGGATTGCACCTCCCAGTGAAAGCGCAGAGGGTGAGTGGACGCCGTGTTTTTATTGCCCACAG
>NW_016107333.1:18641570-18670626 GCF_001604975.1 Cebus imitator | reverse complement strand
AAAAAAAAAAAAAAAAAAAAAAAAAAAAAAAAAAAAAAAAAAAAAAAAAAAAAAAAAAAAAAAAAAAAAAAAAAAAAAAAAAAAAAAATAAATGGAGAATAACAAAGGTAAAGCTAATCTATGGTATTAGAAGTCAGGAAAGTGGTTAGAGAGGGTGTTATCAATGAAGGAGGGGACAAAGGAGCCTTCTTTGATGTTGATAATATTCTACTTCTTGATCTACCTCACTGGATAGCAACATTTTCCTATAAAGACCCAAAAGTAAATATTTCCGGCTTTGCAGACCAGACACTCTCTGACACAACTAACCAAGTCTACTGCTGCAGTGCAAAGCAGCCATAGTTAATATGTAAATAAATGGGAGCTGCTATGTTCCAAAAAAAACTTTATTTACAAAAACAGACAGTGGATTGAATTTGACCTGCAGGCAATAGTTTGCCAACCTCTCATCTACATAGATTTGGTTACATTTGTGTGTAAATTTGCAAAAATTCATTGATCCCTACACTTATGTATACTTTTTCACTATAATACTTCAGTGAATACATTTTAAAGTATATAACAAAGTAGGGAAGTCATTAAGAAAATAGCAAAAACAAAGAACAGACATGAGCAGTTAGCTTTCATCAGTGTGCTTGTGATGCTTCTGAGATTTGTTTTGTGCTGCAAAGATACTTCAGTATTTGGAGTACTGCCAAATGCTAGCCACATAAAAGGTTCTTTTTAAGCACTCAATATAGCAACATTATTGTTCATTGTCTTCTTTATGGGAGAAGAATCCATTAAGGGATCTCAAAGTGGTTAGTTCTCTTAATGAATTCTCTTTATTTTTATTTTTAATGTCCAAATTGATTTCTTCTCCAGGTTATATCATTCTGCCATTCTATAGTTGAAACTTTAAAGACATAAGTAGATACTTAGAACATAAGCAATTTCAGAAACATTAAACATCAATTCTACTACTCCTTTAAATTTCAAATTTACCCAGAAACAACTGCTTCCTTTAGAAGAAATGGATCTTGCCCAGCCCTTCCCTCATTTCCACTCCTATGTTAGAGCTTAAAATGAAAGGAAATATATACATGTTCAACTTAATAATGAAGGAGAATATATAACATACTTAATTTAAGATATTTTATTTGCCTTTCCCTCCAGAAGACAAAAAGAATAAGAGAATAATAATGATATAAGTAACATGTACCAAGTACATACTGAGCCAGGCATTGCTCTAAGTCATGTTCATACATTAACTTATTTAGTCCACACAAAGACTCTATGAAATATTTCCTTTTATTATTGTTCCCACTTTAGAGATGAGGAAACTGAGACAAAGAGAGATTAAATAATTGCCCAAGGTTTCGAAGTTAATAAATGATAGGGCTGGGATTCAAACCCAGATAACTTATTTCCAAAGCCCATGGTCTTAGATACGCATTAAGAGAAATAGCTATGGTTTGGTTCTAGAGAAATTTGATTCCTTAAATGTAAGTATAGCATAGTGTAAGCAGGACATGGCTTCCTCTCTGTTTGGCTTAGGAATCCCTATGCACTGATGGGCTTGATGATAATGGGTATATGTTTAGTTGAATATATCTGGAGATCTAAAATTTACAATTAATAAGATAAAGTAGAATATTCCATACTCATTTCTAAGTATTCATCGAAGAGTCCATAGGCATTCATCGGCTGAAGGTTGTAGTCCTTTTCCCATTGTGGGAAGCTTATTTTCCTCTCAGGTCCATGTTCTTGTCGTACTTTTCTTCTAGTCCACCAATTCTGAATTAACCTGGGCAAAAAGATCAATTTCTTACAAAAAAAAGTAATTAAATACTGCATGCACATTCTTCACATTCTTACTTATAAGTGGAAGCTAACCACTGGGTACATGTGGACATTAAGATGAGAACAACAGACACTGGGGACTACTAGAACTTATTTTAATCACTCATGAAACTGTCTCATGTTGGGCATTGCCTATGAGGGTTGAATAGAGGACTGAGAACATCTATAAATGGATACCCCAATACAAAGGCAACGCCAAGATATCTTGAGGAATAGCTGGCTTAAGTGGCTTAATTTAGGATCCTTGAGCAGTCTTGCCACATGAGTGCTGAGCTGCATACTCTGATGTCAGGGGCCTAAAGATCTGCAAACCCATAAAATGTTTCCTCTCTTGGTACATGGATGCCTGCATGAATGGACTTGTTCACTTTTGGCTTTAGGTCTCCACAGGGGCTCTGACTCCTAGTAAAATGCATCTGGTATTGGTGAGGTTAGCACGTGAACCCATCGCAGTGTTCAGGAGTGCAGTTTGTAATATGAGAAAGCATTGAGAAAAATGGGAGTGTGGAGGCAGGTTTGTGTTCCATGCAGGACAAGGAAAAAGTTGAAGGATATCCAGGAGTAGAAGTTCCAAAAAATAAAACACATGGGAAATGAAGCAAATAAAGGGATGAATATCAAAGACAAACTGCCTACTTCACAATTTTGCTCTATGTCCACATTACTAGAAGATAAAATATAATTCCCTTGATGTCTGTGACATTTTAATTGTGATTTAAATCTTAAAGGAGAATATAAGGCTGATAATTTTTGTTTTATGTTTCATTTTTAAAAAGTTTTATGAGAAACATCAAATACTTGGAAAAAGATTTCTAAAAATAAATCTAAGAATAGAAAATTACTGGCTTTGGTTCTGACAGAGAGCTAAGAAAAGACTTTCTGAAGTGAACCAAGTTCCCACTAATTGTTTTGGCTGAGTGGTCCTCCCTGAAACCTCGAGTTTTCTATATCTCTACAGAGACATTGAGCTGACATGAACCAATAGGTGTGGAATTAAAGCAGAAATATAAGCATTGTTGATTTATGTCCCCATTAAAACTTAACTGACCAGAACTGAGCAAACACAGCAGAATTCAAGGTTATCCTTAAGAAGTTGACGCAAGTTTTTGCTCATTGTCATTGATATTTTATCACTAGGTTCACCATAGGGATAGGAGAGTGGAGAAGTTGTTAAGGTGTCATACATAGCTAAGGACTTGCAATGCTGGAGCCCAAAAAGTCGGAGGTATCAATTAAAGCAGCTCATAAGCAAGTATTCAATATTTAGGGGCCAATAGAGGCTCCTTAAAGAATATTCACTTTTGTTCATGCAAACCGTGCTAAATCTCCCAGAAGAGCCAATGTTCATGATTTTCATGACTGCCTTTGGATGTCTAAATGTGAGCACTTAGTTCCAGGTGCACACACTGGCTTAATCGCTGAGTCTGCATTGCTTATCTTACTTGCCACACCTAGAAAAGCCAATAACCAGCAATGTTGCCTCTCAATTATTGATACTAAGGTACTTACGGGTAGCCAAGTTCCATGAAATTATTCCAGGTCTGCTTTAGCACCATTATAATACCCATTTGCATACACAGATCAATAAGGCATCCACTAGGGTGGCACTGCAAGGTAAGCAAACACAGAAATTCCAGAATCAATGGAGAGGAAGAAAGGGTGTCTGGTTTCTAATCTACACAAAGTTGCCCTACGGCTGTTTGATGCAAGTCTGTTGGAAACAAGGAATGATGGGAGCATACAGACCTCTTCTAGTCTCCACCTGTTTATCAGCCTCAAGTAGGCACCTGGGTGTCCTGTGAATCTTCAACATACAGAGAAAAACAAGCCATTAGCACTCTAGGTCTAAGCTTTCAGTGAATATTACATTTAGTTTAACATATCCTCCAATGTGAGTGACTGCTACAACAAGCATCAGGTCTGGAAGAATTAGGAAACCCTCCAGATCTGTCATAACTACAGCTTCTGGGATTCTCCAGGGAATATTTCTCCTCTGGCCTTTCTGTGGGGCTGCCTAACACAGAAGCCAGTTCTTGCTGCTTGCTGTGGACTTTTAACATTTTCTGCTGAATATCAAGTGCTCTGGCCTGTGTAAGCAGAAGTTTTACTTTTGGATTTAAACACATTTGACCTTTCTGAGCCATAGTCATGCTGTCAACAACGTTATTAAACTATTTGCCTAGAATTTTGTGCTGTTGGAATAGCTAGAAGTGAAGGAGAGACTGCTTGTAGTGATCTCACCAAAACCCTACGCCTGGCCCTGTCCAAGTTCCCATCTCCTCTGAAATGCCTCAGATGTAAGGGAATTCATGCAACATTAACACTAACAGGGAATCCTTCCCAATCCTCATAACTGCTGGGTTTAAAAATTACCCAGCATCTGCTGGCATCCTGTTTCTGCCCCCTTTGCTGTCAAGATGTCCTTTCCCCTTCAGTGAAGTCAGAAATCCAGGACATGCTGCAGCCCCCTCCCCATTTTGCCACCTGCTGTCATAGGTGTGAAAGCTAGGGGCCTGAGTCAGGTGCAGACAGGGGCCAGAAGTTTTCAATGCATCATTCACATGCACAAACTATTTTCCTCTGCTTATCTTAGCAGCAAAAGGTACAGAGGCAGTTTTGAGTGGAGATGATTTCCCTGGGATGCCAGGTGGTTTTGAGATTTGGGAAGGGAAGGGAGGAGGATGCTTTTCTCTTTTTACACTTTGCATAAATCACCCTAAGGAAGGGGCTTCTCTGTCCCCATGAATCAGTGACCACTAAGTGTTCCGTTCTCAGCTTAGGGAAGTGTGCAGGGGTCAGGTTCTTACCTTCCAAGGAAGAATGCGATGTAAAATGTGGAGCTGTTCAGATTGACAAACTGAAAAAGAAACATTTTCAGGGTGAAGCTGTTCTCCCACTCAGACTCTGTGCGAGGCTGTTCTGTGGACAAAAGGTGAACAGAATTTGAGAGGCTGAATCTCATCCCCTCTCAACTCCCTCTCTTCCCTTCCCAACACGTGCAGGGTGGGAGCACAGGAGTCCTGAGGAGGCTGCAGGAGGCTCCAGTTTACCCACGGACGGTGTGTGATGGAACAGACCACCCATAGGATCCTCAAGCTTACAGGCCAGACCCAACAAGGGTCTCATGAGAAGTGGCTATGGACGAATCTGAGAGGATTGAATACCTAGACTGTTCCACTCTTACAGAATATCCAGAGAGCCAGCAGCAGAGACAGACAGGCTGTGGAGGCCTCAGTTCCGGTCCTGGCTGTCTTCAGCAGCCTTTTCTTTTCCTCTTAGTCTATGCAGGCTTAGTTCTTACCAGCTCCAAATAGTTCCTTGGTCTCAACTTCTAGTTCTCATATTATACCAGCCTACTGCTTAGGAGGGAGTCAAATTCCTATCATAGAATGCTGAGAGCATGACTCCTTTGCCTTTACCCTCACCCACCATTTTCCATTCTCGTGGACAAATACCAAGGAGGTGACGTCATCTTTAGAGCTTTTACTGCATATCACCATCTGCCTTATAATGTCCTGACCTCAGTCAGGGACCAATTCTCATCTCCATATATTTCAACCTCCATAAAGCAAATGGTCTCTGGACATAATGGTGTGAACCAAAATGTAGATCCATTTGCCCTTAAGATCAAACCTCCAGCTAGAAATCTCATGTCAAATGCACTTATCCTATCACAGGAGCTGCATTCTAAGAGCTGGCAATGTCTAAAAAAAGGTATGTAATACAATAGCATTTTGTCTGTTTCCACATTCCCTGAGCTTCTAATTTCTCATTTAATGCTTCACTTAATCAATTCATTTTCCATGAATTATAACTCAAAATGCGTTCTGGGAGTATATCTGAGAAGGGAAGGGAGAATGAAAGAGAATCTGATTTAAAATGGTTTAAATGTCAGCTTTAGGACTTGTTGAGAGCCATAAAGACACAGGATCCCTAAAGGGTTTCACTTCCGCTACTGAACTCATTGTTACATGGAAAGGTCTCCTGGGTTGCCAGCTAGGTTCCCAGGTATCCCCACCATGGATGGACCAGAACTGTACCTCCACTGGCATTTTTGCTAGCCTGGATCAAGGTACCACAGGGTACATTGTCTACCGATATGCAGTTATCTATTCCATGGACATAAGCCTCTTTCTATCTTTTTGGGCAAGAACTGGTGGTGATGGAAGATTTCAATGACATTCAAAGAGATAAAGTAAAGTGCCTAGCTCTGTATCCAGCACATAGAAAGGTTCAATAAATGCTATCTATGATCATAACGATGATTAAAATTAAGAACACTTTTGTGAGGTTTTTTTTCTCCTCTGGAAGGCATTAAAGCGAGTTATGGGTGGGAGCATGTAATTTTCTCAAACTGCATAGAGCATAATGACCAATACTTTGTTAATAAAATTGGGACAATTTCTTTGTCTTGAAAATGTGATAAATGTACAAGTTATTGCTGGCTACCAGATTGTTCTGGAGTGCAGTGGCATGATCATGGCTCACTGTAGCCTCCACTTCCTGGGCTCAGGCAATCCTCCTGCCTCAGCCTCCGGAGTAGCTGGCACTACAGGTACATGCCACTATGCCTGGCTAATTTTTAAATGTTTTTGTAGGGACAGGGTCTTGTTATTTTATCCAGGCTGGTCTTGAACTCCTGGGCTCAAGCAGTTCTCCTGACAAGGCTTCCCAAAGTGTTGGGATTACAGATGTAAGCCACCATGCCTGGCCTCCCAGTATTCAAAGAAACTAACTCTGGTGTCAGTTTATATACCATGAAAACTTGATACGTTTTTGATTAAACAAAAATGATAGGCAATAGCAAATGAACACTTTCTTAAGTTACACTGGATACTTTATACAAATGTACTCTTGTGATGCTATTTTTTTTTGCAGGAAGAGAAAATCTACTTTAAATTACATTAGTTCATGACATCATGTTTGTGACAGATTTTAAAGCTTTATATAGAAAAATTACCACACATATTTAAATTATTCTGTTGAAGGCAAAGAAAAAAATTGTATGAATTTTAAAATAAAGGGAATATTTCTTTCCAGCAGTGTTAGAGAAAGGAATCTTTGAAACATACTTTCCAGACCACAGTACAGTGCTGTGAAATAAAAAGGATTCCACTTACCTAAATTCGTCAAAAGTAGCGCAACCTTTTCATAGAGCTGTAAAATAAATTTCATGTATTTAATAAACCAACTGCAGGTGTTATAAAATCTATAACTACAAAGGAAATAGGTAATCAAATCATGAGTAAAAATAATTTTATTAAGCATCCATTGCTCAACCAATGAAAACACTGTGTATAGAAACCTCAGACTCTTAGAGTCTGTTGGTAATGGAGATTCATGTAATTTTCAGGGCAAGAAAGAAATGTACAAGGTCCTATCTATTTATAAAATATCACTTCTTATTTTGGGGTGAATAATTTTATGGCAACAAGGCTAGCTACTTATTCATTACCAGCTTTCTCGGCAATGCTGCACAGTCGTAATATTGCTGAGTCTCCGGATCCTGAATATAAAATCTCTAAGCCTGCTTCTGATGGTAAGATTCTGCAATCCTATTGTTTATGGACTGCTGTAAACTCTAGATTACAGCATTCATAAACACTGAAGTGATTAAACATTACTGGAAATTCCCAGAGCTTATGGTACTCTACTTTTCCGTTAGTGGACCAGATGCCGCCTTAACTCACCCATCCTTAACTCACCCAGCCATCTGGTCAATAGATGGCTCTGAGGGTGAGGTGTATGTATGCATGTGTGTGTGTGGGTGTGTTTGTGTGTGCGTGTGTGTATTGAAGAGCTGAGAGCATAGTCTAGGGTAAATCCAGCTCTAGGAGATTCCCCAGAGTGGGTATAATTGAAAGATCAAGTGCTGTTTCTAAAACAAAAGATGATAACTGAAAATGAAAGGGAAAAGTAGTTTAATAGACTGGAACAATAGGAAGATTAAGAACACATTTAGATTAAAGTAGTGAAAATGAAAACACACTGGTTAAAATTGCCAGGCTGGAATTACAGCTTGACCATCCAGCAAGCTTCAGGACTTGGGGAAGTTCCTTATCTCTTCATCAGACCAGTGTTTTCTTTGTATGTGGGTGGGATGGATATTGAACTCACTGACCTTACTGTCCTTCTTAATTTTTGAATTCTCTTATCTGAGATTTCTGTTAATTACAGAAATAAACAACATACTCTGTATGTATTACTTCAAACTTTCAGCAATGACTATGGTTTGCTACATTTGTTATATTAATACAGTGATAGAACCAAATCTTGTGTCTAGAAATCTCAGACTCTTGGAGTCCAATGACCATGGAGATTGGTGTCATTTTCAATAAGAAACCCTTGTGGTATAGATTAGTCATACCCATTTGATCATAAAAATAAAATCCTAGTAAACAACAGATCAGAACAAATGTTCTAATCGAATATATTTTAATATTACAATGTATTACAAAGGCACTATAACATTAAAATTATTTAATTATGTAATTATCAGGCAAAATTAGATTTGACTGGTGAGACAACCTTTCTCAAAAATACAATTCTTGATTAACTGGTTCATTTTATTTATTTATTTTTGAGACAAAGTTTTGCTCTTGTCACCCAGTCTGAAGTGCAATCACACAATCTCGGCTCACTGCAACCTCCCGGGTTCAAGCTATTCTCCTGTCTCAGCTACTGGAGTAGCTGGGATTACAGGCGTGTGCCACCATGCCCAGCTAATTTTTGTATTTTTAGTAGAGACAGGGTTTCACCATGTTGGCCAGGCTGTTCTGGAACTCCTGACCTCAGGTAATCCACCCACCTCAGCCTCCCAAAGTGCTGGGATTACAGGTGTGAGTCACCTCGTCTGGCCTATCTTTTATATCTTTCACAATGACGTATACTTGTCACAGTACCTCACTTTGCACACTGGTCTAAAAGGCCCTCAGAGCTGAGGATATGTGTTTGTTACATGGGTATAAAATTCCATGAAAACATTGGAATTTTAAAAAAAGGAACAACATAGGAGTCAACAAACGATTAATATAAACCTTTTGAAAAATAAGGTAAAGCATACGGGGACACAGTAGGGATCCATGGCTTCTGTGACTACTCCTTGTACATGTTGAAGATATAAGGATATGGGCTGTGAGACTTTGGACAGGACACAGGAGGGAAGGGTACACACACAGAGGGACTCACGGCTGCTCAGGGCTCTCCACATGAGAGGTTTCTGGAAAATGTCTGATTTCTCATTAGGTGGTTGAGAGAGAAACCACAGAAAGTTTGTTCTGCTAAAAGCAGTGGGAAATCTGTTTCTAAACTAGATGCCGCAAATTCTGATTGTGAATATCTGTAACCAGCAGAAACCTTTCTGATCTTACAGATATGTCCAAAAGGAAGCTATGTGTACTTCTGCTTTTATCTTGTCAGTCTGATCAACGAATGTGGACTTGCTCTGAGGCAACCTATATTTTCTGGTTTACTATTTTTGGAAGATGAAATGTATTTTTCACTGTTTACAGTAAAATTAAATATATGATTCATATTGGCATGGCTAGATAAAAAGGATGATCATATTCAGGACATAGGCATAGGCAAGGATTTCATGACTAAAACACCAAAAGCATTGGCAACAAAAGCCAAAACAGACAAATGGGACCTAATTAAATTCCAGAGCTTCTGCACGGCAAAGGAAACAATCATTAGAGTGAACCAGCAACCAATAGAATGTGAAAAAGTTTTTGCATTCTACCCATCTGACAAAGGGCTAATACCCAGAATCCACAAAGAACTAAAACAGATTTACAAGAAAAGAACAAATCCATCCAAAAGTGGGAGAAGGATATGAACAGACACTTTTCAAAAGAAGACATATATGAGGCCAACAAACATATGAAAAAATGCTCATCATCACTGATTATTAGAGAAATGCAAATCAAAAGCACATTGAGATACCACCTCACGCCAGTTAGAATGGCAATCATTAAAAACTCTGGAGACAGCAGATGCTGGAGAGGATGTGGAGAAATAGGAACACTTTTACACTGTTGGTGGGAGTGTAAACTAGTTCAACCATTGTGGAAGACAGTGTGGCACTTTCTCAGGGACCTAGAAATAGAAATTCCATTTGACCCAGCAATCCCATTACTGGGTATATATCCAAAGGATTATAAATCATTCTATTATAAAGACACATGCACATGCATGTTCATTGTGGAACTGTTTACAATAGCAAAGACCTGGAACTAACCCAAATGCCCATCGATGATAGACTGGACAAGGAAAATGTGGCACATATACACCATGGAATACTATGCAGCCATAAAAAACAATGAGTTCGTGTCCTTCGTAGGGACATGGATGAATCTGGAAACCATCATTCTCAGCAAACTGACACAAGAACAGAAAATCAAACACTGCATGTTTTCACTCATAGGCAGGTGTTGAACAATGAGAACACATGGACACAGGGAGGGGAGCATCACACACTGGGGTCTGTTGTTGGGGGCCGAGGGAGGGACAACAGGGGAGTGGGGAGGTCAGGGAGAGATAACATGGGGAGAAATGCCAGATGTAGGTGATGGGGGGATGGAGGCAGCAAACCACATTGCCATGTGTGTACTATGCAACAATCCTGCCTGATCTGCACATGTACCCCAGAACCTAAAGTACAATTAAAAAAAAAAAACAGCAAAATAGACAGGCTTGGGTCTTTTAAAGAAAGAAATAATTTTGGGGAAACATAGTTATTGGAAGATATTTGTGTTAGAATCTCTACATGAATTGGTTACATACTCAGAGAAGTTATCAAATAATTTGGGAACATTTATTTTCACTCTGTGATAAAAATCCATGTTGGTATATACTCAGAATAAAAATACCAACTACATTTAGAACTGTACGACAAATAAATTATAAACAGTTTATAGGTAGAAAAAAACGGATGTAATAACTTTTTAGTCTCTTCCTGGGATCTATCCTTTGTTGGCCTATTTAGCTTGCAACTACCATATTGGGACATTCTTTGGTCACTAGTGAAGCAGAACAGAATTGAGACAATATGATCAGGAACAAGAAATTCCATCCTATTCACTTCAATTCACGCTATCTTTGAAATATGTATTTTTCAAGACATGGAATAAAATATAAACTACTAACTGCCCCTTAACCAGCGATTAAGAGGAATAATATTTTTTAGGACCTAAGGACTTTTGTAAAATAATGTAAATTTTATTTTAAAAGTCCTACTGTATAAAAGTAAACACATATCATCAAACCTATCAGAAACTTGGCATCTGATAAAGAGCTCCTTCTTTAGTTAGCACTGGACAAATCTAGCAAACAGTCAGAAATGGGATAAGTGATTTATAAGAATTATATTATTTAAAAATCAGGGTCTTTAATATAATCTAGCTCTCAGGGTTTTTATATTTAGTTAATAAAAAGTATTAATAATTAATGTCTAAATACTGATTATGTTTGGAAGAAAAGTATGGTCAACATTTTAAGTAGTTGAAAACAACAGACAGCTATAGAAAATATACATTGGCTTGTAATCCCAGCACTTTGGGAGGCTGAGGTGGGCAGATCACGAGGTCAAGAGATTGAGACCATCCTGGCCAGCATAGTGACACCCCGTCTCTACTAAAATATAAGAATTAGCTAGGCGTGGTGGCGCGTGTCTGTAGTCCCAGCTACTCGGGAGGCTGAGGCAGGAGAACTGTTTGAACCCAGGAGGCGGAGGTTGCAGTGAGCTGAGATCATGCCACTGCACTCCAGCCTGGTGCCTGGCGACAGAGCAAGACTCTGTCTCAAAAAAAAAAAAAAAAAAATCTACATCGGGTCATGGTAATGTCTCACATTGAGCTATTTCACAAACCACTTGAGAGTTTACTTCTGAATTGGTCAAAGCTATATTACAACCATTAGTCTTTCATCCTTTATGCTGATGTTTGCTTTAGAAGGACTTAAATTTTTTTTTAGATATTCTGATGAAACCGTTCCAACTATATTACACATTTGGTTGCCCTCATAATAGAACCTGGGAAGCTTCAGGGCACAGGACAGGAGTGTAAATGTGTGTGCAGGAATGAGATGTCATCAGAGATAGCTGAGGAGGGTAAGGTAACTGGCGCCTGCACAGAGAGGTCCTGGCTGATGCTGCTTTTAGAGTTCTTATGTACACTTTTTCTTTTCTTTCCTCCTCTTTGCTATGGCTTGTCATTCCCTGTTCTCATCAGTATTCTTGCCTTAGCAACCTTATGTTATTCTAGTTTGACGTTGGCTGGAAATCAGAGTACCAAAGATGTTCATGTTATATCTAAAATAAATGAAAAACCATGAGGGCATCCCTAAGAATAGTATGTGTTAGCTTTAGAGTGTGAACTCTACCTCATCCATGTTGGATAGTTTGAAACACTCTGGGAGATAAAGGTGTAAAATACCGAGCAGCCTAGCTCCCAGCATATAGCAGGTGCTTTGTAACATCAGAACTGTGTCCTTTGGCCACTCCCTATGCTCTCGTCTTCATTTTGAGTTTGTTTACTTCCTCTTTTCTTGGCTGTGTCTTGAAGTACAGATTGTTGGATCAATGATTTCCAGTTAAAATGAAGTGTTTTACTCTGACAACACTGGCACCTGCTCGAAACATATGGGCAAGTGTGTATTTACGGATTCACTTCCTGTACATAGGCATTTATTTCTTAAGAATACGTATAAATTAAATTTTAAGACACTGGAGGAAAGAGATGATAACAATACAGTAGGCATTAATTCACTGCATCGAAACGAGATACAGATTGTTTCACCTATGGTTGTTCGGTTAATTTCACTAGGAATCAGTCTCCACCAACAACGTATATTCACAATTAACACTGAGACTGAGTCGTGATGGAGAGTCAAAATGGGGAGATACAGGGAGTGCTAACCATCCACTTTCAACTTCCACGTGCTCAGCTGTCATACAAACATCACATCAAAATGATCAGCAGCTGCCCTTTTTTTTTACTTCTGAGTTTTGAAACTTTTTTTCCCTAAAAGAATAAAGATATTTTATATATTTTAATACTAATGAGCTACCTGCATTTAATTAGCTCGGTGATTACTAGTTCACTTAGGAATCATAAATTAAGTTCTTTGTTATTGGGTAAGTTGAATTCTTTCAGGAATCACTCAAGGTTTATAGGTTATGGAATTCAGAATTGCTTAAAGAACTAGAAATGACAAGCTAAATAGATAAAACTTTATGGATAATAGTATTAAATTAGTTGGCCTTTGGAAAATCCTTTTCTAATGATGTAAGCATTTCAGCATTATGGCCCAGATTTAAAATTCAGTATAAATAGGGACAGGAGAACTATAAGTAACTGAACATCTACTCCAAGCCTAACTAGCGTGCATGGCACTCTGTGTATATTATTTATGGTACAAACTTTTAAGGTCAGCTTTTTTTTCTTTTTTTTGTTTTGAGACCGGTCCTTGCTCTGTTACCCAGGCTAGGGTTGAGTGGCGCAATCATGACTTACTGCAGCCATAAACTCTGAGGCTTAAGTGATCATCCCATCTCAGCCTCCCAAGTACCTAGGAATACAGGTGTGTCATCTGGCTGATTTTTTTTTTTTTTTTAGACATAGGAGGCTGGGATTACAGGCATGAGCCACAGTGCCTCGCCATATTTTTATGTATAGGTTGACTTCAACAGCTGACTGTGTCAGGCACTACCTTTCGTTCTAAAAAAAAAATAGCAACAACAATTTACAGAGCATCTACTATGTGCCAGGTTCTATTTCAGGCACTCGGGAATAACAACAGTGAAAAAAAAAACAAACAAAATAGGGAAAAGGTTCTACACTTATGGGCCTACATTCCAAAAGAAATGGCAGATAATAAACAAAATAAATAAGTAAAATATATAGCATATTAGGTGGTGATAAATGCTATGGAGAAAACGCAGGCAAGCAGATGGGAAATTGTCAGATAGCAGGAGTGGGTGGCAATGTAAAATAGAGTGACCAGGGAAGCATTTACTAGAGAAGTGACATTTGAACAAAGACTGGAAGGAGGGGAGGCAGTAAGCACCGTAGACCCTGTGGGAGTAAAAGGCTCCAGGCAGAGAGTGCAGCAAATAAAAAAGTCCTGGGATGAGCACACTGAAAGGACAAGTGTGGCTGGAGAAGGTGAATCATGGTAAGGGAAAAGATGAGGTCAGAGATGTCACACAGGCCAGATGAGCAAGTGCCTGCGAGGCCACCGTGTAGGTGTGCAGTTTTACTCTGAGGGAGAGGAAAGCCACGACACCGTGTGAACACAGGAGCCACGTGAATTGACTTACATGTAAGAAGCTCTCTCTGGCTTCCGTGTTGAGCCTAGATTGAAGGAAGCAATGTGGACGCTGGGAGACCAGCTAGGAAGCTGCTGTAATAATCTCCGTAAGAGACATTGCAGTCTTGGGCCAGGGTGGGACCTCGGGACGCACAGAAAGTGATAAAATTCTGGATACATTTGGACAGCCAGAGAAATAGAGGAGTCTGAGAGAATGCCAAGACTTTTAGTCTGAGCAAGTACAATAAGGAAGGCTGTGTGGAGGGAAGATGGGGAATTGGTTTGAAAGTGTTAGGTTGAGATGGTCATGTAGACAGTTTAACATATGAGTTTGAGGATTCAGGAAAGAAATCTGGGCTGAAATATGCTATCTAAAAATCCTGGAAGTCAACAAAAGCAGTATGTACCAGCTTGAGAGTTTCCTTCCAGGGTTATATCAAGGAATGCTTTGGGTTTTGTTTTTGTGTGTTTTTGAGAAAGGGTCTCCCTCTGTCACTCAGGCTGAGTGCATTGGCACTGTCACTTTTCTGAATCAAGTGATCTTCCTACCTCAGCACCCCCAAAGCAGCTGGGACTAACAGGTGTGCACCACCATGACCAGCTAATTAATTTTTTTTTTTTTTTTTTGTAGAGGCAAGGTCCGATTATGTTACCCAGGTTAGTCTTGAACTCCCGGGCTCAAGTGGTCCTCTGGCCTCAGCCTCCCAAAATGCTAGTATTGTAGGCATGACCCCTGTATCCAGCTAGGAATGCTTTGGATACTATCTTCCTATCACTGATAATCAAAAAGAAATGGGAACCAACATTGCAAAGCTGTGTCACAGGTTCTGAGTGCTCTAAATTCTTTCTCTAATTTACTTAAGGAGTATACGATATCATCTTGTTGGATAAATAAGGGAACTAATATTTAGAGAGGTTATGTGCTTTTTCCAATCTTACACTGTAGAAAATCCTGGACTCTAGATTTGAATCAAGACTTTTAAGCCCCCAGAGCCAAGTGCATCTTCACTGCTAGGCACTTTGCTGCCAGGATATCAGTGCTATGTGAATGACCCACCTCTCTGAGGCCAGATCCCCTCAGCACAGAAGAAAACTATCACATGCAGCCCACACATGTTGATCCATTTGGCTAGCCACTGCAGCTCACTTACCACATTCAGCAACATAATGATACAAAAGTTGATGCACACAGCCGTCCCTGTGGTTGCAACCTGAGAGTTATTCCTGATTAACGCCCACTTAAAGGCAGCGAAAGTGCTGACAGTCACCACTCGGTAAATGACAATCCCGAACACAGCAGCGATCACCACGCAGATCTGGCAGAAAGACAAGACACCCAGTGAACCCCTTGGTAAAATGTTACGGGAGGAAGATTCACATTCCTGGAACATCCTCTGATGGGAAAAAGAAGTAATGCCATGGCACTACTGCTCAAGAGACCTCAATCAAATGCATACTTTTAATTGTGGTTAGTACTTTCTCTTGTCTTTTTCTATTTTCTTTCTTATTAAAATAAAAGAACTACATTGCTTGAAAGTTGAGAATCTGCATAAGCTATGGGGTAACACTTTTTAATGCAGAATATGCATCGAGCAGATGGACAAATACTCATATGGAAATCCTATCATATCACTCGTGTGTTTAAACTTGTTTACTGGTTTCTTATTATTATAGTATAAAAGGAAAACCCTTATGTGGCCTGCAAGACACTCTCTAGCCTTTTTGGTCTCCATTCCTCGTTCCTTCTGGAGCCCCCACAGCTTCTCTCATTACATCAAATGGGCTAAGCACCCTTGATCATCAAGATTATTTCCTTTGCCTATAATGCCTACCCACCCAATCTCTTGCCAAACACACATACATGTGTGAGCACACATGCGCGCGCACACACACACACACACACACACACACACACACAGCCTAGTTAACACCTACTCATCTTTCTTCACTTCTCAGCTCAAACACCACTTCATAATAAAAGCTTTTCATGACTCCCAGACTATTTGTTGTTGGTGTTGTCATAGAGTACCCATACCATATAGATACATCTTTTTTCAGGACACTACTTATAATTTCTAACAATCTGACTATTCTGTCTCTCCTACTAGAAAGTAAGCTCCATGAGGACAGGGAAGGAGTCTGTTTGGCTCACATGGTTTCGACAACACCTTAGCATAATTACACATGCACAGTAAGTGCTCAGTTATTTGTATTTGAGTGAACCAACTATGTGATAGGTACATATCTTGTTAATCTGATAGTCACACAGACTGAAGCATCTTTCCCTGAAGATTTCAAGGCATTTGAGAACAATACAGCATATATTCTGTCTCTATGAAATACAGTTGTCCCTCAGTATCACCATGAGGGATTGGTCCAGAACCATCCCCCAATACCATTATACCAAAATCCATAGATGTTCAAGTCCCCTCTTTAGAACAGTATAGTGTTTGCATGTAACCTGTATACAACCTCTCATATACTTGAAATCATCTCTAGATTACTTATAATACCTGATACAATGTAAATGTTACATAAATAGTTATACAGTATTGTTTAGGAAATAATGACATGCAGCTGTACATGTTCAGTACAGTCACAACTGTCCTTTTATTTAAAAAATAATTTCCATCTATGGTTGGTTGAATTCATAGATGCAGAACCCGCAAACACATAGGGCCAACTTTAATGCAAATCTGAGACTCCAAAACGTTTTGTGACTTTCATTAGATGACTCACCTAATATTAATATGTCCTAGAGACCTTAACCCACTTAATTATCAAAGGCTAGACCTTGAAGCCAGGCCTCAGGAAGGCCTCTGCTGATTTAGAGATTCCTTTCTTCACAAAAGCATTCCTCTGTTTTGCACAAAATTTATTTTCTGCTTACTTTTAAGGGAGATATGTTTTAAAAGCTCAAGTACAAGTCCTAGCTTAGTCTGGTCAAAATAATAATAAAATAAACAAAAACCTGTCCAGATCTTAATGGTAGTGCTGTTGATCAGGAGACAGGTAAAAACTTTGCGAAATCCAGACAAGGATGGCAATGAGGTAGGAAGGACAGCGGGCTGGATTCAAAATCAGAGGACAGATCAGAGCCCTAGCTCAGCTATCACCCAGCAGCCTGACCTTGGAAAAACTTGTCCTCTTCATAGCTCCAACCTTCTGTGTTCCAGGTTCCCCATCCATGTAACAGGAAAAGCTTAATCAATGACTATGGGTCTTTATAAGAAACAAGACAATAAATATGAATATGTACATAGAAGGCAAATCATGACACAATTGCTTACAAAGCAGTATCTGTAGACAGGCATGGATTTGAATCTCGGTCTGAGCCAAGGATTCTGGGTAAGCTGCCCAGCCTTCATCTCCCCAGTTTCTGCCCTAGTAAAAGAGAGCAGACTGTCTGGATTTGCTACAGTCTTATCCTTCCTACTCTAACAGTCTAGGCATATATTTATATACTGATCATTTGAGAAAAAGGAAAGGAGGATTTCAGAAAAATCTGCATATGTTTTGTTTGGTAATCATAGTGTTAATGCTAAGACTGCTTTTTAGGAAAAGCTAACAACTCAGGTCTGTTTTTCAAACTGACATGATCATTAGTGAGTCAGGAAATTAATTTTAGAAGATTAATCTGTCATTAAAATAGACTATAATAAAAGAAAATCAGAGCTTATTGCATGTTATAAAGGTGAGCATTGTTTTACTTAAATTGCATTATACATATATTTGCTTGGCATAGTCGGGGTTGTGACAGAGAATGTATTTCTGGCTGTATGGGCATGGTGAAGAGTTTGAAAAACCCTGCTGTGCACTCTGTCTCACACTTTTGGCTCCTTTCAGCATCACATAGTAGAATACGGCAAGAGGAAATAATGTCAGATTAGAGGGTCTCAGCTCCTAGCTACCTACTGGCTGACCTTGGGCAAGCCCCATAACCTTTTGGAGTCTCAGTTGTTCCATCTGTAATATGGGGATAGCAATACCATCTCTGACCACCAAACGGAGTTACTGTGAGGAATAAATAACATAAAGTGCAAAGATATTTTGTAGAACTCTGCAAATGCCCAATATGATTACTGTTATTGTGCTATAGGTTTGTACTTCATGAAAAATATTTTTCTAAAGTTTCAAACCATAAAGAATATTCCAGATGCAGAAACGATAAGTCTGCTGCATTTATCTGTAAATGCTTGATAAGGTTCTGGTTTTCCAGAAATGGGATTCATCCGTTCTTTCTTGGAATACTTGGCTTCAAACTGGGGTCGTATTTCTTCCTAAAGGACAAGCAGACACATTTTAATGAACTAAAGATGTGCTCACAAAATAAGAAAAGATATATCATTTTACCCCACCATAAAACAGAGTCCACAGCTGCCACACTAATTAGTCGACCAATGAGGTGGACTTGGGTGCCCAGGCTTAAATGTTTGAAAATTGGCCACTTGAAGAAAATCTAAGAATGAAGATCAAGATCTACTATTATCAAAAGCAAAGAAATTTGGACTAATAGTTACATTTCTCTGTTATCTTATAAAACTATGCTTGAATTAAAAAAAAAACAAAACCCTGAGAACAGTATTTTAAAAGGGGCAAGCTGTCCTGTCCTAATGGTTTGGAACAACTAATAAGCTTTTACTTTTATTACCAGAGAGTGATAAGGGACACCAGGAAAAAGAAGTCTTCTCTACAGGAAAATATTCAAAATCTATTTTGTAAGTTACAATGACAATATAATTCTTAGTTTTCTCCTGCAATTATTTTTTGCATTTTTAGATTCAGTTCACTAAAAACACGGTGAATCTACTTTTTAATAAGCTCATATAGGAGTCATTCATCTTTAACCAATAGACTTTAAGTATACTTTTAATTCTTAATTGAAAACAAGGTAAGCACCTTTCAAAACCAGCTAAAAGCAAGGTTCCTCCAATTCTAAATCAAACTGAGATTTTATTTCATTTAGCTGAGCCTCATCTGAATGTGAAAAGCTTCTGACTAAAAAGCAATTATGGGATTAGGAAAAGGCAATCAGCAAAAGGGTACACTGATGTGGTTTCTGTTAATTAAGCATACATTATGTTTGAGAGTTTCGGGAGAAGATGGCAAATGAGCAGAAACTCTGCTGAAATGGAGATTGAGTTAATCCAGGCAGAAATGGTCAAGACTTGGATGAAGGTAATGACAGAAAGCAAAGAACGAGCTGACAGAAGAGAGGTCACGGGGAGTGAGCCCAGTTTGGTAGCAGCCTGCCCATGTAGCATGAAGGGTGGCCTTCACATGGCTCAGCCTGTCTCCTGCTACAAAATTAGCTCAAGCCTGGACTTCCCTCAGAAGGTCATGGGGAAGATCAGCAGGAGATACATTAGAAGCAGGCTCTGCCTTTCATTTATTTTAGGCAGTTACACTTGAGGAGATAAATATAGCAGACCCAGAATCTTCTGCTTCTTTGGGAAACTTTCAATTTATTAGAGTTTAACTGTCATCAAGAGCCCTTGAGGTAGTCATCCAGATACTAAGGCCAATCATGGAGACAGGTCTGTGTTCCTGGGTGTATCATTACATTTTCATACTGCTATGAAGAAATACCCAAGACTGGGTAAGTTATAAAGAAAAAGAGGGGTAATGGACTCACAGTTCCACATGGCTGGAAAGGCCTCACAGTCATGGTAGAAGGCAAAGAAGGAGCAAGGACACATCTTACATGGTGGCAGGCAAGACAGAGCATGTGCCGGGGATGTCCCCTTTATAAAACCATCAGATCTATGAGACTTACTCACTATCATGAGAACAGCACAGGAAAAACCCACTCCCATGATTCAATTACCTCCCACCAGGTCCATCCCCAACACATGTGGATTATGGGAGCTACAATTCAAGTTGAGATTTGGGTGGGGACACAGCCAAACCTTATCACTGGGTGTTATAGGCCAAATTGTGTCCTGGTTCCCCCAAATTCAACTGCTGAAGTCCTAACCCCCACTATCAAATGTGACCATATGTAGAAACAGATTTTTTATACAGATAATTAAGTTCAAATGAGGTCATTACAGTGGACCCTACTCTAATATGACTGGTGTCCTTATAAGAAGAGGAATTTTGGACACAGAGACACCTAGGGGGAAGACGATGTGAAGACACAGGGAGAAGATGGCCATCTATAAGCCAAGAAGAGAGGCCTAGACCACATCTTTCCCTGATGGTTCTCAGAAAGAACCAACCCTGCTGACACCTTGTCTTGGACTTCTAGCCTCCAGAACTGTGGAGCATGTAAATTTCTATTATTGAAGCCACCTGGTCTGTGGTACTTTATTATGGCAGCACTGACAAACTAATGTGTGAGCTTGCCCCAGAAGGTCTGCAGCAAGTCTGGGTATTTCTGCACAATAAGGTGGAAACCACGGGCTAGAAGTGAGGCATTTCCACAAGGAATCCCAAGCTGGGAGTGGCTACATATGCAGGCTTCTGTACAAAGGTATGCAGAGTGGCAGTACAATTCAGCACTCTACACTTTTTATCAGGGGCTAGGAAGACAGAAGGCTCCAGACTTATAAGGGATACATACTTTTTCCTGAAGGGTGTCCACATCATGGGCCCACCACAAATACCAACAGTCATTGTAGATTGATTTGGTCTAAGTTACTCAAATAGGGACAGAAGGGAAAATTTAGTCCCACTTCTTTTCATTAGAGATTTTTAAAGTCCAAAGGTGAAATAAATTGCCCAAGGTGACTACCAGGAAATAACATTTTCCATCCCACTGGAAATTGTTCCCATAAACACATGTAACCAGAAACAGTGGAATGGTGCACATAAAAGAAAGTTCTGAATACAGACTGGCTGCTACCAATAGATGCCATAGTCATCTGGGAAGCTTCTTCAAACCTAGGTGTATGTGTGTGTATCTAGGTTCTAGGTATACATATATACATACACACACACATACCTAGAACCTATGTAAAAGAAATATATATACACACACGTGTGCGTATACATATATATATATATATATGCATACACATATATCTTATATATACATATATTTGTTTATTTATTTGAGGCAGAGTCTCACTCTGCCATTCAGGCTGAAGTGCAGTGGTGCAATCTCGGCTCACTGCAACCCCCACCTTCTGAGCTCAAGTGATTCTCGTGCCTCAGCCTCCCAAGTAGCTGGGATCACAGGTGCATGCCACCACACTCAGCTAATTTTTGTGTTTTTAGTAGCAATGAGGTTTCACCATGTTGGCCAGGCTGATCTCGAATGCCTGGCCTGAAGTGGTACCCCCCCCCACCTTGGCCTCCCAAAATGCTGGGATTACAGGCATGAGCCACCATGCCTGGCCTGGAGAATATTTATAAAAACATGAGAGAAAGCCTTATCAGGAGAAGAAGGATTGTTGAAAACCCCAGTATCATTTATCAAAACCTCCTGTTGTACACCTCAAGTACATGTAAAAACCAAACCAAACCAAACCAAAAAACTACCCAAACATATTCATGGGATAAGGGGAACAGGCAGCCATTCAGGAGGCATAGTTTGAAGGAAATGAACAAAAAAACCCACCTCTCAGAATTACTTCCCCCCCGCCCCCAAGCCTACCACAGGCTAAAAGTTCTCATTGTTCATATTTCTAAAAGATTCCTCTTGATATATAAAAATATATACATGTGTTACCTCCAAGGAAAACACATGGTAATACCCATGATCACATTGTACATATATGAGTAGTCTATCTGATTTACTGGCACAGCAAGGCTCTGAGGAAATGAGACTCAGGAGGGGTAAGAGATACTGAATGAGTAAGAGGAAAGGGGAGCTGAGGCCTGGACCAACTGTCAAGGGAAGCAGGGTCTAAGGGGAGAACGTGGTGACCACACCCAGTGCGGGTACTTGAGACTTCCGACAGGAATGGGGCAAGAATAGAGAATCAGAACCAGACAGGTCAGGAGAGGCACAATGGACTGGCCTAGCAGATGCTCAGGGAGAGTGATGGGACTGAGTCTGCCCCTCCTTGGCAGTTTTGTCTAGAGCCGGCCCTCCATTTAGCCATATCTCTCCAAGGTGGCCAATTCAAAGTGGATTCTCTTCAGCATTGAACACCTGATGTCATACTTCAGAGCCTGTGCACACCTGGGCACTGTCCTGGGCACTGGTCACAGACACATTGCCTTGGGATAATTCTCTTGAAGGGATTGCTTACAGATACCTGGAGACGTAAAATGAATGCTCTTTTTCTGCTGAAGTTAAAAAAAAAAAAAAGATTATTTTTAAGAAAATGAAGTAAAAAAAAGACACCACCAATTCTTCTGGTGCTTCTACCTACAAGTGAAATTCTTAATCAAGGGATTTTATTCCACTAAGGAATCAAAAATTTAAAATAAAATTTGTCAGTCCCTTTTTATTCTGCTTGAAATTTTCTGAAAAGAAAATTGAAAATGCTTTATGAGCCCACCTGACTTCACAGAACAGAGAGTGATGATTCAAGGAGATCATGTGGTTCTGGGTGATTTGTTTTTTAAAAAATTCTGAGATAAATGATACGAACCTCCTCTTCTTCCCAGTCTATCAAATCCCAGTCATAGGCAATTACTGCTCGCCGTCTTTTCCAAAACTCCAGGAAAACTGTTGCTGGAACAAGCAGAGAAAGACAAAGACATTTTCGAATAAAAGTAAAACAAAGCTCTTAACTGTGTCACTGAATAACGAAGCCATTGCCAAAAATGGCAGTTGCTAGTGTAAGCAACCTTGAACATCAGAATTTCCAGCTAAACTTCATTTTATAAGGACTATTTTCTGAGAATTGCTAAGCTTGTGTCAGACATAATGAAAAATGAGAAATTTTACTTAGAATTAAATTAAGCTGATTTACAAGTTGAGGCAGAACAGACTTATTATAAAGACAAATTCTTACATTCTGGGATGTCAGGATTCATTCAAAAATATGTTACTGTCATATTTCTCATTGATACAGCTTTTATTTTAATTTTACTTTTTCTATTGCCTAAACATGGGTAAGCAAGCACTTATTTTTTAAACTGAGAGGCAGATAGGAGCAGAAAAGCCAAAATAAAACTTAGCAGTTCACAAGTATTTGGTAGTGATTTCCTAACCCTTCAAATCTTCCTCACAGCAAATACCTATGTAAAATATATTTTTCTGTTTTACTGGAAGGAGTCCTGTTCTCTTTTCTCTAAACCATCTCTTTGTTGCCACAGTAAGGGTAAAAGTGGGTAAGTCTATTAAGAACTTTCTCCAGTAAGTGTGAGGTGGCTGGCCTCCCCATGTAGAGAAATCTGGGAGTATCTTCATTCAGCCAAGGTAATTTTCTACTTAATTCAATGAAAGCATACTAACTTAAATGAATTATTAAGCACTATGCAATAAAAGAGAGAGAGAAAAAATAAGACACACTCCTGCTGCCTTGGAAGGCACAATGCAAATGCAGGGGCACACTCACTCACACTCACACTCACACTCACTCTGAGAATGACTATAGGGATATAACAGACATACACTAGGAGAGAGAATGGGTGTTTCTTTCTCTTTTGGGCCTTGTTGTGCAGTTAAGACTTACAGAAGGTAAAGATAAATTATATATTAGGAATCTACTTCATGAAGGAAAGTAAATATGCAAATGCCTATCTCAAAAAAATATAATTACTTTCTTCTTTTCTATTCTCCCTTGTTCTCACATTACCTCCTCCTTAGTAGTATTCAGACACTGGAGACATATTCTTAAAATAAGTAACTAGAAAGACAGTATAGAGTGATAGATAAGAATCCTCTGGCATGTGTCCTAGACAGTCCTAAATTTGAAATCCAGATCAGATACAAGCTGTGCTACTGTTGGCAAATCAATTAACTTCTCTAAGCCTTAGTTTCCTGATAAGCAAAAGAGGGAGGGTAGAACAGGTCCACAATCCCTTATCTGCAATCCAAAATTCAAAATGCTCTAAAAATTTTAAGTTTTCCCCCAAGTTTGCCACAAACTCGTCTGGTGGTGAGTCCTGACCTGGACTGATGTATGACTACATATAACCTCTATTTATTCCTCGTAGTGAGACTTTTCATGTATTAAAAGCGGCCATACTAATGTATTTGAGTATGGAGTCCTTCCCCAGGCCTCCTGGGACACTTAATAATATATGGCATATTTAGTGCCTTTCTAAAATCTGAAAAATTCTGAGTAGTTACAGTTGTTAAGGAAGATACACCTAAAATAATAAAATAATAATTTATTCTGGAAGACAGAAATTAAAACAAATATATGTATTTATTTGTGTCAATACTGAGCAGCCATTTTCTACTGGAGTCCTTCCAGTGAGTCTTGCTGCCTCAGGGATCCCCAGGATCATTCCCAGGTTTGATTTACTAGGAAGATTCACAAGACACAGAATACAGTTGTACTGATGTCTAAGATTTATTACAAGGAAATGCTATAAAGCAAAATCTGCAAAGGGAAAAGCTGCATGGAGCAAAGTCTGGAGGAAACAGGCACAAGCTTCCAAGAGTCGTCTCCCAGTGAAGTCACACAGGATGTACTTAATCCCTCTACAACGAGCTGTGACAATACATATGAAATGCTGTTTGACTTGAAAGCGCATTAGAAACTTAGTGCCCAGAGTTTTTATTGGAGGCCGGTCACATAGGCACCTGCTGCCTAGCACATACTAAAATTCCAGAGTCCCAGGAAGAAAACAAATTGTATTGTTTGCACATGTAGTTGATGCATCATGAGTTACTCTTAGCAGTCAGCGTAATGAAAACTGTCTTGAAAGCCAAGTTCCCAAACACCAGCCAAGGGCCACCCTCGCAAGCAAGCCTTTCTAAAGCAGGCCTGCTATGTTAACTCTCTCCTCACGCTTGCCCTCTGCCTCACCAAACTGTCTTTGCACAGAGTATTTCCTTTATCAGGTCCTCTAGTCCCTCAAGCAAATGCCACTTTATAAAGACTTTCCCTTCTTGGTCTCTAGAGTCTCCCTGTCCTTGAAGAGAAAATGGCCCAGTCCCTGAATATATGGCTATTTTCCATAAGATTCAGGAAGGTACCACCTGGGAACAGAGACACTTGATGGGGGACCATTCTGGGACAGTCTCAGGCCACAGGATCACATCTAGTCTGTTTTACTGGCAGCTGTTGCTCTCACTAAGTCCTACCAACCCTCTATGGTTCTCATCTAATGGAACTGACTTCTAAGATGATCTGGTGGCCGTCACAATTATTTCATCACCCTTCTTGAGGATTCCTGCTGAATCCTGCCTGGAGGACACAGAGGCTCTAACCTTTAATTCCCTGTGTTCTGGAGACTGGGAAATCCAAGATCAAGGCACCAGCAGATTTGGTGTCTTGTGAGGGTCGCTCTCTGGTTCATAGATGTCACCGGCCAGCTGTTCCCTTTCATGGTGGGAGAGGTCGCTAGCTCTCTGGGGGTGTCTTTTATAAGTACAATAACCTAACCATGAGGGTTCTGCTCTCACGACCTAATCACCTCCCAGAGGCTCCCTAACTAATACCTTCACCTTAGAGAATAGAATTTCAACATATGAATTTGGGGGGACATAAATATTCACACTATAATCTTCCCTTCTTTGGTGAATAATCCTCTTCTTTCTTCCATTATAGTACTCAAAAGGATGAGAAGAAGAAATTACAACTGCCATTCTCTTGTCAGTGTTTTTGTGTGAAATGCCCATTCATTTGAGTAAGAAGAATCTGCTTCTATCTGTCCTTATGAAATGTAATCAAACCAAGACACATTGTCTGTTTTCAAGGCAAAGTTATAATCCCTCATCATGCCATAAACTCCCTCCTCTGAATACTTACAGCCTTGGGAGCCCCCAGCACTTTCAGTGTACCTAGTTATACACTGTCTTACGTCATGAGCTCACACTTTCTTATCTCCTTCGAGGCTGGTTTATGCTATACATATTTTTGTTATATATGTATCTTTCTCTGATACTACCTAGCACTATGATAAGTTTGATTAAAAAGTGTATTTCTTTTATGGCTTTATTCTCAAAAGATGAAATTCCTAAGGGTTTTGTCAAGTTTTTTTTTTTTTTCTTTTGGTACATGGAATTCTTTCCACAAGAATTTTTTCAGCTAAAACATCATCACACTTAACCTTACTGCTGGCATTTTGAACTCCTTAGATTCCAATCTATCTTTTTATGTCACTAATGATTTCTCCAAATCCAGATCTAACCAGGTGTCCTGGGAATCAGTGGAGTCACATCACCTCTAGAATAAAATCTGTTACCAGCTCAGGCTGCAAAGCTCATAATCTCAACTCTCTCTGCCCTGACTTGAACCCCAGACTCCAGGCTAACTCACTAACAGTTTCACACATGAGCTGTTTTATACTATCTCAGTTTTGCCCACACTATTTCCTTAGCTAGTAATGTTTTTCCCTATTTGGGTCCATCTTGTAAACTCCCGCCCTCATTTTCAGATTTAGCCCTGTGTGTTCTGTAACTACGCCCCTTGAATCATCCCTGTGCACCCAGGCTGAGCTGTGCACACAACTCTAGGTCAGCACTAATCACAGCATTCAGCACTGTAAAAATAAAACCAATAAAAACCCAAACCTTGATCATATCTACTACTAGTTTGCAGACTTCCTGAGAACAGGCCTGTATCTTAGTTGTCTTTTTACCTACAGAGTCTAGCACAGCAACTGGTACACAGAGAGGCTCAGTAAATACACAAATGAAATGCTGTCCTGGGAATGAAAGCAAATGTGGAAAATTACTCTTAATTTTCTAAATATTTTCATATGCTTATAAAAAATTAAGATATGAATTTGAAGAATATGCAGCTATATTTTTTGAATGCTTTACACACCATGGCCTATTAAAAATTTAATAATAATGTCAAAGTTTGAAGCTTATCATGCTTCTCTTTTGTCTTGCAATAGAAGTGTGATTCTGTTCTAACTACCACATCCATTATTTGTACGGACCCTGTGGCAGAGACTACCAACTGTCCTCTAACATTCTCTCTTTCCTCCACCATAAAATGATTGTTGCTGAGAATGTGGCTGCTTATATACACTGCATTTCCCAGATACCCTTGCAGTTAGATGTGGCCAAAGGATAGTTCTCAGCAGTGGAACGTGAGGACAGGTGATATGATGTGTAGTACTTGCCTGCTGACTTCTTAAAACATCATGAGGTGCTTTTTCCATAACCACTTTCCCTTTCTGGATGGGTAGAACCCAGGTGACCCAGTGAGACCATGAAAGTGATGACAAGGTCTGGGGGTATGGCAAACAGCTCTTTTGTAGAAACATGAGTCCCTGAGTGACCATGTGGAGCAGAGTTATCTGCCAGCCTGGAATACTCAATTCATACTTTTATATATGATAGAAATTAATTTCTGTGTTTTTTAAAGCCACTGAATTATGTTAGGCCTTTGTGCTACAGTGATCTAACCTTATCTTAATGAACACAGACACTTACCTTAACGGAGATGAAGTCACCTAGTCACTGAGACATTGCATTGAAGGCATGAAGATGAAAGAACTTGTCTACCATTTTCCTCACAGATGTTAGAAAAGGGCACTCTCAAGCCACAGCATCTGACACTCTATTAATTGTATTTACAAGACAGAGTTTTGCAGGCTTTTTCCCCTCCGTTTTCTACTGTCACCTTCACCATGTATCTACCTACCCACAAATAAAAATAAAAATAAAAAGCCTATCCACAAATAAAGTTCACCTGAGGTGTTAACACCAATCCCAAATAGTAATCTTCTCACAATGTTAGTCGACATATTAGGAAAATCTGAGGATTCCACTCTCTAAGTAAAGGCAGGATTAGGGGTAGTGTTCAAGTAGGTTAGAGTTCAGAAACTGGGACACTCTTGGGCTCAGAATCAGAGAATGTTGAGAAGATTGTCTCATGAGGCCCATCATGGACACAAAAGGGATAGGACTGAATGTTCTTCAGGCTATCATTGTTATATTATTTTTTAAAATAGAACAATTATTATCAGTTTCAAATAAATTTGTGGCAGGATGCTATGCATTTACCAGAATGATTTCTTATGCTCCTAGGCATTGTTAGATTATATTTTTTCAGCCTTTATTTCAGATGTGTCCACAAACCAAGTTTAGGCTAATGGAAAGTAAGTAGAAGTGATATAGGTCATTTTTGGACAAAGAGTTAAGAAGTAGGTTTATCTTCCCTATGTTCACTTTATACTTTGGCTGAATGAATAAAGAGAACGCTGAAGATCCAGAAGGGAATGCAGCCACAAGATGGAAGGAACTCATCCACCCATATGAATGATCATAAGGAAAATCACCTGCCAACCAGGAACATCTGATTGGGCTCTATCAAACACTAGGTTGTGATGTTTGTGTATCACAGCAGCTAACTTTACTCATTCTAACTAATATAGGGTTTTTTCTGGGAAAATATTCTGCAAACAGGGAGAAAAAAACACTGATTTACTACCATCATCATGTTACTAAGGCATTTAGACAGACATACAGTAAAAACTCCCTTTTCAGATGCATATTTTAGGTTCCAAGGAATAATAGGGTTAAAAGAAAGGGTTAAAATGCTGTACCTTTTCTTAATTTATTTTTTTAATATCTAATTTTTGTGTGTATATAGGTGTATATATGTATGGGGTAGGTGAGATGTTTTGCTGCAGCATGAAATGCAGTATAATCATGTCATGGAAAATTGGGTATCCATCCGCTCAAGCAATTATCCTTTGTGTTACAAACAATCCAATTATATTACTTTAGTTATTTAAAAATGTACAATTAAATTATTGACTATAGTCCCCATGTTGTGCTATAAAGCACTGGGTCTCATTCATTCTTTCTGTTTCTTTTCATACTCATTAACCATCTCACCTCCCCTTTGCCCTTTCACCCCCACCCCACTGT
>NW_016107333.1:18635161-18641349 GCF_001604975.1 Cebus imitator | reverse complement strand
TTTTTTAAGGCTGACTAGTACTTCACTGTGTATAAGTACCACATTTTCTTTATTCATATATCTGTTGATGAACACTTAGGTTGCTTCCAAACCTTGGCTATTGTGAACAGCGCTGCAGCAAGCATAGGAGTGCAGATAACTCTTCAATGTATGGATTTCCTTTGTTTTGAATATGTACCTGACAATGAGATTGCTGGATCATATGGTAGCTCCATTTTTAGTTTTTTGAGGAATCTCAAAACTTTTCTTCATAGTGGTTGTACTAATTTATATCCCCACCAACAGTGTGCAAGTGTTCCCTCTTTTCCACATCCTTGCTAGAATTTCTTGTTGCCGGACTTTTGGATAAAAGCCATTTTAACTGGGAAAAGATGATATCTCACTGTAGTTTTAAGTTGCATTCCTATGATGAGCAATGGTATTGAGCACATTTTCATATGCCTGTTTGCCACATGTATATCTTCTTTTGAGAAATGTCTGTTAAAATGTTTGCCTATTTTTAAATTGTAATATTAGGTCTTTTTCCTACAAAGTAGTTTGAGCTTCTTATATATTCTGGTTATTAATGCCTTGTCAGATGGATAGTTTACAAGTACTTTCTCCCATTATGGGGTTCTTTGGGTTGCCTCTTCACTTTGATTGTTTCCTTTGCTGTGCAGAAGGTTTTTAACTTGATGTGATCCCACTCGTACATTTTTGCTTTGGTTGACTGTTCTTATAGGGTATTACTCAAGAAATCTCTGCCCAGTTCCGTGTCTTGGAGAGCTCCCCAATGCTTTCTTTTAGTAGTTTCATAGTTTGATGTCTTATACTCAAGTCTTTAATCCATTTTGATTTGATTTTTTGTATATAAGGAAAGATAAGGGTCTAGTTTCATTATTCTGCATATGGATATCCAGCTTTCCCAGCACCATATATTGAAGAAACTTTTTCCCAATGTATATTCTTGGCACCTTTGTAAAAAAATGAGTTCACTCTAAGTGTGTGGATTTGTTTTTGGGTTCTCTATTCTATCCCATTGGTCTATGTGTCTGGTTTCTATGCTAGTACTTGGCTGTTTTGGTTACTACAGATGAACAGGATAATTTGAGGTCAGGTAATGTGATTCTTCTAGTTTTGTTGTTTTTGCTCAGGATCGCTTTGGCTATTCTGGGTCTTTTGTGATTCTATATAAATTTTAGGATTATTTTTTCTATTTCGGTGAAGACATAATAGGTATTTTTATAAGGATTGAGTTGAATCTGTAGATAGCTTTGAGTAATGTGGGCATCTTAACAATATTGATTCTTCCAATATATGAACATAGGCTATTTTTCCATTTTTTGGTGTACTCTTCAATTTTTTTAGCAGTACGATTATTTTATTATATACTTTATAAAAAACAAACGTCCAAAGACATACATTGTCCCTCCAACCCCACAGCCACTAGGGAGGGAGTTCATATCTTTCCTAATGTAGATCTGGCCATCTTATAAAGTAGACCACATTATTTGTTTCCATATATACCCATAGACACTTCTCTCCCTCAAATATTTCTATCTCAACTAATAAAAGGAGGTCCAAAGAGTATATAAAGGTAAATGAGATTTTCTTGCTGTTGTTATAGTACAAACACCATATAACTACCAGGGGAGTAACAGGGGGCAAAACAAAAATACAAACCCCACCTTCAGTGAAGAATGGAAGGCCTGTTACCTGCCTCAAGTAGCTGAATCACCTGCTGTAACTGGCACCTCCCTGACATTCATGGGTTTGTAGGGACGTGTGCCCGGTGATTGCTTCTACTTGCTTCCAGAGGGCACATGTCTCCTACACCCTTTCTTAGTAACTAAAGACAAACTACAGGAGAACTCAGTGTTTAGATTCTGCCCAGAGGTATTACATGCACAAGGAAAAACTAGTTATGTCCAAGTAGCAAGCAATAATATTTTTAAACCATTGTTAAATGATAACATTTGTAGAAATCAAAATATTTATTCACATAATTTTAAACTAAAGTTGAAGCTAATAAATCTTCCATGGTAGTGATTTAACTGCAAGTGATGTTTGGCCTCCTTTCATATTCATTTCTTCTCTTCAGAGTGAAGGCATATCAGTTATGCTTGAACAAGTCAATACAGCTCTGCAAAAGGGAGACACTGTTCCTGGCATGTTTTATTTCCAGTTCAGACATTTCAATTAAATTCTTTCTAAATGCTGCCACTCTCTTCCATTTGAATTTATCAGTCCTTCTTTTGCAGATTCAGAAAGCTGTTCAAATTTCTGGCAGCAGCCAACTTGACATCTTTGCTCTTTAACCAGGTCTTACCCAGAGCTTTGTTTGAGTTCTCACAATCAATGAGGGCTTTGGTGTATCTGTATAAGAGAGCGTTGGCAGCTTCAAGGTTGAGCATGTAGTATCAGAGGAGCTCTGTTAGCATTAAATCTTCATCTGATGAGACTTGACCCTCTACTTTCCTAAGTTTTTCAAATAGCTCAGCAACCTTCGATAGGTAGTTTTTGATGACTGCGGGCTTTCCTAAAGCCAGGTTATGTAAGCAGACTGCAGTGTGGATATGGTCATCAGCAACATTTTTATGAGATCTGGTCATTTTGTCAGCTTCCACACAAGAATCTTTGATCCTATTATGATAGTTAATAAGGAAGTTGTTCTCTTGCTCACAGAAGTCATCTAATTCCTTAACTCCAGCAAAAAGGACTTCATCAGCACTTTTCACCACACTTTTGAAGAAGCTACCAAATATCTCTTTAGCATTTTTCCTCCTAACACTTAGATTCTGATCATATTCCAGGAAAACACGAAAGCTGCGACCTTTACTGAGAACAGGGTGAGAAGAAAGCTGCAGAGAAAAGACTTCATGGGAGGACACAGTCTTTGGAAAAACAGGGAGATACTCAGCTTCCAGTTCTTGTTTCATCTTGGCAAACTCTTCTTTGGTCATAGAACCTCCACCTTCTCCCTGTTTCTGCATCTTCTCTCGAGGACCATGGAAGTTGGGCTTCATAGGCCCAGGTGGAATCTGCAGCAGAGGCAGGAACTCATGAGCCTCTTGTCACAGCAGCTATGTTTTCTAGTTGGTGCCTCATTCTACTCTTGCTGTTCCACAGGAGACAACCACTTCACTCCTGTGGAGCTATTTAAAAGTCAACTCCTGTCTTTTCTTAACCTTCCTTGTTTCTTCTGGCCACTTAAAAGGAGGTGTCTTCCCGAGAGTTGCATATTTACTTTGACAGCAATCATTTGTTCAGTTTATCCACTACAGACAATCATTCAGAGCACAACAGTGTCTATACTGCTTCAGTGCTGGCCTAAAACTAGTACAATCTTGGCCTAAAATGAATGCTAAACACCAACCATTAGCCGTCAAGATTATAAAGTCTCCAATATTCCAAAGGAATTTGTTTCCTAATCCCAAAGGATAATCAAGGACTCTAATTTTGAACAGAATGTATCTAAATATAAGCTTCAGTGCTAATTTTGTTCAATTATTAAGAAATCATCATTTGGACAGATTCTTCAGTCTGCCTGGCAGGACAAAAATGCATGGAAATTTCCTTTAAAATCAGTGAAGTCTCTGTTCCTGCAGCCAAGAATTAACAATCAAGGGCTGAAAACTGCCTCCTTGGGCACTTTTTTGTTTTTGGTAGACACTCTGTCACCCAGGCTGGAGTGAAGTGGCGTGACCTCGGCTCACTGCAACCTCCACCTCCCAGGTTCAAGCGATTTTCATGTCTCAGCCTCCCCAGTAGCTGAGACTACAGGTATGTACCACTATGCCCAGCTAATTTTGTATACTTTTAGTAGAGACAGGGTCTCATCATGTTGCCTAGGCAGGTCTTGAAATCCTGAGCCCAGGTGATCTACCCACCTTGGCCTTCCAAAGCGCTAGGATTATAGGCATGGCCTCCTTCAACACTTTTGAGAAATCTTATCACATACTATTACCAATACTAATGTTTCCTAGAAATCAATTCTACTGACATTGGAAAGAACATACTAGAGAAAAACTAAACCTAAAGGTAGATAAGACTAAAGTCATTACACTGTTTACACCCCTTTAAAATGTGAACAATGTAAGCCTGTATGCATCACCTCAAAGCTGTAACACTATTCCTTCACATATTTTCCAACTGATCTACAGTTAGCACATACTCTAGTAGGTAGATGAAATCAAACTTTTCACAATCCATTATAAAAAGTGTATATAAGTCTTTTTAAACTAAATGAATAACAAGGCAGAAAGAACTAGCTTATTAGATTTTTTAAACACTCACAAAAGTCCAGCATAGTCTGTTCAATAAGAGTGTCATGTAGCCACACAAAGTCTTCATGTTGCCTTCTAACAGAAAACTCTGGACTCTGAAATGTGGGCAGTGTGGTCTTTGTGTGCACTGTAAATTTGACCTTATCTCTCTCACTGAGCACATTAGGTATGTCAATCTGAAGTAAGGGATCAACATTCAGGTGCAGAGGTACAGATCTCAGCTTGCTGCAGTCCTCCTCCTGCTGCTGCACTGGCTTGGGAACCACAGCCATGGCAATGTGTGACTGGAGCAGGGGCTGCCTGGCCTTGCTCTGCTCCACAAGGAGGCCTCTGACCACACAGCCACATCAGGGATGTGAAGCCAGACACTCTCCCATCAAGAGAGAAAGCCTCTTCAATTTCTTTCATCAGTGTTTTATAGGTTTCATTGTAGAGGTCTTTCACTTCTTTCGTTAATTCCTAGTGATTTAATTTTATTTTTAGCTATTGTAAATGGGATTACTTTCTTGATTTCTTTTTCAGATTATTCATTGTTGGCATATAGAAATGCTACTGATTTTTGCATGTTGACTTTGTATATTGCAACTTTACTGAATTCATCAGCTCTAATAGATTTTTGGTGGAGTCTTTAGGTTTTTCCAGATAAAAAATCATAACATCTGTAAACAAGGATAATTTGATGTCTTCTTTTCCAGTTTGGGTGTCATTTATTTCTTTCTCATATCTGATTGCTCGAGCTAGGACTTCGAGTACTATGTTGAATAACAGTGGTGAAAGCGAACATCCTTGTTATGTTCCAGAGTTTAGAGGAAATGTTTTCACTTTTCCCCACTCAGTATGACACTGTTGGTCTGTCATATATGGCTGTTATTATGTTGAAGTATGCCTCTTCTATACCCAGTTTTTGGAGGATTTTTATCATAAAGAAATGTTAAACTTTATCATCAACTGAAACGTTCATGTGGCTTTTGTCATCAACTGAAATGATCATGTGGCTTTTGTCCTTCATTATGTTGATATGATGTATCACACTGATTGATTTACATATGTTGAACCACCCTTGCATCCCTGGGATAAATCCCAAGAAATATAGGACTATGTGAAAAGACCAAATCTACGTTCAATTGGCATATCTGAAAGTTATGGGGAGAATAAGACTAAGTTGGAAAACACTCCTCAGGATATTACCTGGAAGAACTTCCCCGACCTAGCAAGGTAGGCAAACATTCAAATTCAGGAAATACAGAGACCACCACAAAGATACTCCTCGAGAAGAGCAACCCCAAGACACATAATCATCAGATTCACCAAGGTTGAAATGAAAAAAGAAGTGTTAAGCATAGCCAGAAAGAAAGGTCAGGTTTCCCACAAAGGGAAGTCCATCAGGCTAACAGTGGATCTCTAAGCAGAAACCCTACAAGCCAGAAGAGAGTGGGGGCCAATATTCAATGTTCTTAAAGAATTTTAAATCCAGAATTTAATATCTAGCCAAACTAAGCTTCATGAGGGAAAAGAAATAAGATACTTTACAGACAAGCAAATGCTGAGAGATTTTTGTCACCACCAGACAAAATTACAAAAAGCTCCTGAAAGAAGCACTAAATATGGAAAGGAAAAACTGGTACCAGCCACTGCAAAAACATACAAAATTGTAAAGACCATGGACACTATGAAGAAACTGCATCAACCAATGGGCAAAATAACTAGGTAGCATCATAATGACAGTACCAAATTCATACATAACAGTATTAATCTTAAATATAAATGGGCTAAATGCCCCAATTAAAAGACACAGACTGGCAAACTGGATAAAGAGTCAAGACCCATTGGTGTGCTGTATTCAGGAGACCCATCTCGTGTGCAAAGACACACATAGGCTCAAAATAAAGGGAGGGAGGAATATTTACCAAGCAAATGGAAAGA
>NW_016107333.1:18589289-18635006 GCF_001604975.1 Cebus imitator | reverse complement strand
GAGCTAACTATCCTAAATATATATGCACCCAATACAGGAACACCCAGATTCATAAAGCAAGTTCTTAGAAACCTACAGAGACTTAGACTCTCACACAGTAATAGTGGGAGACTTTAACACCCCACTGTCAATATGAGACAGAAAATTAACAAACCTGCACATTCTGCACATGTATCCCAGAACTTAAAGTGTATGTATGTATGTATATATAATTTTGCCAAAAGCTTTTCCTGTGTTAACGAAGACAATCATAAATATGATTGTCCATTCATGATTGGACATTCATGATTGTTAAAACCCTAAGTTCCTAATAATAGAAGGAAAATTCTTCAACTTGATAACAGACAAATATCAAAACCCATAATTTCTATCATACATAAATATTTAGAAACAAAAGCTGATTCTTACAAAATTTATTTTTTAAATGAGACATACTTAATTCACTGTTACTAACAGGATCACACTAAATAATCACAATCTTGTCATTGTGATTAAAGAGCTCTGAGGATCTTGCTTTGTGTGTTTACTGGGGATAATTTAACTTTTGGCAATCCTAAAAGTAAAAAATGAAAACAAGGGGGAAAGAGAAAAAACAAAACCAAACCAGAAACAGAACAGAGGGAAATAATCTGCTTCCCTAACAGGTCTCTGACAACATCTAGTTCCCTAATGACTCATTTATTTTTGACCTGGGAGAGGAAATATTTAGTCCATAATCATTCTGCCCCTTGAACTTTTCTGAACAAAAATGAGCTTTCAAAAATGAGTCACACTGTAATTTAAGCCCAGACTCAGGCTCACAACATACCTTGGGGATCCCCAGGGAGCCCTGCAGTCACACAGATGTGACCTGAACAAAGGTAGTGGTGTTCTGTCAGGATTCCTAACCCAACACCAAGACTCTCCCAGTTGCTACAGACTGGTTCCAGATAGAGCCTTATTATTTTTTCCAGTGAACACACAAAGCAAAGTCAACAAAATGAACACGTCAACCCCAGCCCTTCAGAAGTCTTGTAAACCACTTACATCTGTTCTCATCAGCTTCATATCTAACAATTTCCTGAAAATAGAGTACATTTGTTTTCTTTACTGCTGTAACCTGTCAATCATAAGAGATGATCCTGAGACCATTAAACTGAGCTCCATTAATACTGACACGATTTTATAGAACATCACTGTCTCAAAGCAGGATAAATGGGGCTCAGGACAAGCATAGCAGTCCTTTATTTTAAGGTTCAGGTCTCCAAAACAGAAGGAAATGGTAACAAACAATACCTGATTCTAGCAGTAGAGAAGAGGAACTCAGACTGCCCAGTTTAACTCTTGGCTTTGCCACTTTCTAGCTACTGCTGCAGTTTCCTTATCTGTCATAAGAGGATAAGAACAGCACCTTTTTATGTATTTTGACAGTCTCTAGGTACAAAAAGTTTTCTGGAGAGATTAAATGAGATGATATGTGGGCAATGCTTAGGACTGTGTTTAGTACATAGTAATCCCTCAAAAAATGAATGCTATTAATGTCTCTGTTAATATTGTTGGCTATTTTAGATTTCTGCAAAAGGCATATCTCTAGCTATACAGAAACACCTGGGGCAACTCATTCTTTTTCTCAAACTAGCACATTTATAGAAATAATATGGGATTTAGGCAATAAGTTGTCATCTAAGACCAAGCAACTTAGAGGGTGAATTATTCCAGGCATGTCTTGCCTGGAATGGCCCTAAAATGCTCCTTTGTGTCCAAAGTTTATTATAGAACATCCGTCAGAGTCTTACAAAGTATACTCCAAAGCACAAGGGCTGTTAAATCTTCAATCCACCCACTTTCAACCTCAGAAACTTCTCAACTCCATGCTCCAGGCAGCCAGCACCAATCAGCTATGGTTGGCAAGGGGATAAAAGAAAACCTATTTGTCATCCATAACATAAAACACAACTTACAAAGAGGGCATGCCATCTCTTTTATAATGGAGGTAGTGGGAGAGAGTAATAACCTCTGCCTTACGAACAAATGTCATCCTACCAAAATTTACTTCTGTGTAGTCTCAGGAGGTAAACTGTGAGAAGAAGCCACTATTCAATTAAAGTATATCTGAAATTGGTGAAATACTGAAGTGGCTAAGAAAGTTTTGTGTTTTAATTCTTACAGAATGCCAACAGGATACCCTCTTTACATAGAAGCATTAACTCATTACACAGTAGATTAGCAGCCCAAGGCAGAGCTTCCAAATGACTATGCCAGGAACAATAATAACAACCCTTTCAAACCTTGGCGCTTCTGAGGCTAGGGTCTTTGGGACAGCCCTACCTGTGGCCATAAGGAAGCTCCTCCATGTATACCAGCATGCTGTGTAAATATTTTCATTTTTTATGTGTGCTATGACCTGAAAAGGTTTGGGAACCACTGATTTAGGAAATGAATACATTTCCAAAGTCCCCTCATTTGTGGCCATGGCAAAGCTTAAACATTATATGGCTTATCCTAATCATGGTTTCTGATACTAATAAATTCTAGTAAAAGTAGATATGCATTCTTTATCTGAAAGCTCAGTCCTGTAACCAAAAGTCCTGTTAGGGTTAGTTTGTTTGCAAGGGACAGAGATGCATTAAGGGTGGCATGAACAGTGAAAGCTTTTCACAAGGTCCACCAAGGGAGGCAGGAATCCTATAGGAAAAAAGACATGGCCTATTCAGAGACAGGATATGGAAGCCCAAAGCTTGACAGAGATCTCAGCCACAGAGTCTGGGTCTTCATCCTGACACTCCACTAATAACATGACTTGGCGATCTCTCTTTGCTTCTCTTTGGGAATTGTCTTGCACTTTCTCCCAATTGGCTTTATCATCCTCTAATTGTTTTCACTAGTTCTTTGCTTCTACTTATTTCTAGGTTCTGGTTATCATAACTTCAGCCTCCTAATTCCTCCTATTCCTACTTCTACCCGATGGTCAATTTTAATCTTTCTTTTTTTCCCCTCCCTCCTGCTCTCTATATCTTTCAGTGTCAGTACTTGCTCCTAACTCCCTATTTCCCTTTACATTTGCTAGTTCGCATTCTAGAGAATGAGAATTTGGGTGGCCCTAATAAGTTCTTGTCTGGGCAGAACCTCAGGCCTTTTCCCAGGCCACTCACCAACCTGTGGTTTGACTGATCTTGGTTCAAATGCTTACTGGCTGAGAGGGGCTGGAGTCATAGGGTTCAAAACATGTCCCTTCAACAGGGCTGTGATGGGTGGGACAATTTTCCTTTGACAGTCTCTAGGTGCAAAAGACAGAATATATCAAGAACAAGCCACCTCAAGTGAACAGAGTTTTATGTTTCCACTTATCAAAAAAGACCTCTTAAATATATTCACTGTATCATAAATAAATCCTTTTGGTAATTTCTTTCTCATTCTTCTCTTTTTTTCTTTCCTTCCATCCATCCATTTATCCGTCCACCCATTCAAACATGCATCCACCCTTCCATCCATCCATTGACCCACCTATCCATCCAACAAAAACTTACTGATTCTATCCATCTCCAAAATAAAAAATTTATGAGGTTTCTGATGATCATAATGGTTCTCAAGGATGATAAGTCTACTAGACAAGACATATTATATATGAAAATAATTTTAAGTACCCTAAGAACAAATGCTATGAAAGTTCAAAGGAGGAAGACATCTTTTGGCTGGAGCAGATGACATTTCAGTTGGGGCCTGAAAGATGGGGAAGATTCCAATATTCATAGCAGATATAATGAACAAGATGAGCCTAAGTCTAAAGTTAGTAGAGCTTGTTACATCAAAATTCAGATTTTGGCAATTGAAGTTATAAGAGAAAAGTATAATAGTTGTAAAAGATTCAAACCAGGCTAAAAATATATAGCATAAAGTTTGTCTCTCATCATTGTTCACCTACTCTTCCATGAATCATCCTTTCCAAAGGTAACTGCCATTAACTGTTTTCCATGAATTTGTGAGATGTTTTTCTACATCATTACATTAAAGCTTTATAATTATTTGACTATTATATTAGTAAACCCATTTTACAAAGAGGTAGGTTAACTAACTTGCCAAAAATTACACAGCCTGGTGTATAAAGAGAGTTGAGATTTCAATCAAGTCCTGTTGCTTCTAATATTGACTGTTTCCATCACACCTTGTGTGATGGGCTGTTAGTTTGAAAGGGTATCAGAAAGCTCAGTTCAGTCCTGTGAATAGGCCTTGATTTTAGGGGTAATTTTGTACTGGAAGAAAGCTAAAGGTGGGTACTCACACGTTAGCCACTTATAACAGAAAGCCCTATATATGCTGAGATGGGTTTTCAGTTCTTCCCTGACCTAAACTAAAGTTGTACCACAAGCTTTAGTTCTGTGTCCAACAGAAAGTGAATTTTACTATAATAACAGAGAGCTAATGACATTGTTGAAGGTTTAAGTGAAATCAGACGTGTCTTTGCTCTAAAATATCATTTCAAATAAACCCAATAAATTCTTTACCAACTTTTTGCTAGTAGAAAAGCCAACTCCATTTACCCAAGCTCCTTGCTTTCACATCCAGAGTGACTTCTAAAGGAACATATCATGGGGTATATAAGGAGAACTCAAATTTTATGGTTCTAGAACACTTACCCCAGACTGCCATGAAAACAGCAAAGAAGACAGTGGCTCCGTTGTCAAAAAGGTGGGTTACCTGCGAATAATAAGAATCAATGTTGAGCTAATTTCTCATATATGGTATTCCAATTCAAATTTTTTCAAGTTTTATAAAAATAGCTGTGATGATGAGTTTTGCAGGTTTTTGCGGGGGGGGGGGGATGGGGTAGGGTGGGGGAGGGAATATTCCTTTTGGACCATAAATAAGAAAAAGCTTCCTCTAACTGTGAGGTAGTTCAGATATAGAGAAGATAATGTGTTCTCTTTATGTGGGTATCATCTAGTTGAACATTTATCAGCAGTCCCAATAGTGCTACTAAGAATTCCCCTTTGTGTACTATAAAACTCTTATATACATATGTGTATGGATATAGTTATATTTAGGGCCAGGAAGGTGTTATGATTGCAGCTTTAAAGGTTTTCAACTTCCCAAGCACTGTTTTTAATGCCTCATTTATTCACTTTGAAAACATGGCTATTTTGTTTATGTAGTTTTGAGCAAACATTTCCTGGGCTGCCCTCTGGATTTCAGCCTTATAAAAAAGAACAGAACCATTAACTAAATCCAACTCTACCCTTATTAAAGCCTTGGATAATCACTATATTTACCTTTTCCACATTAACGCAAAGACGGATAGCAATACTTTATTGCTAGAATAATATATTCTATTGCAAACACCACAGCAGAAAGCAAAAATATCCATTCTTACTCCAAAACTGCCAAGCTCATTTCTGCCTCCAGTATAAATCATACTAATGTACATGACAAATTGAAATGATGACTAATAGGTTCATAAAGCATAACCTTTTTTGGGGTACTTTATAGCTACTTATAAAGTATACTTTATTGTCCCTTCGAGAATGCACCAAATATAAACAGGTTTTTCATGTTATATCAGAATATGAAGTATTTCAGATTATTCCAAAAGTTTCTCTTTCTTTGAATAGGGGAGAGATGGGCAGCACTCAAATACCTACTATGAAACAAATGTCTGAAGCTTATCTATTTCATATGACAGAGGCAATGTTAAGCTGTAGATTCGGCCCTTGGGATCAAATCAAGCTTGAAGGTTCTAGTGGTATTTGACTGGTTTGTGCTCTCTATCAGAGTATTTTTCTTTTTCTCTCTTTCTCTTTCTTCCTTCCTTCCTTCTTTCCTTTCTTTTTTTTTTTGACATGGAGTCTCTCTCTGTCACCCAGGCTGGAGTGCAATGGCATGATCTCGGCTCACTGTGACCTCTGCCTCCTGGATTCAAGTGATTCTCCTGCCTCAGCCTCCCAAGTAGCTGGGATTACAGACACCCGCCATCATGCTAATTTTTGTATTTTTGTCGAGACAGGGTTTTACCATGTTGGCCAGGCTGGTCTCGAACTCCTGACCTCAGGTGATCTGCCCACCTCAGCTTCCCAAAGTGCTGGGATTACAGGTGTGAGCCACCTCACCCAGCCTCTATCAAAGTATTTACTGTGAGCTGCTAGAAGGTGTAGCTTGCACCATCAGTGTCCATTCTGGAATGGACTGCAGTTATCGCTGTTTTTTGCTACCCAGATCATCTTTCTTCCATTCTCCTTTCTCCAAGTAACTCCTGCTGGTCTCAAGGGACACATGACTCAAAATAGAACCAATCAGAGTACTGCCCTGGGGCTGATACACAAACATTTGGAAACAGACAGCTTTCTGCTGCAGTTATCAATTTGACAATATATGAATGAGGAGGGGTAAGGTTATAGGGGCTTCTGGTTCCTAATGAGATGGTCAGTTAGCTTAAGCTGAAGGCACGCTCTGCCAAAATCAAACCTAGAGAAGCAGGATAGTAGATTAAAGGAACTAACAAAACACAAAAACAAAAAACAAAGACCCTGAGCAACCCCAGGGGAGATGGGAGGTTATCTTGAACTGGTGTGTGTGTGACGGTGGTGGTGTGGAGGCAGAGGTAGGTGGTAGATCCTGAGCAGAATGAGAGCACAAGTTAGAGAAATACATAAGCTCTACTCTAGCCTCTCTCCCTCAAGTGGCCATTGGACAATTAGTTTCCCCTCCATCAAAAATCAGCTAAGCAGGCCACACCACAGGTGCTGGTGTTCCTGGAGCAGTGTCAGGGAATGCTCAAAGTCTTGCTTGGTTAGACATGGGTGAAAAGCAGGTGCTACCTGGATAGATGTCCCAGGTATTCAATCCACAGTCTACCTCCTCTTAAACCCCAGGGCTGGTGGATTACAATCAAGAGAAAGTGCTGCCACCTAATTCTGCTTTGTTCTTAGGCAGGTTTCAAAATGAAACTGACCAGAAAAGTCCTCTGATAGACTGGCAGCAAACAGTCGTGGCTTGGGCATGCTGTCCTCTCCGTAACTGAAGTAGGACTGACAGACATGGGCTTGGCTTTTGCCCTTACTCAAAGTGACTGATGCCTCCAGAGGACAAGTACCCACAGGCCAAAATAATGGAATATATGGGGAAGACAACAACCCCTTCCCTCTGAAGAAGATTCCCATAGACATAGTGTCGCAGCAGACCAGGAGTTTAAAATAAGCACAAAAATACACTTAAGGAGACAAGGGGAAGAAGACATAAGCCTGGAGCCAAAGCAGCTTAGCTCTCTTTTCTGTTAAACAGGGAACTAGTCTACAGAATGATCACGTGGGCAGGGACACCGGGGACCCTGGAGAACCAGTTCTAGGCTGTGAGGCCCTCATGATCACACAGTGTGAGCTACCCCAGTATTGGTTCTGGCAAAATGTATCATTAAGTCACTTTCTGCCTAAGCTAGTTGGAGTCGGGTTTCTGGTTCTTGCAAACAGAAGAGGCAAGGATACAGCATCCCTATCAGCAGAACAGCCTGACTGGAAGGGATCCCAGCTCCAATCTGATCCAGTATTTCTGTGTATCCACAGTCCCATGAAATCACTCTGACATCTCTAATAAATATTCTAAAGGAAACCCCATATAACTCCAATTCTGTCGTTCTTAGGCTTTTTATCTTTCATTTTACTAGGTTTCTAGGTAAGGCCAATGTTAAATTCAGAATCTAAACATCTGGTGGCTCAGTAAGACGCAGTGGTAAAGAAGGCATGTTTTGCAGTGCAGTAAACCAAGTCCCAGCGACTTACTGCTGCATGATCATGTGTGAGTAATTTTTACCTCTTTGAGCCTCTGAATAAAATGGAAATAATGACACCTATCTTGAAGTTGCTGTAAGAATTAGAAATAATCAATGTAGATTACCTAGCTATTATTTTAGTTGTAACTATTATAATTCTTCTTCTTCTAGGTCTTAAGTTAGGGAGAATAACTGCCAAAATAAGCCCCTATAAAATCTGAGTACTCATAAAATGTTCATGATGATTCCTTAAAAGAATTATTAAGAATCTTCTAAAAAAAGAGAATTTTACTCAGGCATATATTTCTACATTAAAAAAAAATGGGCTTCTGCTTTTGGGGTTCCCCAGAAGCAGAGTTTTAACACCTGAGCAATTCAGGCTTATATCTGACCTTTAAACAAAATTATATTACTGACAAAGCTCTTGATCCTCATCAAATCTCTACATCCTAAGGTCACTCTGTTAAATTTATCTTCACCCATTCAGTGTTTCCCAAAGATAGGGAGGGCATTTCGTGCTTTTTTTGTCCCTCGCAACATAAGAGCTCAAACCTTTCCAAAACCACAGCTTACTGCTGCAGTCTGGGCTCCTCCCACACTACTGGCCACCTGCAGTACTAAAGGCGTTATAGATAGGCGGAGTCCTGGGTTGCCTATCAAATGTTCTCTCATTTAAAATGAACAAAACTCTGCAATGCCAACAGAGTAATTAGATAGATCCAGGCTTCCTTGATTACAAAGGCTGGATAAAATCTGCCAATGCCATTTATACCTGAATCTGGGCAAGCCAAAAGGCAGTGGCTCTTGGAAAAGTCTTCATGAACCCAAATTTCAGCTATTGTTTTGTGTTAGGGACACCATCACCTAAGTATTAACAAAAAACCCTAGGAATGTGAGGAACATGTCTAATATTTCAATAAAGTAAGGCATATCACGAGAAAGGGCTATGCAATAACATAAAAATGGTGGTGCCATGTTTTTTTTTTTTTTTTCTCAAAGCACTTTCACATGTATTCTCTTCTGTTCTTGTGTCATTCTAATGGGGCAGGACAGAGAGGGCACATATTTACAGACAAGAAAGCTCATTCTTGGAAAGCGGGCACATGTTCAAGGCTAAAGAGGTAAGTGACTGAGCTAGCCATGAATGGAGGTCATTTTGACAATAATGATGATGAAGAGGAGGCAAATAATGATAGCTGTCATTTACTGAGGTCTATTTACCAAGCACTATACTCAGTATACACCTTAACTCCAAATGAAACAAGTCTTCATGGTCTCCATTTAGCAAATGAGAAAACTGAGACTCAAAGGAGTTACATATCTTGTTCCCAGACACAGAAATGGTAAAGAGCAGAGTCAAAACTTGGACCTAAATTTCTCTGACTCCAGCAACTATGCTCCTCACACTGGGCCATGCTGCACCTCCGTGTAATGTTGTATAGAGCCATGACTTTCAAATACATGGGCATTTTAAAAAGATATCTGAATTAGAATACTGAATGATGGAGGTAAATCTATCCTACAACATCCACTTGAGAATCAAAGACTGGAAATGACAGAATATAGTTACCCACCATACCTCAGGAAGGTGTATGTTAAATTCAATCCATCTAAAATGCTACATTTTGAAATTACCTTGGCATATACACAGCTGTCTGACAGCCGCATGAATGGACAGTATTTATCACACACAGGACACATGATGATATCTGTAGCTTGGCAGACTTCTTTACTGGAAAAGAGAACAGAAAAGACTGCTTTTTGATGACGTGGAACTTTTTTTTCTAACTTCAACAGAATGTTCAACTAGTAAATAAGATCCAGTAGATTAAATTTATGCCCTTAGAAGCATCTTAGCTTTATCTGTTATTAATGTAAACAAGTTCTTGCACATTTAAATAATTTGAAAACCTACTTATGAGGTTGTTCCTTAGCTTTACATATTAATAAGATAAACTCAGGAAAATACATAAAGCCAAACATTGATCGTTATATCCCAAATTATAGAAATGTCCTTCACTTTTCATATGTCTGAAGCAATTTCATACTGAATTATGGGAGTCAGAAGATATATAAAGATACCTGTCTTGATCTCTATGTGTATAAGTTAAAACTAACATGGAAAATAAAATACAAATGACTAGAGATTCTAGCCCTATCCTGGGGGAAATTTTCATTTCATTAACACATTAACAACTTCACCAGAAAGCAAAATATTTTTGTAGATGGGAGGCTTACTCATTCACTTTTATTTTTGCAATCACATTTAAAAGGCACATTTACAATTTAAGATCATTGTCCAGCCTTGCAACAAGATCTCTGTGAGTACCTTGACCCATATTCTGGTGAGACAACCAAGATAATGATGGTTGACACTGAACCACTCCCAAGGTACTAACAAGTTGGTGAGATGTCTTTCTGGCTCAAGTTTAAAGAGTTCTTGTAAAAACACAGAATTCATGAAACAGAATTGCTAGTTCCCTACTTTGCAGTATCAGCTGAGAAAAAAGGTGAAAAAGTTAAAAAAGAACACTTATAGTCAATGAATGAAAGTGGCTTGCTCTGTGGATGTATAATGGCTGGTATGTCTGAAAAGGTAACATTCACTTCCATGATATCTAAAGACCATGGCAGCAAGGACAATGGATGGAGAGGTCCTAATGAACTGAACCTTTGAGTTTTTCCATGAGATGGTAGGTGAAAATCTAAGTGTCTCCACAGCCTGTGAATACCCCCAACATGCAAACAGCCACCTCTAAGTACTAAACAAAGGCAGGCTCACCCAAGTGTTCCCCATACCTGACTTGGCAGTGATCCAGAGTGGTGACGCCATACAAAAAGACAAACAATCCAATGAAGGCAGCTGGGAAGAGCATGCCAGTGTACCAGCCCAACCAGGCAAAATACAACCCAATCTTCTCTCCAAAGTACCTCCTGTTAAAGACACAACAGCCTTGCAAATTACAGTGCAGGGTGTGAAGTTAAGCGTTATGCAACTTCGTATAGTCATTTTACTTTGTAGTGACCTTACGGTTAAACTGCAAGCAAGGTAAGCCAAGAGACTAGAACATCCAATCAAATCTAAATCTAGTATCTGGGCTTACATTTCTTCTCCTACTACTCTGTATCAGAAATAGAATTAGCCCTTCCATAAAATAACATGGCTGTACACAAGCTTATTCTGAGAAGACAGAATAGATTGGAAGGGGCCAGAGTGGGAAAAGGGAGACCAACTAGGCACACAACTGTCATAGTCCAGTTCACAAGTGAAGGCAGTGGAGATGCTGAGGTGAGGCCCGATTCGAGAGATAGAGTGGAATAAAACCCATAGGATGGGAACTGTTTAAGAGATGACATTCCCCAGATGCTCCACAGCTTCAGTCTACTCAAGACTTGGTTGTGCTTTTCATTGCCCTTTATTTGCCCAACATAAATGCCACTGTTCTTCCAGGGCTTAGCTCCCCAGAGACTTCCACAGGGATGCTGCTCACATCCATTCCTTCCATTTTTCTGAATTACTGTAAAACTTACGGCCTCTGTCACACATTTCACCTAATTATGTATGGTCTTCTATTTCTTTTCTTGTTGTTTCAAGTATGCAGGGCCTGTGTTGCTAAGCAAAACTGAGTTTTTCAGAGCCAGAGACCATTTGGAGTCAGTTTGGCTTTGCCAATAGTACTTAGCACAGTACTAGAAACACAATAGACAGTTAATTAATACTCATTGACTAACTGCAACTGCAAAATCTTAATCAAAACACTGTCATGAATGGGAAATGTGTTGCCTACAGCAATTATCTATAATTTCTAATCAATGTAATCCTGTAACATGGCACTGAGGCTGGGAAGAGAATTTACTTTTGTTTTTTCCCCCCACTATTTGTCATACATTGAGTCTGATCAAAGGAAAATGATCTTATCTCAGAAAATATTTTTCATTCACCCAGATTGTCTGGATTATTTGCCAACACAAGGAATTGGTCACAATTCATCAATGCCCTTGGAACACAGGGAATAAACACTTGGTGATAAGAGCTGTGGTAGGAAGGATACCACCCAGTGGGGTGAAAGATAAAGTGAGCGTCTTGTTTTTCCTCCCCTCTGGGCTCATTTTTTTATGACTCCGATATCTAAGTGCAACACATCTAGCTAGTCTAAGAAAGGAGACATGACTTTGTCTCTTTAATAAGGAATCCATGAAGTGTGGGTTGTTATTATCCAATCTTAATAACCAGCCTCTAAATAAATAATGAGACATCAGAGAATAATGCTGCCAAGGCAAAAGGTTGGGCAGATGGTTTAAAAAACCATAAATTTCCACTTCACAGTTATCATAGGTTAAAAGCTGATATACTTTTTGACCTTCAGATTAAAACAGTCTTTAAAGGTTATTAGTTTTAAATGAAAACTAAGCCTGAAATTTATTGGAATGACAGTACTCCATATGCCCTATTTGCATAACTATAATAGATATTTTACTTTGTCAGTAATATATGTAAGCAGTGTGAACTTTGTACAAGATGATTTGTCAATAAGACTCACAAGGGTGACTTGCTCGTTATGAAGTCTTGTGACAGGTCTGGCTGATTTCACATGCCCATTCCTGGGCCCCTCTCTAAGACTCTTTTGGGGGAAACTCCATCCTCATCAGAGGGATGGTTGGTTTACTAAGAACAGCTGATGTCCTCAGATGAGTTTCCCTTTTGTGAAGAAGCCAGATATGAGTGAGAGCTGTATACTTCAGACTCTCTTTCCTTCACTGACAGCTTGTCCCAACTGACAGTCTGCCCTAATCATTCTGTGTAAGCTTTATCTATGCAGCTGGTTAAAAACTCACCTTACAAGATCCAAAGGTTGGTATTTATACCACACGCCCCAGGAGGCCCAGCACTCATAGAGTAGATGTCGGTGGTTTTCTGCTCCATGGGTTCGAATGGAGTTTTTACTTCTATAACTTCCCTGGGATAAAAACACCACTGCCAGTGAGATAGTACTCACAAAAGTCACAAGGAAATGCTGATGGTAATACTAGTCTCTTACAATAGGTGTAGTGATAGGAGTGATATGAGAAAAAAATGAATCCTCTCTATTAAAGGGCAGGCAGTTCCATGAGCTACTTTGGATGTTGTCTTGCTGCTGCTGATGTCTAGTAAAAAGCATGTGCTTGCTATAATCAGAAAGGTTTGAACTGAGGTCAGATTTGGTTCTACTACTTTTTAGCAAGATATTGGACAAGCTCCCTAAATGCTCTGAGCCTTGGTTTCCTAATCCATAATGAAATCATATTTGTCCTATTTGGTTTCTTATGTGGTTTGAATAAATAGAGTCTGGCCCAGGGGCCATGCCCTAGACTTAGCTCTCTTCCCTACTACTACTACTACTACTACTTCTTCTTCTTCTTCTTCTTCTTCTTCTTCTTCTTCTTCTTCTTCTTCTTCTTCTTCTTCTTCTTCTTCTTTTGAGACTGGGTTTCACTCTGTCACCCAGGCTAGAGTGCAGTGGTACAATCTCAGCTCACTGCAACCTCCACCTCCCAGGCTCAAGCAATACTCCCACCTCAGCCTCCCAAGTAGCTGGGACTATAGGCATGTGCCACCATGTCTGGCTAACTTCTGTATTTTTTGTAGAGATGAGGTTTTGCCATATTGCCCAGGCTACTCTCAAATTCCTAGACTCAAGTGATCTGTCCCCCTCGGCCTCCCAAAGTGCTGGGATTACAGGTGTGAGTCACTGTGCCTGGCCGCTCTTCCCACTTTTTTCAAGGTAAAGTAGTTGGTATACAGCCATAGCTATAACCTTGTCACAATGTTATTGACAAGAAAATCCTGCAATGTAAAAGCTGGAAGTCACTTCAGAATTCTTGTAATTAAAATTTAATTCAACCTCGTCATTGAAGAAATGAGGAGACAAACGGCCAGAGAGGTGCATGTTTTTCCGAGGTTAGTTTGTGGAAATGCGAGTTTCACAAAGAGAAAAGGTAGTTTCTGGAGGCAAACTAATTATTCACATTAAGCTGAGAAGCCCTTTCTTATTTATTTGTTTATTTTTGGTAGAGATAATGTCTCACTGTGTTGCTCAGGCTGGTCTCAAACTCCTGGACTCAAGCAATACTTCCATCTCAGCCTCCCGAAGTGCTGGGGTTACAGGCCTGAGTCACCGCACCTGATAAGAAGTCCTTTCTTAATGGAAAGAATACAGAGCTGGGAGTAAAGAAACTCAGGTGAGTCTCAGCTCAACCACCAACTCACTGTGTGACTTAAGGAGGTTTCACCCTTCTCTAAACCTCTATCTAAATCTTTAATGTGAAACAAAAGCAGCAATATCTGACCCTCCTGCCTTCCTGCCTCTGAGGTTAAATAATATAATCAAGTTAAACTGAGAGTAAAAAGTCAGAAGAGCAATAATGCAATGATTGCTGCTGCTATTCCAAATTTGGAATTTCTCTTCTCACAGAACACAGGACTTTACTGAGATAGGAAAGTCATTGTGAAGGCCGTGAGTCACTCTGTGGGGCTTTGTAGCTGCATCTCCTTAGACATCTGCATGCCCAGCCCCCCGCTCCCCTGCACAGGCCTTCTGCCATTACCATCTCTCAGACACTGCCTGTACCATGAGCTGGGGCTGGGAGTAGGGAGGATGCAGTTCTCATAAAACCCTTTTCTGGGCAATGCCAACAAATAATCACACGATGAAGCTACATTGATGTTTTGGGGAACAGTGTATGTCTTTAGAGTTCAGAAGCACTTGTGTGTGGCTCTAGCAAACCTCTGTGTCAAAATGTTTGCTTCTGTCTTAGTAAATGGAGCATTCCAAACATGTTTCCTGGCAGTCTGTAAACAGGGTCTCAGATGGCAGCTTCTGGTTTTCTTAATAAATAAGGTTCTGAAAATTCTACCTCACCTTTTGCATCCTCTTGGTGTTTAAAATCAAGAGAAGAACCACCGTCCTCCAAAAAAAAGTATGTTCTGGAAAGAGTTGCCATTTATGGAGAGTTGGAACTGTCTTACGAAGTCTATTGACAAACTATTACCATTGTTTCCAACAGAAGGCTGTACTGAAGATCAGCTAACAGTTGCTGTGCATTGGCTACTTTGTGAGGTCCCAGAGGACAGAGGCTATGACATGTATCTTTGTGTTCTCTGTGTCATGCAGTGACCACAGTAGGGGTGCAACACCATGAAAATGACAATAAACTCTCAACAATCATGAAGGACTATGTTCCTGAAAACCCAGGTGTAGGGGAATTCTGGGTTAAATAATCCAAAACCTATTGTGGAAAATACAGCTGGGGTAATCACAGTTACACTTGCAAAAGTAATTTACATGATGGAGACTATGTAGGAAATAGAGTAACAGCATTTACACATCTTAGGTGAGCAATGATGAGTACAACATTATTAATTTTTGTCACCCTTTGGTTACCAGCGACTTTGCAAAAAGGCTTCCTCTCGCTCTTTTAAAGAATAGCTATAAATTTATTTGTTGGAAAGACTGTGTACTTTAAGAACATTCTCATAGATTTGATGTCTCATGCAAATTTTCAATGCCTTTTTAATTTTATGACTTAAAGTCTCTAAGCCATTCCTCTGAACTCATGCTGAGTGACTCTTAAGTATTCTTGCAATTACATAAAAAGATATACAGAAATAAATCTATGCTGAGGAAGAGACGTAACAATTGAAGTAGACCCTCCCTAATTACCCATTGAACAAATTAAATTCACTCTGAACAAATGTCGACAAATTCAATTATCAACTATCCCTAGAAACTGATTTTAATAACACAAAATTGAAAGGAAGATAAAGACTAAAGACAGCACAATACCTCATGCAGGGGAAATGCAGCTTCATAGGAGCCATTGGTAAGCAAACGATTCAAACCTGAAACAACAAATAAGTCCATTTGAATTAATACAGAGTCTGAATACTCACAATGTTCAAAACAAATGTAAGCATGGCGCTTTTTGGAGAAAACAATCTAGGCTATTGACCCTCTTAGGGGCACCAAGAGTTAGAAGAAAAGTTTTGTTGCCATGAAATTGGGATTGAGGGCCGGGAAATTCTTTTTTTTCTTCCAAAAAAATTTAAAATATTTAACTATCATATAAAGATTTGAATATATTCAAGGTGTACAATGTGATGATTTACATTATGTAATGATTAACACAATCTCATTAACACATTCATCTCCACTCATGCTGTACATTAGATCCCCAGAACCCATTCATTTTATAAATGATACTTTGTACTCTTTGATCAACATCCCCCCATGTTCCCCATCCCAGGGTCTGGCAACCACTGTTCCACTCTTGACTTTTAAGAGTTTGGCTTTTTAAGATTCTACATATAAATAAGATCATGCAGTATTTGCCTTTCTGTGTCTGGTTTATTTCACTTAGCATGATGCCCTTCAAGTTCATCCATAAGGCAAATGGCAGGATTTCCTTCTTTTTTATGGTTGAACAATATTCCATTGTATATATGTACCACAATTTCTTTATCCATTCTTCTATGAGGGCACACTTGGGTTGTTTTCATATTTTGGCTATTGTAAACAATGCTGCAATGAACATGGATGTGCAGATATCTCTTCAAGATACTTATTGATATGTAACCAGAAGTAGGATTGATTGCTGTATCATATGGTAGTCCTATTTTTAATTTTTAAAAGAGCCTCCATATTGTCTTTCACAACAGCTGAACCAATGTATACTCCTACTAACAGTGCACAAGTGTTCCATTTTCTCCACACACTTGCCAACACTTACCACTTTTTGATAAAAGCCATTCTAGCAGGTGTGAGATGATACTTCATTATGGTTTTGATTTGCATATCGCTGATTAGTGATATAAAGCACCTTTTCATATACCTGTTGGCCATGTGTGTGTTTTATAAGAAAAAAATGTCTATTCAGGTTCTCTGTCCATTTTAAAAGTTTTTTTCTTTCCAACTTTCATTTTAGATTCAGGGAGTACACGTGCAGGTTTGTTACATGGGTAAATTGTGTGGTGCAGGGATTTGGTGTACAGATTATGTCACACAGGTAATGAGTATAGTACTGACAGGTAGTTTTCCAATCCTCATCCTCCTCTCACCCTCCACCCTCAAATAGGCACCAATGTCTATTATTTCCCTCTCTGTCCATGTGTACTCAATGTTTCGTTCCCACTTATAAGTGAGAACATGCAGTGTTTTCTCTATTCCTGCATTAATTCACTTAGGATAATGGCCTCCAGTTCCCTGGCTGCATAGTATTCCATGGTGTATATGTACAACATTTTCTTTATCCAATTTACCATTGATAGGCATCTAGGTTGATTCCATGTCTTTTCTATTGTGAATACTGCTGCCATAAACTTATGTGTGCATGTATCTTTAAGGTAGAATAAGTTATGTTATTTTGGGTATATACCCAGTAATGAGGTTGCTGGGTCAAATAGTGGCTCTCTTTTAAGTTCTCTGAGAAATCTCCAAATTGCTTTCTATAGTGACTGAACTAATTTACATTCTCACCAACAGTATATAAGTCTTCCCTTTTCTCCATGACCTTGTCAGCATCTGTTATTTTTGGTTTGTTTTGGGTTTTTGAGACAGGGTCTTGCTCTGTCACCCAGGGTAGAGTGTAGTGGTTTGATCATGGCTCACTGCAGCTTCAACCTTCCAGGCTCCAGTGATCCTTTTACCTCAGCCCCTTGAGTAGCTGGGATTACAGGTATGCATCACCATGCCCAGTTGATTTTTAAAAATTCTTTTGTAGAGACAAAGTCTTACTATGTTGCCCAGGCTGGTCTTGAACCTCTGGGCTCAAGTATTCTTCCCACCTTGACCTCCCAAAGTGCCAGAATTACAGGCATGAGCCACCACGCTCAGCCTCTGTTATTTTCTTTTTAATAATAGCCATTCTGGCTTGTGTGAGATGGTATCTCATTGTGGATTTGATTTGCATTTCTCTAATGATGAGTCGTGTTTAACATTTTTTCATATGCTTGTTGCCCATGTGTATGTCTTCTTTTGAGAAGTGTCCATGATCATTGCCCAATTTTTAATGGGGTTATTTGGTTTTTGCTTGTTGATTTAAGTTCCTCATCGACTCTGGATATTAGACCTTGGTAGGATACATAGTCAGTGAATATTTTCTCCCATTCTGTAGGTTGTCTATTTACTCTGTTGGTAGTTTCTTTTGCTGTACAGAAGCACTTTAGTTTAATTAGGTCCCACTTGTCAGTTTTTGTTTTTGCTGCAATTTCTTTTGGAGTCTTTGCTGGGATAATTGGCTAGCCACATGAAGAAGATTGAAACTGGACCACTTGCTTTCACCATATACAAAAATCAGCTCCAGATGGATTAATGACTTAAATGTAACCTAAAACTATAAAAACCTTAAAGGAAAATCTAAGAAATACAATTCTGGACATTGGCCCTGGGAAACATTTCATGACAAAAATTCCAAAACCATCTGCCCATTTTTAAATCAGGCTGACTTTTTTGTTTTTTGGGGTTTTGTTTTTTTTTTTTCTACTAAGTTCCATACATATTTTGAATATTAACCCCTTACCAGATACATGGTTTACAATATTTTCTCACATTTCATTGATTGCATTTTCATTTTGTGGATTGTTTACTGTGTAGAAGCTTTTTGAAAATCATGCTTTTGGACAGAAAAACAATGAAACACATCTAGTCCAGTGCTTGGCATAGAGAACGGAATGTATTAAACACTGAGATTTTATACCAGGAGCTCTTCTATTCTCATCCAGAAGCTTCATACGAACAAACTTAATGCCTCTGCACTGGACTAGTGGTATGACTTTGGAAAAGTTCTCTTGTCCTCAGGCCTCAATTTCCTGATCCATAAAATGGGAAAGGAGAGGTAATAGATATGCAGATCTTTTAAAAAACAGCTTTATTGAGGTTTACCAAGCATGCAATAGACAGCATAAGTTGTTTAACAGTTGTTTTGACATATGTATATACTCATGAGACCATCAGTACAACCAAGATACTAAACATATCCATAAAACTCCGAAGTTTTATCATGCCACATTGTAATCTGCCACTCTTCCCTGTGCTATCTCCAGGGCAAACACTGATGTACTCTCTGTCACTATCGATTAGTCTGAAATTTCCAGAGTTTTATATAAATGGAATCGTATAACATTTACTCTTTTTCATCACTCAACATAATTTGAGATCCATTCATGTTGTTGCAAATATCAGCTCATCTCTTTTTATTGCTGAGTGGTATTCCACCATATGTAACAATTTGTTTATCCTCCTGATGATAGACATTTGGGTTTGTTATAGTTTGGGGGTATTAAATATAGTGGGTTCTAACATTTCTCTTCAAAGAATCATTATGTCAGTATGTTCAGTTCCCCTATTCTTTGTTCTCCATTTCAAATTTTAACTTCCTTGTTCTGTTCGTCCCCTTGCCCCTAGTTTCAGTAAGCAACTACCTGCCAGTTCTAATCAGTAGTTCACATTTGTTCTTCTGGTTACCTGCTCCATCCTGACTCACCCCTGGTCACCTGCTTTAACCTGAGTCACCTTTAGTTACCTGTTCTGTAACCATCTTTCCCATCAAAACTGCTCACTCTGCCACTCTGGTTACTATCCCTATTCTCTTTAAAATAGCCAATCAGAATTAGCTTAGACTGTGTGGTCCAACCCTAGCCAATAGGGGAACGACACAGCAGTAGGGGCTACCTGTATCGTGGATAAGAACCCTTCTCCCCATTCAGGTGTGCTCTCTGCTCCATCCACAAGACATATCCTGCTACAGAAGCAAACATTGCCTTGCCGAGAAAATTTATGTTTCAGTGCTACTTATTTTTGCAGCACCAAAAAATTTGCTTCTAAGAGGGGCTGTTACAAATTAAGCTGTTATGAACATCCGTATACAAAACTTTACATGAATATATGCTTTAACTTTCATAGTAAATACTTAGAAGTGTTTTTGAAAAACTTCTGTTTTCTTAAGTGGTTGTGCAATTTTACATTTCTATCAGCAGTGTATGAGGGATCAAGGTCCTCCACATGGTATGGTCAGTCTTTTTAATTTTAGCCATTCTCATGGGCATGTCATGATGTTTCATTGTGTTTAAGTCCCATTTTTAATGAATATTTTAAATCATCTTGTGTGCTATTTGTCATCTGTATATCTTCTCTTGTGAAATGTCTGTTCCAATCTTATGCTCAATAAGATTTTTTAACTCACTGAGTTTTGAGTGTTCTTTATATATTCTAGAGGCAAGAGGTAGATGTCCTTTACTAGCCATAGTTTTTGAAAGCTTTTTTTCTCCTAATGTGTGCCTTCTCTCTGCATTCGCATTTATTCATTTATTTATTTACTTAGTTTAAGTTTTGGGATACATGTGCAGAATGTGCAGGTTTGTTACATAGGTATATGTATGCCATGGTGGTTTGCTGCTCCTATTGACCTGTCCTCTAACTTCCCTCCCCTCACTGCCCAATCCTCAACAGGCCCTAGGGTGTGTTGCTCCCTCGTTGTGTCCATATGTTCTCATTATTCAATTCCCACTTATGAGTGAGAACATGCAGTGTTTAGTTTTCTGTTCCTGTCTTAGTTTGCTTCTTCATGCATGTCCCTGTATAGGACACGATCTCATTCCTTTTTATGGCTGTGTAGTATTCCATAGTGTATATGTATCACATTTTCTTTATCCAGCCTATAATTGGTGGGCATGTGAGTTGGTTCCATGACTTTGCTATTGTGAATAGTGCTGCAATAAACATATGTGTGCATGTGTCTTTACAGTGGAATGATTTATATATTTTTAGGTATATACTCAATAATGTGATTGCTGGGTCAAATGGTATTTCTGGTTCTAGATCCTTGAAGAATCAGCACACTGTCTTCCACAATGATTGAACTAATGCACACTCCCAGAAACAGTGTAAAAGTGTTCCTATTTCTCCACAGCATGCCAGCATCTACTGCTTCTTGACTTTTTAATAATCACCATTCTGACTGGAGTGAGATATCTCATTGTGGTTTTGATTTGCATTTCTCTAATAATCAGTGACATTGAACTTTATCATATGTTTGTTGGATGCATGTATACATTCTTTTGAGAAGTGTCTGTTCATATCCTTCACCCACTTTTTGATGGGGTAGTTTTTTTTTCTTGTAAATTTGTGTAAGTTCCCTGTAAATTCTGGATATTAGACCTTTGTCAGATGGGTAGATTGCAAAAATTTTCTCCCACTCTGTAGATTGCCTATTCACTCTGATGATGGTTTCTTTGGCTATGCAGAAGCTCTTTAATTAGATCCCATTTGTCAATTTTGGCTTTTCTTGCAATTGCTTTTGGCATTTTCATCATGAAGTCTTTGCCCATGCCTATGGCCGGAATGGTATTGCCTAGGTTTTCTTCTAGGGTTTTTATAATTTTGGGTTTTACATTTAAGCCTTTAATCAATCTTGAGTTAATTTTTGTATAAGGTGTAAAAATGTGGTCCAGTTTCAGTTTTCTGCATACTAGCCAGTTTTCCCAGCACTTTTTATTGAATAGGAGATCCTTTCCACCTTGCTTTTTTTTCTCAGGTTTGTCAAAGATCAGATAGTTATAGATGTGTGGTATTATTTCTGAGGTCTCTGTTCTGTTCCATTGGTCTATGTGTCTGTTTTGGTACCATTATCATGCTGTTTTGGTTACTATAGCGTTGTACTATAGTTTGAAATCAGGTAGCATGATGTCTCCAGCTTTGTTCTTTTTGCTTATGATTGTCTTGGCTAGATGGGGTCTTCTTTGATTCCATATGAAATTTAAAGCAGTTTTTTCTAATGCTGTGAAGAATGTCAATGACTGGAATAGCATTGAATCTATACATTGCTTTGAGCAATATGAACATTCCCACCACCTCCCCCCTCAAAAAAAAAAACCCCTGCTTTTTTTTTGTCTTTCTATTTCCATGGTAAATTTTCCTCCATCTTTATTTTGAAACTATGAGTATCTTTGCATGTGAGATGGGTCTCCTAAATACAGCACACCAATGGGTCTTGACTCTTTATTCAATTTTTCAGTCTGTGTCTTTTAATTGGTGCATTTAGCCCATTTACATTTAAGGTTAGTATTATTATGTGTGAATTTGATCCTGTCATCATGAGGCTATCTGGTTATTTTACACACTAGATGATGCAGTTTCTTCATAGTGTCATTGGTCTTTATATTTTCATGTGTTTTTACAGTGGCTAGTACTGGTTTTTCCTTTCTATATTTAGTGCTTCTTTCAGGAGCTCTTGAAGGCAGGCATGGTGGTAATGAAATCCCTCAGCATTTGCTTGTCTGTAGAGGATTTTATTTCTGCTTCGCTTATGATGCTTAGTTTGGCTGGATGTGAAGTTCTGGATTGAAAATTTTTTTCTTTAACAATGTTGAATACTGGCCCCCAATCTCTTCTGGCTTATAGAGTTTCTGCTGACAGTTCTGTTATTAGTCTGATGGGCTTTTTTTGTAGGTGACTGGCCTTTCTCTCTGGCTGCCCTTAATGTTTTTTCCTTAATTTTTGGCCTTGGAAAATCTGATGATTATGTGTCTTGGGGTTGATCTTCTCGTGGAGTATCTTAGTGGTGTCCTCTGTATTTCCTGTATTTGCATGCGGGCCTGTCTTGCTAGGTTAGGGAAGTTCTCATGGATAATATCCTGAAATGTCTTTTCTAGTTTGTTTCCATTCTTCCCATCTCCTTCAGGTACTCCAATCAATTGTAGGTTCAGTCTTTCTATGAAGTCTCATGTTTCTTGGAGGATTTGTTTGTTCCTTTTTATTCTTTTTTCTCTAATCTTGTCTGCATGCCTGATTTCAATGAGGTGGTCTTTAAACTCTGATATCCTTTCTTCTGCTTGGTCAATTTGGCTATTGATACTTGTGTATGCTTCACAAAGTTCTTGTGCTGTTTTTCAGCTCCATCGGGTCATTTATGTTTCTCTCTAAACTGGTTATTCTAGTTAGTAGCTCCTCTATCCTTTTATCAAGGTTCTTAGCTTCTTTGCATTGGGTTAGAACATGCTCCTTTAGCTCAATGGAGTTTCTTATTACCCATCTTCTGAAGCCTACTTCTGTCAATTTGTCCATCTCATCCTCCATCCAGTTCTATGCCCTTGCCAGGGAGTGGTTGCAATCATTTGGATGAGAAGAGGAACTCTAGTCTTTTGGGTTTTCAGTATTTCATTGATTTTGGGTTTTCAGCATTTCAGTGACTCTCATCTTGTGAGTTTGTCTAATTTTGATCTTTGAGGCTGCTGACTATTGGATGGGGTTTTTGTGAGGACTTCTTTGGTTATTGATGTGGTTGTTGTTGCTTTCTGTTTTTCTTTCACTGGTCTGGTCCCTCTTCTGTAGGGCTGCTGTGGTTTTCTGGGGGTTCACTTCAGGCCCTATTTATCTGGTTCACTCCTGCACCTGGAGATGTCACTCAAGGAGGCTAGAGAACAAAGATAGGTGCTGCTCCTTCTTCTGGGATCTCTGACCTGGAGGAGCTCCACCCTGATGCCAGTAGGATTGCTTCTGTATAGGGTGTCTGATAGCCCATGTTGGAGGTTCTCACCCTGTTGGGTGGCAAGGGGAACAGAATCCGTTTAACAAAGCACTTTGATTGTCCCTTGGTGGAGGAAATGTGCTTTGCTTGGGGGAAACCCCCTCATCTGGGCTGCCCAGATTCCTCAGAACTATCAGGAGGAAAGGCCAAGTCTGCTGGTCTGCAGAGACTTCGGCCACTCCTTCCACCTAGGGCTCAGGCCCAGGGAGATCCAGGTTCTGTCCCTGAGCCTCTGGCTGGAGTTGTCGGAGCTCCTGTAGGGAAGCCCTGCCATGCAGGAAGTGAGGAAGGATATGTCAGGGTCAGGCCTAATGAGGTGCTCTGGTTGCAGTCTGCCACAGCCGGTGTTTTGGACTGTGGGGGACCACTCTTGGGGGCCGAACCATCCAGTCTCTCTGGCTTCAGCAGGAAAAAGCATGGCCTGGAGCTACAGGGATGGATGCCACCCTTTCCCCACACAGAGAGCTTAGCGTATTAGGCAGTTATGAGTCCCAGTGCTGGCGGCTCCCCCTCCCCCAAGGAGCTCAAATGGCACTAAGCAGCAGGCAGCCACAGCTGTGGTGCTGGTCACCTCTGCTCCCAGGAACTCAGTAGGGTTAGGCAGATTCCAGCTGACAGGCTGTTGAGAGTCTGCGTGGCTCTGGAGTTGGCACCCTAGATCCTGGTGGCATGAGTTCATGAGTTGGATCTTCCAATCCATGTGTTGCACAGTTCTGTGGGAAAAAAGCACAGTTTCCCCCGCTGGGCAGCGCACTCACTCACCGCCTCCCTTGGTTGGGGGGTGGGGGCTCCCCTGCGCCGTGTGGCTGACAGGTGGGCCGCTGCACCACACTGTTCTTTCCTTCCTCTCCGTGGACCACGTCTAGATGCCTAGTGAGTTCTGATGAGAGAACCTGAAGACCTTGGTTGCCAATGAAGGATTCAGATGATAATTACAGTTCTTTTCAATGGGAGCCTCTGATCACTGCTGTTTCTAGTCAGCCACCTTGCCCTGGGTCACCCCTCTTTTCATTCTCTTGAAAACAACATTTGAGAACAGCAGTTTTAATTTTGAAGTCCAGATTATCCAGTTTTTTTCTTTTTTTATGAATCGTGCTTTTACTGTCATATTTAAGAAATCCTTGACTAATCCAAGGTAACAAAGATTTTCTATTTTCTCCTAGGATTTTTATAGTTTTAAGTTTTATACTTTGAACTATAATCCATCTGAGTTAACTTTTGTATCTGAGTCTTCCCAAATTCATTGTTTGCACATGGGTTTAAATTGTTCCAGCATCATATGTTGAAAAGTCAATTCTTTACCTGCTGAATTGACTTTGAGTCTTTGTCCCAAGGCAATTGTCCATATATGTGTGGCTCCATTTCTGGATTCTCTATTCTGTTCCACCAATCTATTTGTCATTATACCAATATCGCAATGTCTTGATTATTGTAGGTTTACAATAATTCTTGAAATCTGGTTTTGTTAGCCCACTATTTTTGTTCTTTTTCAGAGTCATTTTGGTTATTCTAAGTCCTTTCACTTCCCTATGAATTTTTGAATTCATTGTCAATTTTCACATATGCACACATTTGACTGGATTACACTGAATCAATATATCAACTTGGGGAGGACTGACATCTTAACAATACTGAGTCTTCTGACCCATAAAGATGATATATCTCTCCATTTATTAGGTCCTGTTAAATTTATCTCAGCAATGTTTTGTAGTTTTCAGTGTACAATTCCTAAATATCTTTTGTTTGATTTATCCTTATTTAATATTTCATATTTTGGGGCTAATTATAAGTGATAGGATTTTTAAAATCTCAATTTCTCACTGTTGGAGATTTATGGAAATACAATTTTTTTTAATCAATCTCATTTTTGCAACCAAGCTACATTCACTTATTAGTTCCTTATTAGGATTCCTTTGTGAGTTTTTTTATAGATGATCATGTCAACTGACAATAAGGACAGTTTTAATTCTTTTCTAACTTTGATACCTCTTATTGTCTCATTTTATTGCACTGGATAGTAAAATGAATACAAGTGGTAAGTGCAGACATACTTGTCCCATTCATTATCTTTGGAGGAAAACATTTGGTCTTTTAACATTAAGTATCATTTTAACTATAAGCATTTCATAGATGCATTTTATGAGGTTGAGGAAGATAATTTCTATTAACAGTTTGCTGAATTTTTATCTGAAATGGATGTTGAACTTTGTGAAATGTTTTTCCCATGTTCATAAATATGATCATATAGTTTTTCACTTTTAGTTTGCTACTGTGGTGAATTATATTGATTGATGTTCATATACTAAGCCAATCTTGTATAATCCTGTTTGTTATACATTGCTAAACTTTATTTGGTAAATTTTCCTTATGTTTGCAGGAGGAAAGATTTTTCTGAGTATTCTCCTCATTCCTCTGTGAATTTTGAGGTGTTCCAGTCTCACTGGAAATTCTTGTGGACGGTTCTTTCTCTGGCCTTGAGTATTCTCCTGACATGTATGCACTGATCAGCACTTGCTGCATACTTGAGGGGGACCCTCTGCAGATCTTCAAGGTTCTAGTTCTGTGCAGTTCTCTGCTTTCTGGCACAGCTTTCTGTGAACTCTAGCTGCCTTTGTTTTCCAACTCCTAGCAACAACTTCTCAACTCAGAGAGTCTTTCAGGTCCTGCCTACATTCTCACTTTTCATGGTGCTTTCTAGAAACTATGTCAAGGTGGTAAGATGGGGCTGCGTCAGAGCTCATTTCATTTGTTTTCTTCTCTCAGAGATCTTTGTGTGGGGTTGCCCAATATTCAGTGTCTTGAAAATAGTTGTCTCATACATCTTGTCTGTTTTCTCTTTTATGTTGTTTCGGGTGGGAGAGTAAATCTTGTGCCTGTTGCTCCATCTTGGCCAGAAGTGGAAGTTGAATGTGTTGATCTTTAAAGCTCCTTTCAGGTCAAGAATTATGCTACTTCCTAAAATACACCTCATAGAGGATGATTGTAATGATGTTTGTCAAGTGGCTTGAGAGCAATGCTACCTAGGCTTTGGATCCTGACCAGAATCTAGAGGTTTAGCCTAACTGGAAAATGGCACATGCACTGATTTGCTTTTCATTGATGGCGGGTCAGTCAGCATTTAGATATTTTTAATCATAGTAACACATTAATATGTTTTAAGATGCTTGATATCAATATTAAATATCTAAGAAAAGCATCTGAAATACAAATAGTCACAAGGCTTTATATTTTATCTAGCACACAAGAGGCCCTCAATAAATACCTTTGTAATGAATAATTATGTAGAAAGCTTTGATTCCCTGCAGTCTCTATAGATAATTCCACATATCTTATCAATAACTTTCAAGCATCCCAGGTATTAGAAAAATTAGGATTCACAGGGACCTAATAAGAGACTCAGATGATAACTTTTTTTTTTTTTTTGAGACAGAGTTTCACTCTGTTGCACAGTCTGAAATGCAGTGGTGTGATCTCAGCTCACTGCAACCTCTGCTTCCTGGATTCAAGCAATTCTCATGCCTTAGCTTCCCAAATAGCTGGAATCACACGTGTACACCACCACACTCAGCTAATTTTTGTATTTTTAGTAGAGATGGAGTTTTACCACATTGGCCAGCTGATCTCAAACTCCTGACCTCAAGTGATGCACCTACCTTGGCCTCCCGAAGTGCTAGGATTACAGGCGTGAGCCACCGCGCCTGGCCTTGGGTGATAACTTTTATAAGTTTATTATAATTTATCAAAGTCCTGCAAAGTGAGAAAGTATCCAATATTTAAAGTCCATATCATTTTACTAATTTCTCCTCTAAGTACCAAATTCAAAAATACTAATCAATTTCAAAATTTATTGTAGGCACCCATATTGTTAAATAAATCTTTATTGAGCTATTAAATTGCTCTATTTTGAAAGCGGGTTTCACCAGGTTTGATTTTTACAGTTGTAATAAATTCAGAGTGAAGGTGAAAAAGTTACCTAGTGGCAGTTTACATTCCACTAAAATATCCTTATGAATCATGTCTACAAATCAGTATTTTTATGTTATTTCTAATCGATGTTGGCTCATGTAAGATGCCACTTTCAGAAAGAGTTTCAGGCAGAAAATAATACTGGATAAACATTAGTCCTGTCAAGAAATTAAAATTCCTTCTAACATGTTGTTTCTTTTATTTACAAAACCAAAGATGACAATGAAATATTGAATCTACAGACCATTTGTACTTTTACTCCATATTTTTCAGCATAATGCTTGGTTGTGGGCTCATAATGTACTCTCTGATTGTTTATTTCTAATTAGATATAATTCCAGTTGATCATTACCAATTTTCTTTTTTTCTTTATTTTCTTTTTCATCATTATGACAGAGTCCCACTCTGTTGCCCAGGCTAGAGCGCAGTGGCACAATCTCAGCTCACTGCAGCCTCAACATCCCAGGCTCAAGTAATCCTCCTATCTCAGTCTCCTGATAGCTGAGAGGTACTCATCACCATCCCTGGCCAATTTTTTATATTTTTTGTAGAGATGGGGTTTCACCACTGTGCCCAGGCTGGTTTCAAATTCTTTGGCTCAAGCAGTCTGCCCGCCTTAGCCTCTCAAAATTCTGGGATTCCAGGCGTGAGCCACTGTGCCTGACCTATTACCAATTTTTAAAACATGGAGGTCTTTGAATAGACGCCTCCTTATTTCATCAAACGAAAGAAAATTTTACAAAGATCCTTTCTGACTAGCAACAATACTACACTTCCTGTGCTTCTTCAGAACATTAAAAAAAATCACTGTCTCTGTCCTTCTTTTGCTTATAAAAGCAGCCCACATTTTTAGACACAAAATTAGGCACAATAATTTAAAAGCTCTTCAGTTCGGCATGCCTTTATTGAACTCCTACTATATGCGAGGCACTGTGCTAGGCAGTGATGATAAAAAGATGAATAAGGCAGCTTATTTACAGTTAAGGGTTTTTTTTATCTACATGAGCAGCATTCAGCTGCAGGTTCTCAATACACTAGTGTCTTATAAAGAGTCGTGAGGTGTACTGCAAATGATAATGCCATTATTAGTGAAGACAGTATTTGGAGTATTTGCATTTTGTGCAATGATTCAGAATAGCTACTGCAATAATAACTTCACTTTCACTCACTTGCTTTCTAGTATGTTTATGGTACAACGTTAACTGAAAAAAGTACAATAAAAAGGATGCATAGCACATCTTAAGTTTGTTTTTAAAAACTGTATGAATGAATAAGAAATTAACATTAAAAAGTAACTAAGATAATATTTAAATTATTCAGTATACATATGTTATGAGTGGTTCTCCTTCTGTGGTAGATTTTCATAATGTCATTGAATGTAATTCATGACAACAAAAGAAGAGGTGTATGTGACTAATTGTCAGATAGACTCCAAAAATTGTTGCCATAGGAAGTCAGAAGAGGAAAGAATTCATTCAAGCTGGAATGGTCACAGAGGACCTTATTGAAGGAATGTCTCTCAAGGATGGTTGACTAATGCGGAGAAATGGGACTGTGTTTAACTATAATCCATCAAAGTTAAGAAAGACCTAAATCAGGTTTGACTTCACCATAACCCCATACATTGACTCTCACTAAACACAATATTCCAGTTGTAATCAGATCTGGACTAGGAAGCTATCTATTTCTCCATGTTATATTTTAATATATGCAGCTTGAGATCAAAGTATTTTTTTGGCAGTTTAATTATGATAGTGACTCACACCGAGCTTACATTCAGCTCAACTCTCAAATCTGTCCCTCTTATGATGTTGAGCAACACTTCTCCCACACTGTACCAAGGTAGTTGTTTTGCTGAATTTAAGACTTTACATTGAAAAATTATTGTTTTAATTTTTTACAGTGACATTAATATAAAATTTTATGCATTCCTTTTCTATTCAAACAAATGTAAATGAATAATGAAAATTTGAAAAAAATCTCAAATCTCACTAATAACCAAACATATGTTTGAACAACATTTTCACTGAATTAGTAAACAGTTTTTAAAAGACTGAAAGAAAAAGAAAATACACATTAGAAATGGTCAATGCAAAATTATTAAATGTCATCTTGCTGGATTTGGCTGAGTTCCAGCTACCGAGTCTTGTCATTTAATGCAACCATCTAGTTTCACCCCACCTGAAAGCTTGATGAGCAGGTCATCAGGGCTATGTGCCAGATATTAACTTATTTGCCCTCAGTTCCAAATGCACCTGCATTGCCTGCTTTGCAATAATGAAGGTGGACCTTGTAAATATTTCTCCTTTTTCAGCTGATTCAATGTTAAGCTTTGCCAGCAGAAGGCATTGGGAGAAATACTGGAGGAGGAGGAAGGGGTTTTTCTACCTGACACCAGTACGTTATTTCGGCAGGCTTCTACAGTACATAATTCTATAGTACCCAGCTCCTGCAGTGTGTGGTGGCTGGAAACATGGTACTCCCCAAAGGCAGATTTCCGGTATCCCCTTGGGTGGGTTCACAGAGTAGTACTGTTGATGTAGCACTTTCCAAAGAATGATTTCCTTGGAGCCACTCCAGGTAGCTTCCCCTAGTACTCCAGGGGGCAGATTTCCATAGTCCCCAGCAAACTGCACTGCTATGGCTGTACCTCTTCCAGCAAGATCCGCAGCTTAGCACTGTAGGGAGGAGTCTTCTCAGGGGTGGTAACTGCTCCTAACATCTGCGATTTCTCTATTCTTTAGAGTTATTCTTACCTTGACTAGCCAATCCTCCATTACTCCAATCCTATATCTGTGAGCCTACTAACCAATCTCATATCCATTAATTATATCCCATAGTTAATTATTTATATAAAACTTTCCCTGTTCAATTTACTTATGCTTTTGTTTCCTGATTGGACTCTGACTGAGATAGGTCATTATTAAAACTATTGATAAAAAAAAAAAACTTGCTAAAAAAAGAGATAAGAAAAAAGCCACCCAAACCTTCCTGATGCATAATAACCTGTTTAATAAGTCAGGAAATGTATAATATGGAGATATTCTCATAAAATGCATAAAATATGAATAGTGGAGGCTATTTAATGGAGGAGATGACTGGAGAATTTGCTTATGTGGGACAGCTCTTCTCCATGCTTACAGCTTCCTCTGCATGGAACACCCTACCCCTCGATCTTCCTATACTGGTTCCCCAGCATTCAGGTCTCAGTTCAAATTTTGGCTTCTCAGTGAAGCCTGCTGTCATCATCAAATCTCAGCTTGAACTCACTCCCACCTTTTACCAGCCTATCTCTATATCATCATCCAGTTTAATTTCTTTATGTTAGCTATTGTATTTCTTATTTGTTGATTGTCCGCTTTTAATTTTTTGAACACAAGCTCCAGAACAGAACTATGCATATGTCCCCAACATCTAGTTCAGTGCCTGGCACACAACATTTTCTAAAATGAAAGGATTTCTCCATGATCTTAGACAAATGAGACGACACGCTATTTAAAGAAGATATTTAAGGATACGATGAAGATTTTACACTTGTGAATTATTCATCAAGGGATTAGTTAGAGGTTTTATAAGTGACAAGCATTGCTAGAATTGATACAAACTTAATAAAACCAAGAGAAGTCTGTAATTCCCAAATGCCAAATGCAGTTTGTTATACTAATATACTACTTACCAATCTTGTTTTTTCCTTCTTCATATTTTATTCTTTGTAAAATGTGATGCACAATTCTACTTCTTGTGGCATTGTTGAAGAATGTTTCTTTGTTGTGTATGATGAAGCTGCACACATATATTAAAAACACAAGTTCAGAATTAATTGGAGGTGAGGGACCTAATTTTTGTTATAATTTGGTATTGCTCAGATGCAGATGTCTTAGATCAGTCATAGACAGGGTGTGTCTAGAACAGTATGAGGGAGTCAAAGATCACATCAGGATAGTAGGCTCACAGGAATGAGTAGTTTTGGTTTTCAGCATTAGCATCGTTCATATCAGGAAGGAGCTGGATCTAAACAAAATTGAGAAACCTAAAAATAAACTAATGGCAAGTCTAGGGTTGTATCTTGTTTTCTCTCAGTAAGGTCATTATGTAAATTCAACTAAAAATTCATTTTGATTTTCTCTTCTCTTCTACCTCAGCCTCTCCCATGGCATAATCAATGGATTTTCAGAAATTTTAACATATAAAACTGGCTTGGGTGGTGGGTATAGGAGTTAGGTAATGAGCTCTGGTCTGGCTCACAGGTGAGGTGAGAGGCTAGTTTCTGGAAATCACCTCTGTCCCTACCTTTTCCATGTTCTTTTGTGAGTGGGATCTTTCTTCTAAAGCACATACTTAAGATTGATTTGTCTCCCAGCAAATGGCCTAACCAGTTCTGCTTTGTTAAGGGTGCAAGTACACGCACATACACGCATGCATGCACGCACGCACACACACACAAACATACACACATGGCTTTCCAGTAGGTGTTTATACCCTACTAACAGGTTTTCTAGGTTGCAGATAGAGCTTCCAGGGCTACATAATCTAGCATAAAATGGCCATGTCTCCCCTTTTCACGGATGCAAAAAAATGGTAGAATATTAGAGACAGCATATATGTAACTCCTTCATAAATTATAAAGTTTATCAACTCAGCAAACTTTCCTTGAGCACCTCCTATAAGCTGGACATCATGCAAAGGCATATAAATGTAGGCATTATCCCCAACACTCAGCACAGAAGTTGCCTCCTCCAGCAAGTCTCCCCACTCCTCCAACTGCACTTCTGTCCCCCAAAGCATTCAGTTACTCCTTCCTTTGTGCTATTTCTTATTTTGCAAGCACATTAATTTACTGATTATTCCATATTGTCATTTATTTCTTTTCATTTGTTCATCAAATGTTTACTGAGGATACTCTCTCAAGGTACTAATCATACAGTGGTAAACAAACAGATAAAATCCTTGTCCTTGAGAAGCTTACAGTCTAGCAGGGAGGTGAGAGCATCAAGGAAATGAACTTGAGTGTACGGCAGAGAAGGGCAAGGTCAACCTCCTTCTGTATGCCTTTCTTTCCACATAAGACTGTGTGAACTCATTCAGGACAAATGGCTGAATCATAACTCTGTAGCCCGAGGATCCAGTGAATGGCTGGTACACAGGTATGTGAGGGTCATGGTAATTTATGATGGGGAATTTGCTATTAAATGTTTTTCTTCAAGGAGATGAATTTTCAGGAGTTGTTCGAATAATGAGAGGAAGAGAAAAAGTTGGCCTTGAGAAAGAGTGGTACAAGCATTAGGTTTGGTTTGAAACAGAGCTGGAAATGTGACTTTGGGATAACAGATAAAGGAGAGAAAGGCCAGGGAATATGGAGACAAAAAGTAAATCATGAGAACTGATTTACTGAAGTATTTTTCTCTCACTTTTACTTCACTTGGATTCTCTTATAGAATATTGCTCTTGGAGAAAGGTAATTTGACTTGTTGGATGAGAGATAAATGCTGTGTGGCTAAATGAGGATGCTGCAGCATTTATCTGGCATTTGCCTCTCAGGTTTTCTGAAAACATTTTATAACATCAAAGAGAAAGAGGAGAAAACCAAGAGTCTCACTGAATGTGTTTCTTTGTGTTTTATCCTCCTCTGCTTTTTCACCTGATTTGAGACAGGCCGTTACATTTTAATACCAAGTAAAGGTGTCGTAAAGAAATAGACAACAAATAAAAAGCCCATTTAGACTCACAATTCTAGATGATAACTGAAAGCTGATAAGCACAACTACGCTTGATAAGAAAATGCAAGGCCAAAAGCCCATGTCCCTCCTCCATTCAATGGTTTTCTGCTTCCTTCTCTTTTTATAGTGCCACACTACATTTCCTGAGTGTATACAACTGTTCTCTATATTAAGCACCACATACAAGCTTTAAATTTTTGTTTTTCCTTTCCTTACATATAGGCTGTACTGGGAGCCTGGAGGTTCTATAGAGGAACAAACACACAGGGCATGTGCCAGGTACTATTCTAAACAGTCTCAAGACATGAACTCATTCAATCCCTATTACAACCAATGAGGGAAGTACTTATTAGTCACATTTTACAGGTGAAGAATCAGAGAAGTTAAATGATGCACCCAACATCACTGAGCTAAAAAGGGGCTGAGCCAGGATTTGAACTCAGGCAGACTGGCTTCAGAGGCTGCCCCTGTGGCCTCTCTGCCAGGTACTTCCCGACGCCTGGAGCCTGGCTCTCCTGGAGGTCAGCTGAGAGTTCCTCTGTCCAGAATGCTCTTGTTTCATGTTTCCATTCATTCGTTTCCAAATCTCAGCTCAGGCCGTATCTTCCCCAGAGGCTCTGGCTTGACTCCCATTCCCTTACTCTGAAATGCAGTATGGTAGTATGGTGCTTGATATGGTTTGGCTGTGTCCCCACACAAATCTCATCTTGAATCATAGTTCCCATAATCCCCATGTATCATGGGAGGGACCTGGTGGGAGACAATTGAATCATTGGGGCAGATTTTTCCCGTGTTGTTCTTGTGATAGTAAGTCTTAGGAGATCTGATGGTGTTATAAAGGATAGTTCCCCAGCACATGATCTCTCTTGCCTGCCACCATGTAAGTGACTTTGTTCCTCCTTCATCTTCCACCATGATTGTGAGGCCTCCTCAGCCATGTGAAACTGTGAGTCCACTAAACTTCCTTTCCCTTATTGATTATCCAGTCTTGGGTGTGTCTTTATTAGCAGTGTGAGAACAACTAATGTGGTGCTATAAAGAGAGAAGGAAGCAAAGAACCAATGATGGAGGAGGAGGAGGAGGAGGAGGAGGAGGAAGAGGAGGAGGAAGAGGAGGGACTTTTAGCTCTGGGTACGCTCAACATCATCTCCGATTTATCTCAATACTCTGAAGTCAGACACACCTCAGTGTATACCCCAGCAGTGCTACCTATGATGTACTTTTAGGGCTATCCCTCAACTTTTTTGGGTCTTTGTTTCCTCGTCTGTGAAATGGGGATGACACTCTAATCACCTTCATAGGGCTTCTGTAGAATTAAATGAGATGACAAGCAGTGCCTAGCCCACTGGCTGGCATTGAATACATTCTCAGAGTTAGCTGTCATCACTGCTGTAGCTTCTATTACATTCTATGAAAACTCTCTGCCCACATGGCCCACTTCCCTGGATGGGCTTCTTGAGGACAGAGACTGGCCATGCTCATCTCTGTATTTCCAGCACAGATAAAGGGCTTAGTACAAAATAAACACTTAAGGTTGGATCAAGTTAGTTTGGATGTTTATCCCTTACACATCTAATTTTGAAATGGAATCCCCAATGTTAGAAGTGGGGCCTGGTGGGAGGTGTCTGGTTCATGGGGGTGGATCACTCATGAATGTCTTGGTGCCACCCCCATGGAAATGAGTGAGTTCTCACTCTGGTAGTTTATGTTAGAGCTGGTTGTTTAAAAGAGTGGCTCCCCAGTGTCCCTTTGCCCCACCTTGCCCCTGCTCCCACTCTTCCCATCTGATGCACTTGCTCCCTCTTCACCTCCCGTCATGATTGGAAGCTTCCTAAGTCCTCGCCAGGAGCAGACTCTGGTCCCATGCTTCTTGTACAGGCTTATATAATTGTGGCCAAAATAGACCTCTTTTCATTATAAATTACCCAGTCTCAGGTATTCCTTTATAGCAATGCAAATGACCTAACACAGGGGCTATCGGACTAAATCTCATCTTCTTATACCTTGGCCTCTGCTCTTGCTCTTGCCATCTCTTCTAGCTATCAGCTGAACTACTGCCTCCACACTGCCTGTCTAAGTGTCTTCTTGTGGGGTGTGGAGCACTTTCATTTTCTGGGTCACTCTTTCAAACTGGAGGATTATGAGAAGGAACAGTGATAATTCCCCCATATCATGGTTCTCACACTTAGCTACAGCCTTCTTCAAATGAAGTCTCTCTCTCTCTCATACACACACATATACCCCACCTCCTCATACACACAGTGAAGCTAAGCAACACTGGCAAACATGAGACTTTAGGCTCAGTCTCTGAGCAGGGCTTTATATTGGCTTGGAAACTCATAACCACTCCCATGCATTGCTGGGGGGAGAGCAAATATACAAACTCTATAAGGACCATTTGGACAGATCTGTCAAAACTACGCATCTCTCTTCACTGCATACCATCTAAGCTAGGGATTCCTTTTTTCAGAAACGTATTCCACAAATACACTTACCCATGTGCAAAGTGACAGATGTAGAAGAATGTTCATTATGGCATGGGTTATAATAGCAAAAGCCTGGAAAAACCTAAACAATCAGTGGGGGATAGGATCAGCAAATTATGGTGTAACTCTACAGTGCCGCATTCTGCACCTGTAAAGAGATTAAGGGTCCTTGGTGTAGATCTAAAAGAAATCTTCAAGACAGGACAGGTAGAAAAGGCTCAAAACAGTCACACAGCTATTTGTGTCAGAGGAATATGTGTACATATTAGGAAACACATGCATATGAATATGTTGACATACATATTTGCTTGTGCATGCACAGAATGACTATGGGAGGATACATACACCTCAGGAAACACTGGTTGCCTCTGGGGAGAACTGGGTGGCTGTACAGGAAGGAGGAAAAGTTTATATGCTTAGGAAATTTTTGCCATGTGTAAGTTCTATTACACATTTAAAAAAATGCAATTTTTGGCTGGGTGCAGTAGCTTACGCCTGTAATCCCAGCATTTTAGGGGGCCAATGCACGAGGTCTGATTGAGGCCAAAAGTTCAAGATCAGGGCAATATAGCAAGACCCCATTTCTACAAAAAGTAAACAAAATTAGCTGGGTATGGTGGTGTGAGACTATAGTCCCAGCTACTCAGGAGGCTGAGGCAAGACAATCTCTTGAGCCCAGGAGTTTGAAGGTATAGTGTGCTATGAACACATCACTCCAGCCTGGGTAACAGAGTGAGATTCTGTCTCTTAAAATAAATCTGAATATTGGCCCCACTCTCTTCTGCATGTTCTCACTCATAGATGAGTATTGAACAATGAGAACACATGGACACAGGGAGGAGAGCATCACACATTGGGGTCTGTTGGGGGGTGTTGGGAGACGGTGAGGGGTGGGGAGGTTGGAGAGAGATAACCTGGGGAGAAATGCCAGATATAGGTGACAGGGAGATGGAGGCAGCAAACCACCTTGCCATGTATGTACCTATGCAACAATCCCGCATGATCTGCACATGTACCCCAGAACCTGAAGTACAATTTTTAAAAAAGTAAAAAAAATCTGAAATATTTTTAAAAAGAAAACTTAAAAGGAAAACACATTTCTGTTCTGGGTTTGTTCTCATGTTCCCCCCGAAATTCAGCAAGGGGGGAAATAAACTGCTGAATGTGTGTAGCATCAACTCTGTGATCAAGGCTTGATAGCCACACATCCCCTCATCCTACTACGTTGAAGGGCTGATGTAATTTGCCCAAAGCCACACAACAAGCAAGTGGCAAGGAGGAATTCAGAAACCATCTGTTTTGCTCCAAATCTTCTCCTGCGTTTGTGAAGGGAACTGTGAGGGGCCCAGGTCTGCCTGTGTGCATGTGTGTGTGAAGGGCTTTCTGTATACCTCCATCATGTCCTGTGAGGAAGGCCTTGCTGGTCTGCTCATGAAGTAATGAGCAGACCAGGGACTGGACATCCCACCGACTCCCATTTAGGTTTGAACTTTCTGCTTTTTGGGGTAGTGAGCAACCTTGTTTTCACCTGGGGTGGTGGAGGGTTGAGGTCCCAATATCCCTTTTCCTAGGAAGGTAGAAATGAGAAACAAATATGCTATGCAACTGGGTTTTAGCTAACGACCTCCTGGAGTTTATTTGCTCTCTACTGATTGATAGGTTCTTCCTGTGGCCAACTGTCCATAGTAGTGTTGTAAAATGCTGTGATATGCTGGGTCATTTAACAAGTAAATACTATGTTTGTTCTGTGCAAAGCAATATGTATTGAAGGTATGTATATATGGACATGGGTGTTATAAATTTATATATTTTGAGAGAGAAATGCAAAGGCGAAAAGAATCTAGTTTCCCTCCACAAAGGAACCTACATTCTTATTAATAAAATGAGAAACACACAAATATTCAAGGGTGTGAACTGGGGAAAAGTGCTTATTAATGTTGGATCTAAAATCAGCTTATTTATAAAATATGCTAATTTTAAAGTAGGTAACTTGTTTATTCCCTAAACTTTCCTCTTAGCCTCTTAGATCACAGCTTTTGGGATAAGACTCCACTTTTTTTCACAAATTAATATAACTGAAGGGAAAATGAGATTAATCTAGACTCCAGCACTGTTTAATAGAAATTTCTAAGGTCATAAAAATGTTCTTCATCTGTGCGATCCAATATGGCACCCATGCAGCGATTGAGCACTTGAACTGTGACTAGTAAAACTAAGAAAGTGAATTTTAACTTAATATAATTTTAATTGATTAAAAATTAAATAGCTACATGTGGCTGGTGGATACTATATGAATAGCACAGATAAGCAACTGCCTAAGTCATGGGTGACACTTTGAGGATGTGGGACATGCACTGCCTCCAGGATGGGACCTTTACCCTGCATCTTCCCTTGATGACAATAACTAAAGCAGGAGAGTAGAGGAGGGGTAAGCAGTGCCCTATAGGACTATGTGTAGGTTGCCAGAAGACCTGATTCAAGCCCTGCTCTTCCACTTTAGCTGTGTGGCATGGGGGAATTATCTACTTGTAAGGAAATGAGGGTCACCATGTCTTAGTTTCCCAAGGATAGAGTTAGTCACAAAGTGAGACTAAAAAGTATTAAGGCAGGTCATCGAGCCTTGCTGGTAAATGACTGAACTCCCACATTCAACTGCCTGTTTGACATCTCTCTTGATGTCTAAGAGAAAGCTCAAACCAAACATTTCCAAAACAGAACTTTTGATCTGCACCCTTATAAAAGGAAAACCTATTCTTCCCCCAGGCTTTTCCATCTTAGAAAAGGGCCCTTCTGGGTCTAACGGTAGTTATGTTTTAAATGCTTGGAGAAATTGCCAAGCTGTTTTACACAATGGCTGAATTAATTTACATTCCCACCAGCAGTGTACAAGAGTTTCCTTTTTTCTAGATGTACCCTTGAACCTAAAATAAAAGTGAAAAAAGGAACTGAAGTGCACCCAGTCTCACAAGTCACAAACTTGAGATGCATCCTTGACCCTCTCTCTCATGCCCAACATCCAGTCCATCAAGGTCTCCGGGTTCCCCTTCCCGAATCTTCTCCTGAATCTGACCCTTTCTCACCTTCCTACTTCAAAGTTGTTTCCAGGACTACTACAATAGCCCCCTAATGGTACTATCTAATTTCACCCTCTCTTTTGTCCATCCTCTACACAGCAACCACAATGATTTTTTTTAATAAATAAAATCTTACACTTTTCCACTTAAAACTCTTCAATGACTTCACCTTTCCATACAGTCCTTCATGATTCCTGCCCACACCAATGACCTTATCTCCTCTCTTCTTCCCTTTGCTCGTTGTAAACAAGCAACATTGAACTTGTTTTCTGACATTGAACAAACCAACCCAGACTGTTATTGCCCAGGGTTTTTGATCATGCTTTTCTCACATTTTTGCACAACTTATTTCTTCCTGACATTTTGGTCTCAACTTAAATGTCACCTCTTCATCATCCTAGCTAATATAGTCACTCTCCTGCCCCAATAATTTCTCTTCCTCCCCCACCTTCCTCTATTACCCTGTTTTATTCTCTTATCTTTTACTCTCTAAATATTTTTAAAATAGAGCTGGGATGAGGGGGGGAATGTGTCTACATTTTTGTTGTCTGTCCCTCTCCCTCTGCAGACCACAAGCTCTATGAGGGCAGGATTTGGTCTGTCTCATGCTCTACTCTAGGCCCCAAGTAAATAAGTAAATCATGTGATCCCCATAGAGAACCACTGGGTGTTCCAGAAATTGTCAGGTTATATTATAGATAAATTTTAACTTTTTTTCTAATTTGAAGATTCACAAAATCAGTATCATTTTATAATGATGCTTTGTATGTGGTACTACTTTTGGGGACATAAAGGCAAGGAAGATAATTTTTCAATTATTTTTTATACATATTATGGAATTTCTGAGGAGGTCCAAACAAACAAGTATTCTCAAAGGTATGAAAATCTCCATGGTTAAAACTTCAGAAGGAAGCAGTACCTTTGTCTAGAAACTCTTAATTACCTACAGATGGCTTTGTACAATTATTTTAGAATTAAAGCCACATTATCGACCCCCATGAATCTAAAAATTTAAGGCATGTGGCAAAGTCGGAAACAGACCAGATAACTTATCAAAGCATGTTTTTTGCCCCTGGAGTGAAGGAGCCTGAAGCATGTGCCCAGCTGGGTTTGAGATTAATATGAATGAGTGACTGCTACAGGCTTCCTGTTGTTCCCTATATTGAATGACAGTGTCTACTGTAATTATTCTGCCCCTGTACCATCACTATGTGTTGGAATTGTAGGGGGCAGGTAACTTGTCTTTTTTATTCACTTTGGTTCCAAAGAGTGTACACCTGAGGAGCTGTAGCCAAGGATTTTCATCCTCAACTCACCTGATGAATATAAGATCCAAGACTTTGAACCTGATGCAATACTGGGATGAGACCATGGAGGTCCTGGGATGGGAATAAGAATATTTTCTATGTGGAAAAAAGTAAATAAGTTTCAGCCAGACAGCAGTCTGTGGTTGATTGAAAAAAAAAAAGCCATGATTCCTCTTATTTCTGTGTATACACTCCTTTGGGATATGAATTTCTTGCTCCTTCTAGCAAGAGGTAGACTCTGTCTCTCTACCTGTTTGATATGAGCTAGATTTGTGAATGGCTTTAATCTTCAGAATACAGTAGAAGTAATTTCCATAATTTTTGGCATAAGCTATACAGCTTCCATTCTTGCCTACTTGGAATGCTGCCCCAAGGCTGCCAAGGTAAATAAGCCCAAATGAGCATCTTTGAAGATGAGCCAGGTGGAGACAGAAATACAGCCAAGAGCTGGAAGCATCCCCCAGCTATGTGAATGACAGGGACCATTTTGGACTGTCCAGCTCACTGAACAAAGTGACAACTGCAGCCACATGTTGACTCCAGGTGAAAGCAGTGGAAGCACTGCCCAGTTGAATCAAGCACAAATTGCTAAAACAAAAGAATGATGAGCAAATAAAAAGTTTGTTGTTTTAAGACAGTAAGTTTTGTAGTGAATTTTAACACAGCAATAGATAACCAATATACCAGTCTTTTCTGATGTTTAAAGTTGTATTATTCCATAATACAATAAGAAGAAGGGAAGGTTAATGCCTTAAAAATAAATATTTCAGGAAACTTTCTTAATTAGACTTTTAAATAGGTATTTCTTTTTTAACAAGGAGAAGCAGAGGTGATACAGTTAACTGTCACTTACATTATGTCCTCAAATTAATGAAAATCTAAGTAGGAACAAAGCAACCAATTAATTTTTTATGTGACAAGGCCTATTTTGAGAGTTTTCTGGGCCTTAGGCAACTGCAGCACAATAACTAACTTCTAATCTTGAGTAGACTTTTTATGAGTAAAAAGATGAGAAGACTGTCAGGCCAAATATATAAGACTGAAAGTTCTGACTATTTGGTAAAGATTTTCAAGCCTCTTTTTTATATCAGGGTGACAGGATACTGAAATGTAAAGGATTGTGAATCATTTTTCTTACTCAAATGGCCATTTCTCATTGTACTTCATGATATCATCTTTGTTATCTAAGTGTTAAATACAAATTAAGAAACACTTGTTCTTGAGGTTTCCAAGTATAGATGGAAAATTAAACATTTGCATACTATTTTTCTGTCTCTTTCAAAATACCATGAAAATGATAGTAGTAACATGCATGGTGGGTGTGTATGTTTAAATAATGGTAGGAACTCTCAAAGAACAAAGATAGCATAAAACAACAGCATCAAAATGTTGGAACGTGCCTAGCAGACAGATATGTGGTAACAGACTTAGAAAACCAGAAAAAAACTGAATGCTAAATCAGCTCTGGGGAAAACCCAAGAACAATCATATTTATACTACAAAAATCCCATAAAGTCTTAGAACTAGGACATGTAGTGACCTACAAAAGTAGGGTGAAGGTCCAGAAAATAACTTGAAGAATCCTCCCAGAGCAAAAAGATATAGGTTATCAAGAAAAGATGAAGATAAGGACATTAGAGGATCAGCCCAGGAAGTCCAATAACTGAAAACAGAAATTCCAGAAAGAAAAAAAAAAAATCAACTAAAACATTCAAGAATTATTCAAGAAAATTTTTCTGAACTAAAAGACAAGAGTATACAGATTGAAGGGATTTGCTGAGCATCCAATAATATAAATAAACACAGAACCACATCAAGATACATTCCTATGATATTTTAGAACACTGAGGCCAAAGAGACAATTACACCGGGTTCCAGAGAAGAGAAAAGTTACACACAGAGAATTAGGAATTGGAATGTTTTTTTTTTTGAAGTTTTCAGCAGGAATACTGAAGATTAATTTTAGAAGTTAAAGGATCAAGAACTTAAAAAATTGTGAGGAAAACAGATTTTGGTTTTATACAGAATTCTATACCTAGCACAACTATCATGAGTGTGATATAATGAACATATACTTCATTACTTGGGCTGTCATAATAAAATACCATACCCTGAGTGGCTCATACAACAGAAATTTGTTTTCTCACAGTTCTGGAAGCTGAAAGTCCAAGATCAAGCTGTCAGAAGAGTTTTTTCTTCTAAATTTTCTCTCCTTGACTTGTAGATAGCTGTTTTCTCTATGTGTCTTCACATGATCTTCTCTGTATGTCTGTGTTTTAATTTTCTCTTATATAACAGCACCAGTCATAATGGATTAGGGCCCATCCTAATAATTTCATTTTAATATAATCACCTCTTTAAAGACCCTGTCACCAAATAAGGTCACATTCTGAGATACTGGGAGTGAGGGTATTAACATGTGAATTTTAGAAGGACAAAATTTGACCCATAACAGTATGCATGATTGCAAAAATAATATCATCCATGTAATCTTATTAGGAAGTCACTAGATAATCCAAAATGAGGGTACAATTAAAAAAAAAGTGTAAGAAGGCCTGGTGCAGTGGTTCACATCTGTAATCCCAGCACTTTGGGAGGCTGAGGTGGGTGGATCACGAGGTCAGGAGTTTGAGACCATCCTGACCAACATGGTGAAACTCCGTCTCTACTAAAAATACAAAATTTAGCCAGGCATGGTGGCACGTGCCTGTAATCACAGCTACTTGGGAGGCTGAGGCAGGGGAATTGCTTGAACCTGGGAAGTGGAGGTTGCAGTGAGCCAAGATCATGCCACTGTACTCCAGCCTGGGTGACAGAGCAAGACACTATCTCAAAAACAAAAACAAAAAAGTATAAGAAATTATATACAGGAAACAGAAGATGTCGCAAAAGTGAAAGAAAAACAGATTCCTAGGATATTGGTAAAGGAAGGTACCAGGATGATAATATGTACCAGGAGTGGAAGGTAAGAGTTCAGATTGGAACTTGTCAGAAGGCTTTTCTCAGGAAGATGAAACTGATTACATATATGATGCATCAGAACATCTTGAAATTTAGACAACTTAGATAGACTCTGCCAAACAACTGGCAGAATGTAAGATGGAATTAGTAATAAGTACATAAAAACTTTGAAAATTAAAAATCAAGAGAATGAGTTACTCTAGTTCAGGCAAAAATAGCACAAAAAAGGAAAATGATTCATATTGTACTATATGACTTAGCTCTGGGTAGCATTTGTATAGTCATTATGTAAACAGTGATATACATTATAATAATGAAATTAAATTGTGGTATAACTACATTGAAAGGACAAGGAATAGGTATCTACCGAGGTAAGAATTTAGGGAATAAATAAACAGCAAATTCATAGGGGGAAGTCAATAGATTCTGCTATAACTGAAAAACACCAAAGTAATAATAAAATAATTTATTTAGATATGAGGTGTTAATTGCCAAAATAAACAGGTAAAAGAGTTAAAAAGGGCTGCTTTTTGGGAGAGGCAAATATAAAGGGTTGGGGGAGATGGGATTGCTGCTTTTCAAAACAAACCCTGTAGGACTATTTAAAATGCATACATGACTAATTTTAATTTAATTTATAAGGTGGTAGGAAAAGAAGGAAGGAAGGAATCTTTCGGAATAACGTATATGACAAAGATAACTGAAGTTTTTAAAAATGGAATTATTCTCAAAAATCAAACATCCATGTTGAAATAAAGTTAGAATCTTCATAGTGATCCTTATTGCTTTTAGGGCTCAGTGCCCTAAAATGCACTAGATTAGACCGACAAATGCTGATATTCCAGCTTGAAGGTGGACTTTTATTGAAAGAAGTTGCTTCGTGGATAGAATTTACTTTTTGTGAGCCAAATATATTGAAAACGTGTTGGCAGCTTGCAGTGTATTTTTTAAGAAACTCAAGCTGGATGTGGTGGCACACACATATAGTCCCAGCTACCTCGGAGAATGAAGTGGGAGGACTCCTTGAGCCCAGCAGTTCAAAGATGCGGTAAATTATGATCACGCAGCTGTGCTCCAGGCCGAGTGACAGAACAACCCCTTATCTCTAAATGAAACAAAAACAAAATTCTGAGTCCTTGGTCACTTTTTTCCCTCTGCAATAACACAGCTAGCTTATCTCTTACTGGTTAGAATGACAACATCTTGAAGGAATACAATAATATCTATTTTGTTGGTTAAAAGAAAAACAAACCTGGGATAGATTATTGGTTCTGCCAAGCACTATTTGAATTTAGAAAAGTAACATCTCTAAGCCTTAGAGGATTCTTATCTTTTAAATGGGGGCAACCATAATACCCACTCCAGAGTATGTTTGAGGATTAAGAGATACTGCATGCAGTGTGGTTATGTACACATCATGCTCATAAATAGTAATTTCATGATTTTTATTATTACCTATTTGTCACTTTTTAAAATTTCATTTTTCTTTGTATGTTTTGAGATGGAGTCTTACTCTGTTGCTCAGGCTGGAGTACAGTGGCGCAATCTTGGCTCACTGCAACCTCAGCCTCTCAGGTTTAAGCAATTCTCCTGCTTCAGTCTCCCAAGTAGCTGGGCCTACTGGTGCATGCCATCATACTCAGCTAATTTTTTTATTTTTAGTAGAGACAGGGTTTCGTCATGTTAGCTAGGCTGGTCTCAACCTCTTGACCTCAACTGTTCCACCCACTGTGGCCTCTCAAAGTGCTGGGATTACAGTCATGAGCCATAGTGCCCAGCTTGTTACTTTTTATAAGATTACTGACTCTCATAGTTCAAACAGGCCCCCAGCACATAAATTCTTACTATTTTGAAATACAATCTTCTGAACATCTTTTTCTTTTAATAAAATATGTTTAAACATACAAAAATGCACTGGTGAGTAATATCAAACACCTATATACCCATTAACAAACTTAAGAAACAAAAGTTTGCAGATAGAATTGAAGTTTCCCTGTGTCCTTTTTAATTGCATTCCCCTCCCTCAGAAGTACCTGTTATCAGGAATGCTTTATAATCCACAACATGCAGGTATTCCTAAAAATACAGCATTGTATATTTTAAAACTTCATAGAAATGGTATCATGCTATAATTATTCTTCTCTAAGTTGCTTTGCTTGCTCAGCATTGAGGTTCATTCATGTTCATTCAAGGAGCGCTAGTCCATCATGTTTCCTGCTGCTCAGAAGTCTACTGTACGGGACACTACAATTTACTGGCTCATTGTTTTGCTAGGGGATACTTAGTCTGTTTATAAAGTTTTCTTATTATAAACAATGCTCTAATGAACATTTTGTACAATGAACATGTGCAAGTATTTTGAGGAAGTATATACCTTAGGAAGGGCATCACCGGGTCAAAGGGTACATGTACAATAAGACAGGTCTTAAGAAAGAAACAATAGTCAAATTTTGGGGTCTTATACACCCATGTGTCATAACTTCCTAATGCAACAAAATGGTGAGGTATGTTGCAATTAATTTGATACTAATGATGATTAGAATGCCAACATTTGGGAATGATTGAAAAAAATAGATTAGAATGGACTTAAGGTATCTTTATAATAGGATCCTTTTACTCCCAGGTATTCTAACGTGCTTTCTGCAGGAACAGGACAACATGAGAGAGTAAGTGTTACAAGTAAGCATTACCATGTTATTACAGTAGAAAAAGGCTACTGAATCATGGGTTACGTCAATAAATATTTTAAAGAGTCAGTTGTCTAACAAAAGGATATAAATTAATTGAGCCAGAGGTTGAAGACCTATTGGTAAGACATAGTAGGCCAAACAGTGCCTTTGACATTGGCTAGATATACACAACTAAAAGAACTGGGCAGGTGGGCAGCAATCTGGATAATTCTGGAAGAAGAGG
>NW_016107333.1:18464829-18589268 GCF_001604975.1 Cebus imitator | reverse complement strand
AAAAGAAAAGGAAATGATAGGGAAAAAGAAAGGAGAAAGGATGCTATAGAAAAGAGGAGAAAAAAGTAATATACTAGAATTGAGAAAACTTCCTACCAATCTTAAACTATCTTTAAGACTAGACCATGAAAATCATCATTTATAGAATTCTTCTATACTAAAATTATATGTTTATATATGACGTTCCACCAACATTATCAATAAAAATAAAATACCTTTATCGAACATATAGTTTAAGCACTGATATACTGTGTTGTTAATTTTCACAATATTATATGGGTGTTTTTATTATTTCCAACTTACAGATGAAGAAATTGAAGCTCAGAATCACACTCCTTACAAGTTACAGAGCTGGGATTTGGCATCCAGGCCCTGTGTTTCCAACCAGAGCTTGAGTGAGCTCAACCATTAATCCTTAAGGTCAGAAAATGATGCATTCATCTTTGTCCAGCTCTACACAGTGCTTGTCACAGAACTGGTACTTGATGCAGACTGAACTGAAATAGACACTCAAAATGAAAACAACACAATATTCAAATTTATTACATATCAGTTTTATTTGCTACTCAAAAGTGAGCTAGAATAAAAGGAAAATCATTTTATAAAAATCTAAAAAACAAGTTTGGAAATGTTTCCTACTTAATCTTCAGACCAGAAAAATCCAATTTAAAATGAGCTAAGCTCTCAGCTTTCCAGTAATTAGGGTACAATTGTAATTCAGTCAATAGTAAGGTTTTGCTTGAATTACCCAGGCAATTGTCACTGCATAGGTTTATTATTCAGTGACTCACCCATGGCTACCATCTTAGTCTGATCCTAGTCGTGGGTCTCGTTTTTTATATGAGCTGAGTTGTTCTGAGTGTTGACCAAATGGACAGATCCATCTCCATCCCTGCTGTTCATTTATAATGCTGTAAGCAGCAAAGTCCTAGAAACTCTACCAAGCATCTGCAAAATTTGGAAGTTGGTAAAATTTATCTTCCATGATCCCCTGTTTTCATTGCTCTTTTTTGGCTCTCCATCATCTTTGTGGCATCCTCTATCTGCCCCTGCTACAGCCAAAATACCTCATGTAAATCTCTTACTTCCTCTTATTTTCAAAAAACTATTCATAATGGGGTATCAAAAAAGAATGACATTAAAATTTTCATCTTTCCAAGGGACATTTTTATTTTGAGGACGACTTTAACCTACGGATTAAAGTTCAATTTGTAAAATTCCAGGTATTAGGGAGCGTCTGTCTATTAAGTTATCTCTGATTTCCCCTCCCTTATTCTTTTCCATAATACAATGCCAGAGCAGAGACCTTGTAAACTACATTTCCGCATTGCTGTCTGTCTCTCCGATATGCTCTGTCAGTACAGGGCATGAGAGGGAGACTGGAAGGGAGAACAGGTTAAAGGGCCTTGGTCCTTCTTGTTTGCCTGACTGTTCCTGTCAGCAATGACCCTCCAGCCTCACAATGGCAGCTGATTCCAGTTTCCAGCTTAAAAACAACACTGCCCTAAACTAGGCTCACTCCATTGCCCCACAGCCTTGAGGGCCCAGCACCACAAGGGCAGAATCTCCTCTTCAGGACTCCAAGGCTCAGCTCCACAGGGCCTCTCTGAGTGTCTTGGTTCCAATAACCCCCGCCTCTTCATTTTGCTCCCCCAACTCTAGAGGCAGTAGCTGCTTCACTTCCTGCAGTTACCATCTGTGTGACTTTGGTGTTTCCTTTGCGACACTGTCATTCTTCACTTCCCCATAGTAACCTTTTTGTTAAAATAATTGCCAGGTTTCAGTTTTCCTGCATGGAACTGAGTGGTACAGGGATCTAGAAAAAGAAACATTCTTTGGAGAGGAGACCTCCTTCTCTGAGAAACTACGCACCATAGAAGCAGCCATCTACCTATCCTGCTTGGTAATCTGATAGGAATATCACCCAGGTATAATATGGGATTTTGATTTGGAATTTTTAAATATTCCAGTTTCAAGTGTGTTTTCTACCCTACAGAGATTTTCTCTCTTCTTCCCAGGTCTTTGTTAATTTGCATGGAAAACTCCTTTTCTAAAAATATGCTAGGCGTTCAAAAAAAAAAATCTACCATTTCTTTCTAATTGGCATATTCAAAAACTTATCTTCTAGATATTTTGAAATATACATCATTGTTAATTCTAGTCATCCTACTATGCAACAAATCACCAGAACTTATTCTTCCTATATAAATGTGGTTAATTATGTGTCAATCATTAAAAAAAAGTATAAGACACCATCAGAGCCCTGTAAGCTCACAGACTGATGATGTGCCATATAAATGTGACAAAACAAAACAATATTAATATGACGTGTTCCTGAGCATATTGTCTCATTAGTCCCAATTTGCTGCTTTGAAAAAATATCTCTACTCATTACCACATTACTAACAATCCCCCTGCCTGGAGAAAGAGTATAATTCCCTACCCCACTGATACTATGCTTGGTCATAAGGCTTGTTTTGGCACGTGGAGTGTGGGGAGAAGCGATATATGCCACATCTGAGCAGAAACTTCAAAAGTCAATGTGTGCTGTGGCATTACTTTTCCTTCTGCCATGAGAATGCATATCTTAGGTGCTGACTGCTTCTTCAGTCCAGATCCCATGATAAAGGAACCATGTGAGGCAGAGCCTCAGTTGAGCTGCTGCTAATATGTTATGTGAGCCATAAATAAACCTTTGCATAGGCCACTGAGATTTGAGGGTTGTTACTATAGCAGAACCCAGCATAACTTGGCAGACACAGTCTCTAACCTAACAATGATAATACTGTAATTTATGGCTTCTCCTAAAGAGGATGAACATTTTCTTTTTTCCTGATGGAGAAGCTGTGGCAATCCATAAAATAAAGTGATGGGAGAGAGGGGTGAGATTTGTGGGGAGGGAAGCAATATAGGAAGAGGAAAGAAAAATTGTACAGCTGGGGGAAAGGAGGAATGCTTTTGTCAACAGGAGAAGGAGGATGACATCTGAATAAGGAATGAGAGGAAAGGATGATATTAAATGGATGCTGAGGACATGGTTTCCTTTTGTGTCCTTTGAGAAACTTAGTAACTCCCTTCTAATTACTTTTGGCTGCTGAATTGGGCTTTGTGTAGAACATAGTCATGAAAACAAGTAACTGTGATATAACAGTGCCATAATTAAAGCATTTACAGAGGCTAATGGGCCCAGAAGTCTAACGCTGTCTGCATGAGACATAAGATCTTTCATAAATAGATGATACCTGAACTCATTACTGAGGGAAGAACCAGATGTTATCAGAGAGTGACAGAAAAGAGAGCAGCACATTTTGGGAAGAAGGTAAAATAGTCATGGAATATTTAGGTCACTTCGATTCCCATGCTGCAAGAGCACCAGCCCCAAAGGCTGGGGAGAAAAGGGAAGAAGCTAAAAATGCAGTTTTGTGTGCCATGTGAAGGAATTTAAGCTTCATCCCAAAGGCCCTGGGGAATCATTAAAAGTGTTAAGGAAGGCAGCAATGTAACTACATGTGGAACTACGGTGCATTATTCACTCCTGCAGGTGCACAGCCAAGGGCATGAGGAAGAGTTGACCCTGTTCATATTCTGCTTGCCAATCTATGGGCTATGAATATTCCTAGAGGAAGGGTGTCCTCCTTGTAACTCTGCACATGTACTGTAGGAACCAGTGGTTGCAGTCTTGCAAATGTCCTGTGAGATAAATGGGGTAGACAGACTTGGGAGTGAGGAAAGACAGAGGAGTTGAAGAGACTGTCGTAACTGTTCGTGTAAGTGGTTGCTTCCACTAAGGCAATGCAGTGAGGTTAGAAGGAGAAGGACCAAAGGGATTTGGTGGTGATGGTGAGTGGCAAGGAAGATGGCAGCATCAAGGCTGGTCAACATGCGGTGGTGAAATCACTTACCTAGAGTGGGGAACACCACTGATGGTGTGGGTATTGTATCAGGGGTGAGGAAAGTGGGAAGTGAGAAGAATCAGGTTTATCCCCACAGATAAAGACATTTCTAACATGTGTTTTTGAGTTAGTGGTTACTCGAATCAACTACTATCTTCACAGGCTATAGGTTTAACAACTCCTTCTCCCCAGTGCCACTCCTGGATGTGAGTCAGAAGTGGGCCCAGAAATGGCCCTCCCCCACCTGCTCAGGTTGGTTTTCTACTTCTACCAACTGTGTAACTCAGGTAGGTGACTTACCCCTCTGGGTTCTGTTTCTCCATCTTTAAACAGAAAAAACAATACCAGTAGTCTCCCAGGTAGGCCAGTGTCTAGTGGGCAGTCAATATATGTTAGCTATTGTATTAATGGAAGGAGCACGGGTTTGCAATGAGGCAGATTTAGGCTCTAACTCCAAGTCTATTTGCTACTGGGTAACACTGGATAAAGCATTTAATGTTTCTGAGTCTCTGTGCCTCCTTCTGTAAAATTATATTTCAGGGTTGTTGCAAGGGTCGAAAGAGATAATGTGGAGGGCGCGCAGTGCAGAGCCTGGCGCAGAATATCGATCGATGAGGCACCAGAGTGTCTACCTGCCTATGAGGCACTAGGGTTTCCTCACCTCTGCTCTTCCTTGTCTCTTCTCACCACTGCTGTTTCCTAAGACGTAAGGCACAGTGTGACTACATACGTATACTATAGCAAAGATGTGATCCTAGTTCCCTTCCTTCCTCTTTAGGTTAATCCTTCCTTATTTTGCTGTACCTAAATTTGACAACTCTTCCCCTTTCCTCTAGGTGTTTTAAATTGCCTTTTACCATTCTGATGAGGAAATTAGCCTCTTGACTATCAAACTTAACATATTGAAGTTAAAATTTTAAATAAAAATATGCAGGCACACATAAATATACAAAAACATATTGTATATATTTTCTACTGTAGTACAATATGTGGCACATAATAGGCACTGAAAGTTTGTTAAATGAATGAACTGATAAGCAGGAAAACAAACTATGTATTTACAGATAGAAAAATGCAATAAAATATTTCCAAGTGACTTATTCACAGATGTTCTCACAAATATTAAGATAACAGACCCAACTAGCTACTGGGCCTCCAGACACCCAGAGGTATGCTTTTCCCACCTGACTAGGTGACCCCTTTGTCCCTTTAATTAAAGTCATTAAATTATGTCCTACTTAAAAGCAGCCACATAATCTTGAGAAGCATAAATCTCAAGATGTGTGGCTTTTTTCATTTTCATTTCAGTGTAAGACTTTCCAGAACATAGATATGTTTCCCCTGACTCTGTGGATCAATAAAAACAACCTGAATATAGAGGATCCTAATGCAGAATAAGTAACTGCCATAAAACAAGCGTTCAGAGACTGCTTTAAGTCATCGAGGCACTAAAAGAAACTTAATCCTACCTAAATCAATCTTGGTATCCCTGCCTGAAGGATTCTCTAAAGATTTCAGATTGATGAAAACAACAGAAAAGCTCTCAGTCTTTGCAACAAAAATATAGCAAAAGCCACATGCTAGAAGAATCACTATCTTCAGATATCTATGCTGAGAGAGTTTAAAAGCAAATAGTCATGTGTTACTGAAACAGAAAATGTTAAATGGCAAAGTAGCTGGAACACTGGGTAACATTTAGTTTAAAAGTAAAGCAATTCCAATTCAGGTCAGATATGAGCCTCTGCAAAATGAGTCTCTGTCACCTCAAACTTTCCCTTTACACACCAATTGCAACTTTGCAGAGATTCTCCCTAGGATTCTCAGTATATGCTGGTTTGTGGTAATAATGATAAAGATAGCTATCATTTCTTGATTTGTTGAGTGCTTTCTATGTGCCAGGTATTGGACTAAGTCTTTTTTTTTTTTTTTTCTTTCTTGAGATGGAGTCTCGCTCTGTCACCCAGACTGCAGTACAGTGACACAATCTCATCTCGGCTCACTGCAACCTCTGCCTCCCTGGTTTAAGCGATTCTCCTGCCTCAGCCTGCCAAGTAGCTGGAACTCCAGGTGTGCACCACCATGGCTGGCTAAGCTTTTTTTTCTTGTTTTTGATTTTTAGTAGAGAAAGGGTTTTACAATGTTGGCCAGGCTGGCCTCAGACTCCTGACCACAAGTGATCTGCCTGCGTTGGCCTCCCAAAGTACTGGGATTACAGGTGTGAGCCACTGTGCCAGGCCCTTAAGTCTTTTACATATGTCATTTAATTTAATGTCCCCCAATCCTATTGCCACCTTCCTCTCTCCCTGTCTCTCTTCTTTCCTTCTTTTTTTTCCCCATCAAAACTTTCTTCTCCTCTGTCCCAACCCTTGGCACTTTTTGCATTGGCAAATTTGTACAGCTGTGATAGGAAACAGCATGGCCCTCCAAAGACATCGACATCCTCATCCCAGAATGTTAAGTGATATGGCAAAGAGGAATTAATGATGCAGATAGAATTAAATCACTAATCAGCTGACCTTAAGACAGGGAGATTACTGGATTATTCAAATAGGTACAGTGTAATCACAAGGGTCCCTAAAAATGGAAGAGAAGAGGAGTCAGAGAAGAAGAAGATGTGAGGACAGAAGCAACGTCAGAGTGATGTGATGTGAGAAAGACTCAACTACCATTGCTGCCTTTAAAGATAAAGGAAGAAGCCATGGGCTAAGGAATGCAGTAGCTTCTAGAAGTTAGAAAAGGCAAAGAAACATATTCTCCTCCAGAAAGGAGTGCAGCCTTGACACACCTTAATTAGCTCAGTGTGACCTGTGTTGCACCCTACCCGAAAGAATTGTAAGATGATAAATTTTGTTGTTTTAAGCAATTAAATCAGTGATCATTTGTTATAGCAGCCACAGAAAACTAACATGCTACGTTAAAAAAGATAAGACTGGGGCCAGAATGCCTGGCCTTGAAATCCAAGCCCTACAACTTACCAACAGTTTGACCTTGGATAAGTTACTTAACCTTTCTGTGCCTCAGTTTCCTCCTCTGTAAAAATGGAGATAATGACTATACCTTACTCATAGGACTAAATAAATTAATAACTGTGAAGTACTTGGAACCCAGTAAGCACCATATGAATGTTAGCTGTCATATTCCCACAATAAATTTCATATGGTTCTATTGAAACGATCTTTTCTGAAATGGAGTTTTGAGAAGGGCCTCCTGGAATGACTGACTCTAATACTGACAACCTGAGTTTCCATAGATGGCTAGTGTGAGAGAGCTCTCTGTGGGGTCTGATGTTTAGATGGCCATGCAATCACTGCTGGTGGGCAGCCTGCAGGCCTAGCTCTTGTGATATCATATAACATGACCCAGAGCTTCATGCATTGACCTATAGAGATGTGTACCCACTGGATAGCTTCTATTGTTTCTCAAACACGGAAACATTTTCAACTAGAATGTGGTGTTATTTACATTTTGATCAGTTTTCAACTTGAAGTTTTAAAGAATATAGTTCAAACAACAAAGACAACCAGATGAGTTTGGGTATTGTATTAGTCAGGGTTTTCTAGAGGGATGGAACTAATAAGATAAATAGATAGATATACAAAGGGAAGTATTAAGTATTAACTCACGTGATCACAAGGTCCCACAATAGGCCATCTGCAAGCTGAGGAGCAAGGAAGCCAGTCCAGGTCCCAAGACTGAAAAACTTGGAGTCTGATGTTCAAGGGGAAGAAGAATCTAGCATGGGAGAGAGATGTAGGCTGGGAGACTAGAACGGTCTCGCCTCTTCACATGTTTTCTGCCTGCTTTATATTCACTGACAGCTGATTAGATGGTGCACACTTAGATTGAGGGTGGGTCTGCCTTCCCCAGCCCATTGACTCAAATGTTAATCTCCTTTGGCAACATCCTCACAGACACACCCAGGATCAATACTTTGCATGCTTCAATCCAATCATGTTGACACTCAGTATTACTCATCACAGGTATACTTCAGTATTTTGCTGAGATACCTTGCCTAAATTCTCACAGAAAGTTGTGACCATGCTGATGGGACTACCAGAAACGGCCTTCAGAAAAGTCCTGCAAGGTATCTGTGATAAGGAGGGATCTTGTTACTGGGGATCTTGTCTACCATATCACCATTTCACTGTCCACTCCAATGACCCTGTTCAAGAATTTTATTTCAGAGTCAAAAAGTACCCCATTACCTATGTGATGGGTATCTATGTGAGAAAGTACCTATTCTCACAATCAGAATCATGTGAGTTACTATGTTTTTCTCTTCTGCTTTTCCCCTGTGATGTAAAGCCCAATTTTCTGATTTGTCAACCATTATAGATACATAGGCCACTGAGGCCTGCAAATCTGAGCCTACTTTTTTTCTGAACTTGAATGCCTACTCTAACTTATATTCAATTGTATTTTATCACTTTATTTCATCTCTTTGTTTAATACATCTCAAATGCTTTAACAATAAATTCCAAAGGAAATCAGATGTCTTCACATTCACATAGGCTTATCCCTAGGGTAAGGGAGCTGAAGATTTGCTTTTAAGCTCCATTTATGTGGCACCTACAGAGGATGGCGGCACTGTGGAGAAAAGACACTTTTTTCTGTTTACTCATCTAACAGTGACCAGAACAACCATGAACAAGCCACTCAGCCTCTCTGACCATCATCATTCTACCCCTACCCTCACAGACATGTAATATACCTATGGTGTAGCCCTGAATGAAGGAGCTGTTTAGTAAACAGTGGTTGCTGTCATTTTTATTGTTGCCTTTGCTGCTACCATTGTTTGATTGTCTGATCGCTGCTGGCTTCAACTTGCTGCCTTTTCTGCTGAGAATAAAGTCAAAAGATAAGAAGACAATCAAAGGGATGTTACAGAAAATCTCCCACTCACTGTCCCTCCAGTAATCTTTTCCTTTTTTTCACTTTTTCTTCTTTTTTTTTTTTTTTTTTTTTTGAGACAGAGTTTCACTCTTGTTGCCCAGGCTGGAGTGCAGTGGCACAATCTCGGCTCACTGCAACCTCCACCTCCTGGGTCCTGCCTCAGCCTCCGAGTAGCTGAGATTACAGGCATCCACCACTGCATCCACCCCAACACCCACCTAATGTTTTGTGTTTTTAGTCAACCAAGTTTCACCATGTTGGCAGGCTGGTCTCAAACTCCTGACCTCAGGTGATCCACCCACCTCAGCCTCCCAAAGTGCTGGGGCTATAGCTGTAAGCCACTGCACCGGGCCAACATTTTCCCATTCTTACAAGCCCTCCATGACCCCAGCACCAACATTTCCATTGTTAGTGCTTTATCTTTTTCTTTTTTTGAAACAGAGTCTTGTTCTGTTGCCCAGGCTGTAGTGCAGTGGTATAATCTTGGCTCACAGCAACCTCCAACTCCCAGGTTCCAGCAATTCTCCTGCCTCATCTTCTCAAGTAGCTGGGACTACAGGTGCTTGCCACCGCACCAGGCTAATTTTTGTATTTTTAGTAGAGACAGAGTTTCACATATTGGCCAGGCTGGTCTCAAACTCCTGACCTTGTGATTCACCTGCCTTAGCCTCCCAAAGTGCTGGGATTACAGGCATGAGCCACCGCACCCAGCCGATTGCTTTTTCTTAGGCACGAAGAGCTGCGTCGTTTGGTTATTCTCTAGACTTTTTTGTTACACCCTAGGTCACAGCATAGAAGTGGAAAAAGGCATGCAAGCAAATTTTGTGTCAAGTGGTCTTTTTACAATGTCCATTTTGTATACTACACATGATTAAATATACTACACATAAATTAAAAAATGTGATACATGAATTAAATATCTTGGGATCAGATGTGAATCCTGATAACAGAATTTAATGGTCATAAAATGTTTGATAGAGAATATAGATTATCAGTTAGCAGAACTAAGGCCAAAACTGAATCAAGTCAAGGGAAAGTTCAAGTTGGACATGGAAACCACAACTGACTGGCTGGTTGACCATATTTTTCACTTCTCATGTGAATATTCTACATTTTTGAGATGCTGCATCAAGATCAGAGAACCTGACTCCAGAGCCCTGGCTCAGTCCCTCAGCAGTAACAATAATGCCAGTTCTGCCTTGTTCCTTTCCTGTTCTCTTTGGTCTCACAAACATTTCCTGGGTACCCCTTGCTCCTAGGCACATAGCTTCTGCCCTCAGTCTAGTAGGGGATGAAAATAGGAGTCTAAAGGCATGTGATTTTATTTCACATAAAATCTGTGCCTTTTATAGGCAGACTTTATTTCAAGGGGTCTTTCAATAATATCTGTTTCATACATACACAGGATACGAGTTAAAACATTTTGTGTACAACACAAAAGCTTTGCAAACAAATGGGTCAATGCTGAGTTCTATGTGGCATGTGTTTTCATTATTGATTTTGAAAAGATAGAAACTTGAAAAAATATAAATGAATGTTTCACATGGATGACTGCAGTTGCCAGAGCAGTCAGAATGACACTGTCAAAAGTTAAGTCAAACCATATAATTCCCTGTAAAAGCCCATAGGCCTCCCAGGCCTCTAACTCATCACTACTGTTGTACTTTTTGATATTTCTTCTCCAGCCACATAGTCTTTGTTCTTTTCCTCAAACATGTGATCAGAGCTTCTCCCTGATTAGGGCCTTTGTTTTGTTTTCTGTTCCCCTCTTGAAACTCTCTCTCTGTCCTTCTCACCTGCTGCAAGTTTTTTTTTTTTTTTTTCCCAATCACACCTTCTGTAGGAGGCCTACCTTGAAGAATATAAACACTGTCTTTTAGAAATACAACCTGCACCCCCACCCCCATGTAGTACTCCCCATTCCCCTCACCCGACCCTCTTTTTCTGTTCCCGTAGCATTTGTCCCCTTTTCACTTGCTTTTGACTTCAAAAAATGTTTACCTCAGCACACTACTAGTGACTTTTGAGGCTGGATAGCCTTGTTGTTGTGGGGAGCTATTGGGTGCATTGCGGGATGTGTAGCAGCATCCCTAGACTCTTCCCATTAGATACCAGTGGCAATCTCCCCTCCTAAGTTGTGACAACCAAAAATTTTTCTAGATGTTGCCAAATCACCCCTCATTGACAACCACTGGTTTTTAATTTATTATTGGTTGCACCCAGCTAAGATGTAAGCTCTAAGAGGGCAGGAATCTTTGCCCTTTTGTTTACTGTTGATGTCCAAACACCCAGAACAACAAATGGCATGGAGTATGTGGATGAATGAATATATATTTAAACATACGCACACATAGCATAGCATAAATTTCATATTCTTCTCTTAAGAAGTGGCCAATATTTAATTTAATCTTTCTTTTTATGGGTGTTTACAGAAATAAAATAATGGTAATGATAAAAATACAAAAAACGCATTTTCTGAAAGATAATTAGGATTGATCTATTTCTTGAAAGAATGTCCTGTGTATCTATTATAAAAAGTAACATAACTGTTTTTGCAAATTTCCTTTTTTCTGTCTACCAGCAGAAAACCTTTATTATGGGTATTGACCTTAGAAAGTAATTGCCTCAAGGGTGTCATTGCTAAACCCATTTTAAGAATGAAGGGCAATGATACTTAAGCAGGGCAACACTCACAGGCACGGAGGTGAGGAGGAATAAATTAATTCTTAAATGGCCTTGGCTGTCACAGTCATCAGATTCAAATAGAGTTTAATTTATCACAGAGAATGGGTGGCCCTGCCTGAAAGGTGTCATGTGATGAAAGACAGTAGAGCCATGCTTTTCAAGGCGGGAGGGAAGGGGTGTGATTTTTGTACCCATCCCACCACTACCACCAGGGAACATTTGGCAACGTCTGGAAACATTTTTGATTTTCCTACAACTAGGGGGTTGGGGGATACTACTAGCATCTAGTTGCTACAGAGGCTAAGGATGCTGCTTAGTATCCTACAACGCAGGACTATTCCCTGCAAAAGTCATTCAGTTCCAGTGCCATTAGTGCTGAAGCTGAGAAATCTTGCAATAGAGCCTAGCGCTTCTGTGTGTGAGACCTAGAGCCTCCCTGTCTGAACTTGAATTCCTGCTCTATCACTCAGACCAATTGCAACTATTTATTTGGCAAACCTGTTTCTTTTTTTTTTCTTCTAGGCATACAGGGAGACTAGTTATCCCAGAATTACTACATGACTAAACTCATGTGAAAGTGCTGTATATGACTCTTAGGCCTGGCCCATAAAAATTTCCTAAAAAATTATTCATTTCTCTTTTTCCTTGTCTGTGAGAGATTTAGGGGATGGCAGAATAGCAAGATAACAGTAGCCTAGGAACCAAATGACTACACGAATCAGAGACATATGCCTCCTTTCCCCAGAGTGACCCATACTAGATAGTGCTGTGAACAACTAAACTTCTATACTGTTCAACTGCTGATATTTGGGGGTTGTTTAGACAGGTGGCCTAGCCTAGGTGTACGACCTATAGCAGCTTCTTTAACCACTTTGTCTCTCACTTTTCTCATCCATAAATTGGTGGCAATAATAATACTTCAGCCCTCAAAGTGTTGTTTGAGTATTAAAGTTCTTAGAATAGTGTCTGGCATGTAAGAGTTTTTCTACCTGTAGATCCACCTTAGGAAGACCATATAAAATGACCAAGTAGCATTTGTATGTTGACTTGTACACTCACAGTTTGCTTTTTCTTCCTAAATACAGATGTATTTTCAAATAGAATGCTAGGCTATTTGTTTGTTTGCTTGCTTGTTCGTTAGTTTTGAGAGACAGGGTCTTGTTCTGTTGCCCAGGCTGGAGTATGGTGGCACAATTATGGCTCACTGCAGCCTCAACCTCCTAGGCTCAAGTGATGCTCCCAGCTCAACCTCCCAAGTAGCTGGGACTACAGCCATGTACCACCACACTCTGCTAATTTAAATTTTTTGTAAAGATGGGTGTCACTGTGTTGCCTAGGCTAGTCTTGAATACCTGAGCTCAAGTGATCCTCTCACCTCAGCCTCCCAAAGTGCTGGGATTACAGGTGTGAGACACTGTGACTGGCCGGCTATTTGTTTTTTAATCGATTCTCAACTTTAATATTGTTGTACAATCAGTTAAAGAATAAAGGTTTACAAATAGATTATTCTGTGCTGTCTTTATTGCTTCAATCCTCATTCCTTCATTTAGTAGACAAGTATTGTGTGCCTATTTTATGCTAGGTATTGTGTTAGGTATTGGAGATACAATCATGGGTAAAAACAGATATGGCCTATGGTTCCACAAAGTAAACAGTTTACCTAGAGAGACAGGCATGAATCATATGCTAATCAAATAATAGTAGCATTTCTATTGTAAAAAAATGTTATCTGGGAAACATTAACTAAAACAGTATAGAATAGAGACTCAATCTTTGGAAGGATTGGTGGGGAGGGAGAGGGTCAGGGGAGGCTTCCATAGCGGGAGTCTTTGGAGCTGAGTTCTGAAGGATAAACAAGAGCATACTAGGTGAAGAAGGAAGGAATTGAAGAAGAATTCCAGGAGAGAAAACAACATGTGCAAATGTCCTGAGGCAGAGTACATCCAAAGAGCTGAGAGAGGCTGCATGTGTCTGGATCATAACAAACGAAGGGTGGGAGGCAAGAAAGGCAGATGAGGCTGAAGAGGAGATTGCAGTGCAGCTAGGCATTTGAGGGCTTATAAGTCATAGCAATAATTCTGGTGTTTATTTATTTATTTATTTATTTATTTATTTATTTTGAGATGAAGTCTCACTCTGTCACCTGGGCTGGAGTACAGTGGTGTGATTTCAGCTCACTGCAACCTTTGCCTCCCGGGTTCAAGGGATTCTCCTGCCTCAGTCTCCTGAGTAGCTGGAATTACAGGTGCCTGCCACTATGCCCAGCTATTTTTTTCACCACGTTGGCTAGGCTGGTCTTGAACTCCTGACCTTGTGATTTGCCCTCTTCAGTCTCCCTAAGTACCAGACTTACAGGCCTGAGCCACTGTGCCTGGCCTATTCTAAAGTTTTTAAAGAGACTGAAGTGACATGATTAGATGCACATTTTGAAGATACCATGTAGAATGCACTTGAGAGAATGGACTGGCGGTGACCAGAGTACAACCCAGGAGACCTGTTATATTATTTCTGGATTTCAGAAGTGAAATAACAGTGACAAAGATGGGTAGAAGTTGCTGAACTATTAAAAACATTTAGGATGTAAAACCATCAATCCGTGGAGATGTATAACTTGTGGGAAGTAGAGATGAGAGAGGTGTCTAGAATAGCTTCCAGACACCAGTTTCAGTAAGTGGACAAATATTACTGCAGTTTACTGAGACAGGGAACAAGGGAGGTAGGCTACATTTGAAAAGAAGATATCTTGGATTTGGTTTGAGATGAGTGTGCAGTCAGCTAACTTCATATCACCTTTATTCTTTACTCACATGATTCTCCTACTTTTGTTTCTATCTATTCATTTATTTTTTCATTTAAAAAAATCATTATTAAGCACTTACTATGGGATTTAAAAATGGGTGCGACATAGTCTTTCAAGGAGTCTCTAGTTTTGGAGAAAGCAATTAAAATTGGTAGTACTACTATTGATTAAGGAAAAGAAAAATATTACTAAAACATAGACGTACACCTCAACCAGAAGTGGGGGTGGAGGCTGGAAAATCTTGGAAGGTTTTCCAGTGGGAAATGTCTCTGATGAAACACTTATTAAACTTCCAGGCCCTCCTCCCTCCTCACCCCCTAACCAACACACTTAAATTTCTATTACCATCTTATATTCCAAGACAAACACAATATGAAACATTCTGGGAAACTAAGAAGCCACATGGGATTTTGGACTATATGTGGAAAGCAGGAATGTCATGTTATAATTCCCAGAGCTTATTAACCGGCTACTTCTGATTAATTTAAATCCATTCATGTCACTCTCAAAGCATCCTTAGGGAATTCTTTTCTAATTGTACAAACAACTCTCTCCAATTTGACAGCATTCTTCAAGTCATACTTCTACATACCCATCAGAGGGATGTTACCCATGTGTCATGACAATTTTCAAAGAGAAATAAATTCTCACCAACTATAATATTCAAGACACTTATTTAATTTTTCACCTCTTATTTGCATATAGAACTGCCTCTATTCTCTTGGTCCCACTGAGGTCTGGTTCTTCAGGTTGCTTTATTCCAGCTGTCCTCTGCTTTTTCTTCCTTGGTTCTCCTGTCTTGATATCTCATCTTCCACTGATCACTCCCTTTTTTCAAACAACACTAGGTCCTCCTCATACCCTATGCTCTTACTCACAGAAGGCTACTTGTGGTTCCTCAAAATACTCCACCCTCTTTCATGCCTTTGTTCGTTCATACATACATTACTGTCTCCTCTTGGGATACCTCTCCCCGCTTACCTACCTGGGCAAGTCTTATCCTTCAAGACCGATATCAAGCACTCTCTGCTTTATGATCAACCCGCATCACTTACCAAACTTCCTCCAAATCTGGAGAATTGAGTATTCCTCCTCTTAAGTCAAACCCATCATACCGTTTACACTTATTTAAGATAGTCTGCATCTTTACTGCGCCAGGATCCTGACTGTGTATTGTTTGTCTTTATATCCTCTTTACCCAGACAGTGCCTGAGAAGAAGTGAACACTAAATAAGTGACTATTGAATAAATCAATTATTTGACAAATTAATACCAAAGGATGTCAAAAAGGACTTCTCAAATATGTGAGAGGGATGGCTGAATATCCCTAATCCATATGCAATCATCCCTCATTTATTATATATTTTAAAATACTTATAAAAATATGATTGTCAGTTCTAGTCCCTGGAAATTCTACTGGGTATTCAAGGGCTTCTGACTTTGAGAATCATGCTGAGAAGTATTGTTCTAAAACAAAAACATTGTGGAATATAACCAGCATGAAGAGGGAAGGTGGGAAGCCTTCCTCCTCCATGTACCAATAACCCTTTGAAGTGAAACAAAATACCAGAGCACACATCATATACTTCAGTAATTTATTCATCCATCTATCCATATATCCATCATTTTTTTCTTCCATTTACCTATATCCCATATATCTACCCTTTGAAGTGAAATAAAACCCCAGAGTGCATACCATGTACTTCATTTATTCCTCTATTCATTTATACACCTACACAACCACTCCTATACCCATCCATGTATGTATCCATCTGTCCATCCATCCATCCCTCCTTCCATCCTTCCATCCATCCATCCATCCATCCATCCACTTAGCAACCTATCAATGTATCAATCCATCCATCATCCAAATGCACTGTGCTACGCACTATATCAAACAGGTGAGAAGCACAGGGAAATCCTGCCTGTAAACCAGACTCCATTCCAGAATAATTAGGGAAACAACTGGTTGTCTAAAAAACTTCCAAGATGATCAAGAGAGACATGATAGTGGTTTAAATTAAGACTAGGAAGACATCAGTTTTTTTGTCTTTTTCTCTTAAAATACCCTGATCTCTGAATTAACATTATGTCCTTTCCAGTCATCCATTTTCTCTGGAGGATTGAACTAAGATTTTGAGGATGGTCTGTGAATTTCATATTTGCTTCAATGATCCTTTCACATGTTCACATACTGCAGATGGGTTGGCTTCCATCTGACCTGTGGGGGTCAGCTCGGCTATTTCAGAGATGTACAGAGTTGCTTCCCCTGCATTAGACTGCTCTTAGTAGTATACATTTTGATGCATAATGTCTATTATTTGATTTTTCCTCTCCCCTTTGCCCTGCAGAGCTCCACAGACTTTAACCGATTTTCTGTGGCTGAAACATGTCCCCACCTTGCACTCACTGCAACTTTTTGACAACTGCCACAAAATGAGCAATCTTTTTTTTTTTTTTAATTCTTCACTCCTTTCTTTCCTTCAGATAAGTCATTTTTACTGAGGCTGTCACTACTGCTGGAGCAGGAGGGCCGTTGCAAGGGAGACGGGGCCGACCTGCTCTCTGCCCCCACTGAGAGGCTGTGTTTCTCCTCTTGTTTACAGTCTCTAGCACATGGCAGGTTTTTCTCTCCTCCTGCCTGCCCTGCCCTGCCCTGCATCCAGCCATCACTTCTTGTCATCTCAGAAGCTTCAAGTAAATTCTCTTTCATTTTTGCAGTTCCTCACAGGCTCAGTTACTTAGCCAACTTATTTTTCCTCCCCACATGTCAAAAGTGGCAAATGACTGTTCTGAGACCATATGACAGATGAGTCAGCAAGAGGGCTGCCAGGTGATGTGATTTTTCCTAAGGCAACCGAGTGACTTGCTGAAGAAAGGGGAACTGAGAAGTGAACCAAGATAAAACAAAAACCAGAAAACAAAAAACCCTCTTTTTAATAGGAAAAGGTGTAGGCCGCTCCCCATCTGCTGGCTAGATGTGGATGAGCCTGCAGGGGGCTCTGTGCACAGGGGATAGGCAGAGCAATGACACTGACGGAGCCTGGGTCACTGCCTCTCTGTGGAGATCATTTACCCAACACACACATGAGCAAGCATTGTATCCTCTTAAGCCACTGAGATGCAAGGATTGTTGGGTACAGCAATTATCTTCCCCTGACTGAAATAAAAGGGATATGAACACTCACAGAACTTTTAGGGGAGAAGGGCACTATGCTGCTCCTTCCACATGCCCAGGAATCAAAGGCGTGCAGAGTGAGGCTCTACCACAGTGCACATCCTTAGTAAGACAGGGGCTTTAACACAGAACACTCACTGATGGATCCTTTGCTGGCTGAAAGGGGCAGTGTAGCAGTCATTCTCCTCCAGGTCTGGCAGTGTCTCCTTGTCCAGCCTCATTGGCTTCTTAGGTAACCATCTCCGAAACCTGCTTATTTGTTTATCGATCCTGTGGTACATGGAAGGCAAGACCAAAGGGTACAGCATGTCAGCATCACCCTGAAACACAGGAGGGAAGTCTCCACAGAGCCACAATAATCACACCACACATTCCAGGCCCTCTTACTGCACTCATGATATCCTTGTTTTATAGATGGACAGAAGACAGCTGGAACTCTAGTGTTGTTTTCATTTCACCAAGTGGACTCCATAGTACTACTGTTTGTGAAATAGCAGCTGTGAGTTAGATGTCCACCCACATGCCAGTAATAAATGATCAAGCAGTCCTAACAAGGCTAGAAAGCTCTGAAAAGGATTCCAACAGTCCCTTAAGCAAAGCAGCAGAGACCTTAGCTTATATTCTGTAGGTTCTAAAAAATTCATTTTGTTTTGGAAAGCATCTGAGGTCAGAAAATAGCTCTAGCTATAGTTAACTTTGGGGAGGGGGTATGGGCAGCACACCCTGGGGGCTGATTGTGTACAGAGAGCTCCATGCCATGATTTGCTTCCTGCCTCTTCCACCTCCGTGAGCAGCTTCTCACCAGGCAGCAGAATTTTTGGCCTTCACTGATCTCTTTTTAAGCTGGCTCTACGGTTTTCATGGTGCCAGGGCATTGTGACACACATGTGTCATGCTGGCCAATGCATATAATGAAGCCAAGTCAGTGAAAACAACAGTATCCTAAAACTGGTTTTCAGCCACAGTTTTCTCTCTGGCTATTTCCCTGGTCCCTTGGTGCCAATGACTTCTGCTGATGAAAACATCTGGCTTCCAAGTGAACAGTTCTCAATCGCTGTTTACAGAAAAATACCAGAAGGAACAAAAAACACACTAAACTAAAATGATAGTGCTACCTCAAGTTTCTATAGTGCTGGAAAAAAATACCTTCTAAATTTATTAACTGAAAACACATGGAATTTGGTCATGCTTTTTTTCCTAATTAAAAAAATATATTTACATGGCAATGTATTCATTCAGTGAATGTTATAGCTAATTTTCTGTGTTAACTTGGCCAAGTAAGAGATGCCCCGATAGCTGGTAAACATTATTTTTGTGTGTGTCTGTGAAGTTGTTTCCTGAAGAGATGAGTATTTGAGTTTGCAGACTCAGTTTGAGTAGAGAAGTTGACCCTCACCAATGCAGATGGGCACCATCCAATCCACTGAGGGCCTGAATAGAACAAAAACGTGGAGGGAGGGTGAATTTGCTGTCTGCTTAAGCTGGAACACCCATCTTTTCTCCTGCCCTTGGACTTCGGCCTTCCTGGTTCTCAGGCCTTTGGACTGGAAATGGGACTTACACCATCACGTCTCCTTGCCCAACTTCTTAAAAACTGCAGACTGTGGGACTTCTTACCCTCCAGAATCTTATGAGCCAAGAGTGCAAATCGTGGTCCAAGTCTAAAGGCCAGAGAACCAGGAGCACTGATGTCTAAGGGCAGAAGAAGAGAGATGTCCCAACTCAAGCGGCAGCAAATTCACTCTTCCTCCATCTTCTAGTTCCACTCAGTGGGTTGGATGGTACTCACCTGCATTAGGGAGGATCAGCTTCTTTACTAAGTCTACTGATTCGAATACTCATCTCTTCTGGAAACACTATCACAAACACACCCCGAAATAATGTTTTACCTGCTCTCTGGGCATCCTTTAGCCCAGCCAAGTTGAACACATAAAATTAAACATCACAGTGAAACTCTCAGCTGAAGAGAATATTATGTATATAACCAATCAATTCCAAACTAAAAAATAATGGTAAACTCTTTGACTATCTCCTTTATTCTCAGCATTGTTCCAGTCTCACCATGACCCCAGCTCTGCTTGGTAGTGGCTGTCCTTCAGAACTCCTGAAGGTTCAAACTGAAAAGAATCTCACAGTGGCTCTAGGTCCCTCCTCTCACAGAGAACCCTCCACCCTAAAATAAATAAGTATACTAAAATAAAATGAGATAATGGGCTTTAGAGAAGCAGCATGACACAGTGGTTGACAACATGTACTATGAGGCTGAAGTGCCTAGATTTAAATCCTGACTCTGTTAATATTAACAGCATAACCTGGGGCAAGTGATTTAACTTTGCTGTGCACCAGTTTCCTTATCTATAAAATGGGCATGATAATGACACCCAATTTGTAGAGTTGTGATGATGAACTTGTTAATACATACATAAAGTCTTTAGAACTGTCTGGTGTACAGGAAATGCTGGCTATTATTACTGTTTTTATCTTTTTTCCATAAATAAAAAATTGAGCAACCAGCTTGCCTCTTAACATTTCTGTCTGTTTTGCTTTTTAATTCAAAGTTAGTTGTGCTTCACCAGCATCTATCACTTGTCTATGTTCAATGATTTAGTCCTTATATGGACTCATAAATTAGACTTCCTCAGCTAAGTTGGTGGCCTTCTTCATGGCTCTTGGCTTTATTTCATTTGATTGTCTTAAAACTCATTCAAGAAAGAGGACATTGGCCCAAAGGTTTTTTATTATAAAGCTTTTACCTCCCACACATCTCCAGTCTGCAGCACTAATCAGATCACACTTTGTAAAATTCACATTTCCACAGAATCTGAGCTCTGTGTGTGATGACTATGAATTGAATCCAGCTGGGTACAGTGCTCAGCATGGATAAAAACAAATAAAGCTGTAAAAAAAAACAATCAGGCATAACTACTCTATAGGAGTGAAATGGCAGCTTTGAGCAGCCAGCCTGTGGCACCACAATTTAAACAAAATATGGAAATGGTGAAAGAGAGTAGAACAGGGTAATTAAAATGATTAATTAATTGAAATATGTGAAAAAGAGGAAGCGAGAAGGAAGCCAGAGAACGCTGCTTGACATGGTGAAAAGAAGCTGAGATTTGTAACTGGGGTGGCTAAAACTTGGCTCTGTTGCGCCTCAGCTATATGACCTTCTACAAGTTATTACCCTTCAGAGCCTTCTTTTCCAGAGTTATAAAATAGGGGCAATAGTAACAATAGTCATCATTATCATTATCATCATCTTACTGACCTTACAAAGTGGTTAGTGGGCTCATAAAACATGGTGAGTATGAAGCGCTTTAGAGAAGCTGCCAGACAGATAGCAAGCATTATTAATAATTTCTTGAGGACCACACAGGACTAAAAGCGATGGAAAGCAAAGGAACTGGACTTTTTAAAAACTATGGTGGAAGAAAGACATTCAAAACATCCTAAAAATAAAATCCCCATGATCCACCCACCTTGGACTCCCAAAGTGCTGTGATTACAAGCGTGAGACCAACCAGGCCAACATGGTGAAACCCTGTCTCTACTAAAAATACAAAAATTAAGTCCGAGGCAGGCAGATCACCCGAGGTCAGGAGTTCAAGACCAGCCTGTTCAACATGGTAAAACCCCGTCTCTACTAAAAATACAAATAATTAGCTGGGTATGGTGGTGGGTGCCTGTAGTCCCACCTATTCAGGAGGCTAAGGCAGGAGAATCACTTGAACCCAGGAGGCAGAGGTTGCAGTGAGCCGAGATTGGACCATTGCACTCTAGCCTGGGCAACAAGACTGAAACTCCATCTCAAAAAAATAAAAAATACAAAAATTAGCTGGGCGTGGTGGTGCGTGCCTGTAATTCCAGCTACTCAGGAGGCTAAGGCAGGAGAATCACTTGAACCTGTGAGGCAGAGGATGCATGAGCCGAGATTGCACCATTGCACTCCAGCCTGGGCAAGAGAGTGAGACTCTGTTTCAAAAAAATAAATAAATAAATATTAAAAACAATAAAATCCCCAAGACACTGGTTGGGTAAGGGGGTTGGGGGATGCGAACTGGCCTTCACTGGGGAGCCTGAGCAGAAGGAGGTGGACAAAGCATGTTGTCCAGGTTCCATTACACATGCCTGTGCATGCTGTGTGCCCTTCACTACAACTAAACCAAACACTTAAACATGGTCATCAGTTTGTGCCTTCTTCTGGTTACCAGAATTGCCTCCATAAAGATGTACACACCCTAACTTGCAGAACCTGTGAACATGTTGTTACATGGCAAACGGGACTTTGGAGATGTAAGGAAGGTTACAGACCTTAAGACAGAGAGAACATCCTGGATTACTCAGATGGGCTCAATTTAACCACATAAGACCTTTGAAAGCAGAGAGCTTTCTCTGGCAGGGGAGATATGGCAGAAGGAGAATCAGAGATTCAAAGCTTAAGAAGGACTTGACCCACAATTGCTGGATTTGAAGATGAAAAGAGCTAGGAGGCAAGGAATGCAGACAGCCTCTAGAAGCTGAGAAAGACTTTCAGACAGTAAAGAAATGGAGATCTCAGTCCTGTGATTACATGAACAGAATTGTGCCAGCAATCTACATGAACCTGTAAGCAGATTTTCCCCCAGAGCCTCCAGATAAGAGCCCAGGGTCACCAACACCTTGATTGCAGCCTTGGGAAACCTTGAACAGAGAAACCAGTTGAACCTCCTCTCCCTGGACCTCTGACTTACAGAACTGTGAGCTAATACATTTGTGTTATCTTATGCTGTTAAGTTTGTGGCAACGTGTTATGACAACAGTAGGAAACTAATACACCTACACCACTCTTGGTCTGATCTTCTCCTCAAGACCCAGCAACAGCTAGCCAGGCTCCCACTGGTAAGCCATTCCACATGCTGTTCTCACCTCCCAGTTAGGTGGCTCTAGGAACAAGAGTCTTTCTCTCTGTGGCAGGATCATGAGTGAGTGCTCCCCTAGTCTGCTCTTCCACAAACACACTCCTGTCTCCAAACTGGCCATACTCAGACTTCACTTAGGGCCCCCTTCAATCATGCAAGACAGAAGCACATAGTGCAAAAGCCACTAGGCTGGAAAGCTAAGACTCAGGCTGGACTCTTGATTCTGTGGTCATACATCAGTGTGGCCTGGGACAAAGCCTTTTATTCTTAGCTAACCTTAGTGCTCTCATCTCTAAAATAATGATCAACCAGATGTTCTTTAGATACTACATGTTGTGGGTGATTTGGGTGATAATACCTTGATTATGTCACTTATGTGATTAATTCAAACTTGAATTAACAATAACCTTTAGTATACAACGATAGGTAACCTTTAGTATACAATGATATATAACCTTTAGTATTCAATGACAGACTTTGGAGTCAGCTGGAAGCCGATTCACATTTCAGTTTTATAGATCTTGCTGGGCAAATAGCTAAACCTCTATGAGCTAACAGCATCCACAGGATAAGGCAATGGTAAGGATTAAACACGATCATGGATATCAAGGGTTTACACAATGCCTTGGATATACAAAGGGCTCGACTGAGTGAATGTTTCTAGTATGAAGAAAATTATGGTGACAATAATGATGAACTTTTACGTAGATCACTCTTTTCCCAATAAAAGTTCAAAATCTATTATTCCCTCTTGTAGATTGAGGTCTGTGTTCCCACATTGCACCTAACAAACATCCTTAAACAGTTAACCCTGAAATTTACTTAAATATGTTAAAGTCTGGAAACCAACTAACCAGAAAGCATCCCATTTGTCTCTTCAGTATTGGAGTGAAGCTTACTTAATAAAGTCTCCACCAACGGGAAATAGAAAAGAGAAAACATGGGCTTAATAATTTAGCATTGATTTTGGTTGGGTATATTGTCACTTTGTTCCATTTTTGCCATTTACCGAGCAAAAGCATTCTTACAGACTACACAGGCAAATCAATAAAGGGAAAATGGATCAGACACTTGGGCATTTCTGGCTTTAACATGTCAAGTTAATATCTGGACTACAAGGTGAGTTATTTTTATAGAAAATTGTTCTGATGGTAAGTTCAGGCTTCCCCATGCTGATTCATGATAGGTGAGGTTCCGGGTACCTGGGAAGACCTGACAATGCAGTATAAGCAAATGAACAGAGACTTGCCACCTTGCCATGGCTTCCCAAGGTTGGTCTTGGGAAGGTTTCGCTTGATCTCTTTGACCCTCAGTTCCCTCAGCTCTAAAGGGGAGATAATCCTATCCAACTTAGGAGAGGTGATGATTAAGGAAAAGGTCACATATGTACAAAGGATCTTGCTCCCAACATGCTAACCTTTATAAGTTGCCTACAATGTATAGAGTGCCAACCTAGATCCTGTAGGCATACCCTGAGGAAGCAGAAGAAAGGTTGTTTCCCTCGAGCCACTAATAACCCAGGAAAGAATGTACACTGATGACAACCTAATCAGACTGAATTAAATGAAGCAGGCCTACTTTGAAGACACCTACTTTTCCCCAGTAAAGAATATCATAATGATAGCAACATGTTTCTAACAGATTACATTATCAGTGATGATATGCCCACAGGGAACCTACAGATGAGCTCTCTTTTCTTCCTCTCTCCCCCCCTTCCTTCCTCACACAGCCCTACATTGCATTAAATGATGCCCTCCTGGACTGATAATAGACAGCAGGAGGCATGGATTTCTTTTTCCTTTTCTTAGAGCCAACTCTCAGGATTTCCAAGCCTCTACCTAGATAGGAGTTACAGATCTTAGAAAGCCAGTGTGATTCTTCTAGGTCACAGGGCTATTATTTGGAGCATCCTAAATACTTTACAGAAGAGTCCAAAGGCTTGGAACATTTATGTGTATTTGTTTTTTTAAAAGAGGATGAAAATACACAAGCCATTTTGTCCTTTTGCCTGTATGCTCATCTGATAACTTGTGACTGTACTGAACGTATAATGCAATAGGGTCCAGCATTCACCCTGTCAAGCCTCACCCAGGATCAAGTTAGGCAGAATGTGTATGGGGGGGGGGGTGGAGGGAAGGAGTAGTAATGAGACTCCAGCTACAAGCCACCCATAATAATCAGATTTGTTACTTTGTAATCATATCTTCCACAGACTATATTTGTAATATTTTGTGAAGGAAAAAAAAAAAGGGCAGCCAAAAGATGATAAATTCCTCCTTTTTATTGGATAGGCAATTTATAATGGCTATAAGCCTGTCCAAAGATAAGAATGAAAGCAGCATTTAATAGACCAAGTACATGGATAAAAAGAGCATTAACTCCAAAAATACAAGTCTGAACTGCATGAGTGTGCTTTACGGGAGTTGAGTGATTTTTAAAATATGGATATTTATGAAAAACTGCTTTATTTCTCTGCCTGCTCAGAAACCTTAGATATATTAATTTGTTTATTCTTAGGAAACAGGTTTGTTTCAGAGATGCTTTCATGGATTAATAAAATTCAGTATCACTTATATAAATGAAACTACAAGCTAACCTAAATATCCATATTTGATATGACAGGGGAATTTTAGAATATTAGAGGTCAGTGTTTCATTATTGGTGTACTACTAGATGGCAAGTTATATATATGCCCTTCAATTTAGAATATCAGAGCCGCTGCAAAGAAAAAGACACTCTCCACCATCTAAATCAGTCTGTTCTGAGGTGAAATGAAGAATTAAGATGCAAAATTTTCTGACTATGTGGATTTTAAAATGTACACCATACGCTGGGCTTCAGAAAGTCACACATGTCAGTTATATCAAAGACTTAATTCTATGCGGTATGCAATGAAGCCTATTTTAAGAGGCCATTCTGAATCAACTACCTTAGTTGGAATTTCTTTTTCCTTTAGTTTGGCCCAGAGTATTCTAGTATCTTCCAATGCCTAAATTTTTCTGTGGTTGTGATTTGTGCACTAGAAGTAGCATCAATGTTTTTAAGCCAAAGACTAGTGCTTTGCAAGCTGTTCTTTCAACTTTAGAAAGGAGGATTTCTCAAGCTCTTATTCACTCAAAACCTCTCCTCTGCACACATGGAGAACATGTGATGGGTCACAAGGTCATAGTCTCCTCTGCTTTCCTTCCCTTGGCTCTTGTTTTAAATCCTGTCCCCTCTTTCTTCTTCCTCTACCATGAAACTTATCAAGGTAGCAGTGAACCCTCATTGCCTCTGATTCATCCAGACCTTGTCCTTCCTCCACTGGCTGTAATTTGGTCTCCATTACCCTCTACTCTGTACTGATGGTTCTCAGCATGTGGCCCAGCATCAGTAACATCAGCATAGGCGTCACTTAGAATCTTGATAGAAGTGCAAATTATCAAGCCCCACCACAGACCTACTGAATCAGAAACCCTGGGTATGGGCCAGTGATCCATGTTTTTGAAAGCTCTCCAAATGATCCTGATGCACATTTGAGAACCACCACTCCATGGAGACTGCTGTTACAGAGACTATCTAAATTTCTAAATATCCAGAATTGATTCTCATCTCTGGTTGATCATCAGAAGCTAAAGCACAGCCCTCCTTGTAGAATCTCATTCTTGGTGCCTTTGACACTACTTTCTCTTCATCCTCCTTCTACTTCTCTAATTGTTCTTTTTAATTCTCCTCAGGTCTTCCCCAATCCCATTAATGCAGATTTTCAAAATAATTGCCACAATCACCCTTTTTAATCTCATCCTGGGAAATTCCACACACTCCCCTGGCTAAGGTCATGGTTTCTGTGCTATTGACCTTAACCAGGAACTTCCCAGGATGAGATTAAAAGCGTGATTGTGGCAATTATTAATCCCACTCTCACGCTGGATTCTCCAGCATTACCACTCTCTTCAACTGCTTTGCCATCAGTTTCAAAGGCCTTTAGGACACCAATACCTCAACAATCTACTGTAAGTTATAATACAGAATTAAATTTTTAAAAGTCAACTTCCTCACCACACCTGTATCTCCTCTCGATTTCTAGTCTTCTTTTACCTCCAACAATGTTTTCCCTAGCTCTTAGGTGTCAGAACTTCATTCTCCTCAACTCTGAATTTCCAAATAGCTGCTAAATGCTAAGCCCTTTTGCCTGTAATTTCACAATCTTTCTCACATGCTTTGCCTTTTTGCTCTGAATATTATTTTTTATCTATCCAGGGGGCAGAACTCCAATAAAAGAGTGAAAGCCAAAGAGACAGAGATTATAGCTTATTTTAAGAAATAACTTTGTAAAAGTCACAGCTGCCCACAGATAGGCTAGGGATAGGCTTACTGTCTCCAGAGATGTTCAAACATAGACTGGCTGACAAGAAAGTGGAAGTTTAACACTGATGACTGGTTGGACTTGATGGCATTTAATATTCCATAAAACTTTGAGATTCTATAGTTCCTTTTATCACTGTTTTCTTTTAAGCCCTCATTATCCATCCCACACCCATTGTTTGAGCAAATGTTTTCATCAGAGGCTGTGTCTGATACTTTAGGCAGACCTGTTTTTTCTATGCTTCTTTTCTTTTTGATTTCCTTTCTCCCTACTCCAATTCTCACACACGCATGTAGAGATTCATTTGTTCATTCATTCTATCTGTGTGCTTGGTAATGGAAATACAGAATGCTAGAAATACACAATTGAATGAGCCATCCTTGCCTTCAAATACCACCCAAGTAGGGAGCTACACACCTACATCATAGATTATAATGCAGGGTGATGGGGCCATAGGATCCCAATGGAAAAGCATAAAAGAGGTCATTTGACCAGGGCAAAAGGTAAAAATGTGAACTGAGTTTTGAGGACTGAGCAGCATCATCTTGGTGAAAAAGAAAGGAAAGGATCTTCCAGAAGGACCACTATATGCAAAAGCACATAAACCCACATGAGCACAATATGTGTTTGGAAACAATGAGTAAGTCGTTCAATACAGATGGAGCAAAGAGTGGTGGGAGGGAAGAGATGCCTGAGGACAGTTTATGGAGGGCTGTAATTAAGCTAAGGCTTTTAACCTTATTGTGATCACTCTATGGTAGCCATCAAGTGACAATAATCAGATTTGCTACTTAAAAGATGAAGAGAGTTTGGAAGGGGTCAGAAAAGAGGCAGGAAGATAAACTGATGTTTAGGCAAGAGGTGATGGGAGCTCAGCTAAGTTAATGGCTGTGGAAATGAAGGGTAATATATGAACTTTTAGAAATATTCATCTACACCTGCAGAATTTGAGAAACTGACTAGATGAGCAGGTAAAACAACCAAAATGACCCTTAGGTTTTTTATTTTATTTTAATTCCACTTTTAGAGATGGGGGTGTCACTGTGTTGCCCAGGCTAGGCTTGAACACCTTGACTTAAGTGATCCTCCTGCCTCAGACTCTCAAGTATCTGGGACTACAGGTGTATGCCACCACACCTGGACCCTTAGGTTTTAAATTAGGTGACTGTGTGGGAAGTAGAGCCAATGCCTGTATAGAGAATATAAATGGAGAAAATGACTACTTGGCAGATAAAATCAGAACAGAGTTAGTAGACTAGTTGCTAGAGGACAGAAGAAAGGAGAGACTTAGAGATGGATAACAAATTCAGAAGCACGAAGGAAAGAATATAAGGATACCCTTATGTATTTGCAGACATGTTAGCAGATATATGTCTTTGCATAAGGGTATGCTTCTAAATATTACATGTAACAATTACTAACAGATACTATTTATGCACATCAGCTACATGCCAGGCACATAAACAATATAGGGTAGAAATTAATACCATTTTATAAACATGAAAAACTCAGGCTCAGATAAGTGAAGTAACTTGCCCAAAGTCATCAAGTGCCAGCATAGGTTTTATGATCCCAGTGTGCTCTGTCTTACACATACTGACTTTGCTGAATTGGCAAGTCCAGACAAGAATAAGACTTCTCCCCAGCCTACATTATTTTTAGAATCTAGACTATATTTCACTGAACAGATTGAAACAACGTCATGTACAAACTTGATATTTCCACTTAGCCATCAAAGTTGGGAGAAACATCTCTTCACCTTGCTGTGTTTCCTTCAGGTTCTCTTTGATTTTGGTTTTTGTTTTCTCCTCCCATAGTCAGTCAAATCCTAAACTTAATGGGAAGATGGAGCTTGGTCTATCATACAGACCAATGGTTTCCAAAACATGGTCCCATGACCAGCAGCATTAGCTGCAGCTGGGAATCCATCAGAAGTGGAAATTCTCCATCCCCACTGCAGAACTACTGGACAAGAAACTCTGGGGTTGCAGCCTAGAAATCTGTGGCTTAACAAGGCCTCCAGGTGATTCTGATGCTGGCTGGAGTTTGAGAACTATTAATATAAGCTAAACTGTTGTGTCAGGATTTCACAGATGATTATAATGTGACAAGGAAGCAATTGAAATCATGTTGAATCCAAATGCCATGTCAACTGCTTAATGAAAGAACTGCCAATAACTTGCTTACAGGCAACTTTTGAGAAACAACATTTTCATTTCTTTGGAGGTCAGTTCTCACAGTGTACTTTATTGAGTGCATATGCATTTGAGTAAACCCACCAAAATGTATCAACTACTCTTTTATCTATCACTCCACATAGCATTTAAACAGAGGGACCGAAATACTAAATTTCGTAGAGTTGAACTAACTAAGATTTTCATAGGAATTTACCAGTTTCCCAGTTTAACCATCAGTTCAGCTCAAGGTGAATGAAAACATAAGATCAATTAAGATTTTGAAATTAGATTCTCCAATGATCACAACAGAATCAAATTACAGGACATCATCATTGATGCATTCCCCTTCTCCCTAGCTCCTCAAAATACAACAAGGAAAAACAAGCTGGGATTTTTTTCTTTGGCAGAAAAGAGGGTAGCATTGGCACCTGAGTGAGGTTATACATCTGCATGTGTTATTAACAAAATATTACTAACATAGGAGGACCCCATTCATGAAATCAAGTAGCCAGCAGCTTTTTTAGAGGATGGCTATCTGCACTTCAAGCTTTCAAATTACACATAGTGGAGGGAGGAATTTTTGTAGAAAAAAAAAAACAAAACATTGGCCAGGCATGGTGGCTCACCCTGTAATCTCAACACTCTGGGAGGCCGAGGCGGGCAGATCACCTGACATCAGGAGTTTGAGACCAGCCTGCCCAATATGGTGAAACCCTGTCTCTACTAAAATAGAAAAATTAGCTGGGCGTGGCAGTAGGCATCTGTGATCCCAGCTACTCGGGAGGCAGAGGCAGAAGAATTGCTCGAACCCAGGAGGCAGAAGTTGCAGTTAGCCGAGATTGCAGCACTGTACTCAAGCCTGGGTGACACAGCAAGACTCCGTCAAAAGAAAAAAGAAAAGAAAAAAGAAAGAAAGAAAGAAAGAAAGAAAGAGAAAAAAATAACATCTAGGCCAAAGATGTTGGAATTTTTGATAATTTATCTAATAGAATGGGCTAAAAAGAGGAGGGTAAGGGATAAAAGACTACACATTGGGTACAGAGCATACTGTTCAGGTGACGGGTGCATCAAAATCTCAGAAATCACCACTAAAGAACTTATCCATGTAACCAAAATCCACCTGTTTCCCAAAAACTATTGAAATAATAATAATAATAATAATAATAATAAAGATTGAGCTAAAAATCAATAGCCCAGCACACTTGCAGATGAACGGCATCCTCCCAAGGTGGGAAAAGTCACAGGGAAGACTCAGTTTTCATCTTTGTTTTTTGCTTTTCCCGGCTAATCAGAAACAAGCTGCTTTTAGAATGTGCGTGGCAGCCAGCTTTCCCATGTGACACAGGCTCACCTTCCCCAGCTTATAGCTCCTTGTCATTGTTGGAGCACATGGGCCAGCAGAAAGACAAACACCATCGGGACAGAGTGTGCTACTAACCTGCTCATGAACTTGTACCGGCGGGGCAGGTAATAGATTTTTCTCCTGGAAGAACAGCAAAAATGAAGCCAGTCGAGAAGAAAACCCATCGTCAGTTACAGTTTGAACTAGCAAGGAAGGAAAGGAGATTGAAGATAGAAGCCTGTAAGAGGTGAAGAAGAAAAAACTAAAAAGAGATTAACAGTGAGAAATGCAGTGGGAACACAGGGCATGCGTTTTTGAGGCATAAAGTCTTATGAAACAGTTTTCATTGATATTTCTTCCGCTACCCATTACCATAATTTTTTTTTAATGGTTGCTCCTTGCTTACAAAGCATGTGCTGTGTGATAATTTGCAGTGATTGGTATTTGCACAGCTTCAGCTGAGGTCAGCTTTCTTTTCCAGGGAAATGCAAAGATGGATCAGAGAGCAACATACATAATTTAATGGGCATGCTATTATATTAACTAATACTTATATAGCACTTTAAATTTACACAGGACACTTCTCTCATGATATAGAAGGAGTAATATAAATATACATATATATATATTTCATAATCAATATGGGAAGGACACTCACTTGTCAGCATCAACACCCAGCTGTATATAACCACCCTGGGGCACACTGGCTAACCACTGGCCCTGATTGTAGGTGAATTAAACAGGTAAAATCAAGGAGTTCTGGAAATTTAAAAAATTAGACTTTTTTTCTGTCAGATTGCTATATATCTACCTTCAAAAATGTTAAAAATGAAAATTCTTGGTGTAGTTTGAATGGAGAATGCGTGTATTAGATTCTTTAATTAAAATGCAATCTCCCTTTCCATATTTCAGGCTTCAACCGAAACTAAATAAAGTAATAACAAAATGCATGCTTTTTATTTATATCCTCAACTGTTACTGAACTCCCTGACTTCTGTAAATGGTAAGTTTATACCACAACATTTTTTGCATATTTGTGAAAGCTTTGAAACATATTGATAGGCAAAACTATAGAGATAATAAAAAGAACAGTGGTTGCCAGAGGTACAGGTCAGGGGGAAAAGGAATGCAGGTGAAGCACAGGAGACTTTTCGGGCAGTGCAACTATTCTGTATGATGCTGCAATGGCGCATACGTGATACGCCTTTGTCAAAACCCATAGGACTGCACACACACAGAGTCAACCCTAGAGTAAACTGTGGACTTTAGTTAATGTATCAATATTGGTCCACCAATTTTAACAAATATATCACACCAATGCAAGATATTAATAATAAGGTGACTGTAAGCTGGGGGAGAAGGGGTATATTGGAAAGCTCTATTATCTTCTCAATTTTCTATTAACCTAAAAATTTCTCTACAAAGTCTATTAGTTTAAAAAAATCCATGTACATATAGGTATTTAAGAAGCAAGTTTTACTATAATTTCTCATAAGAAACATATTGCAGTATCTTCTTTAAAACATTATAGTGATAAAAATCCATGGAGACTAAATTTGGGATTCAGAAGTTACAGTCTACAGAAAATTGTGAATATAAGTAAGATTCTTTGGGTATTTAAATTCAGCCAAAGTGGTGTTTGTACATTTTGTTAAAATGATGTAGTGGGAGAATTCCTCCTTTGGAAATGTATGTATCTCCCTAGACTAATTTGTCTGAAGCTGTGGACAAAATAATAGCAAAAATTTTAAATTCATCAGGTTGCAATACATGAAGCCATGCTTAGTAGGTAAAGTGATAACAGCATTAATGAGGTCAGTTAGTGTCACATCTTCCAATATTTTCTTCTAAAATGGTCCTGCAGGAATTCCTATAGCCAAAAAGAAGATTATTGTTCACATTCATTTTCATTTCATTGCTTAGTTCACAGTCGCTCAACACTGCATTAAAAAAGTGTTAATGCTGCTTGGAGGCAGCACATTTCTGCTGTGTAGCAGGCATGCAGAAGTGCTATCCATGAGGCCCTTCAGATATAAAATCCTTGCAGGTAGTAAGAGCATTTGCTCTGCATTCACATGCTCAAGTTTCTATAATCTCGCTGGGTTGTTACAAAAGTATGTTCTGGCAGCAGGTTTTGTGAAATTTATTTATGCTGAGGGGGTATAAATTTCTATCTGGACATATTTTGTAGGGTTTTCTTTCTTTCTCTTTTTGTTCTTAGGTACAATATGGTATTAATTCACAGAAGATACTTATTATATCATTGATAAATACTTGGCTTTGATTATAATAGTATAATAGTATAATAGTATAATCCCATCTTCAATGGGATCTAAATTGATATTCCTTATCTCTCCCTAGTGGATATACATATGTATTCCCTTTTTAAATCCTTGAGCTCTCAGATTTTCTTTTTAACAGCTAAATACAAAAATAAATCATAAAATCAGAACTATATTTATATTGTTTTGAGAATTTAGCTTCCAGAAAACAGATGCTAGAAATCCCAGCCCCTATTTTGACTCGGTATTAGGACACACAGGCCAATAAACAAAGAAGCTAAGATGCACCAGGGAGATATATTACAGGCCTATGAATGGAAATTGCCCTCCTCTAAACGTGTCCCTAACCCTTCTGTCTGTCTCTATAAATGTTCTTTGTCTCCCCAACTTTCCACAGTTCATTAAGATATAGACTGTAGAGCTGGTACCAATTTGCCTAATTTCTGTCACCTAATGTGGTCTTACTGGCAAATTGCAAATCAAAAGTACATCATTCTTTGAGTCCCTTCAGAATTGTCCTCGGGGCTACATCCATCCACCTCTTCAGCAGATTCCATTATAAAATCCCCACATATCTTGACGTTTGTAAGTTCACGTTTAATATTTCTGTATAGCAAATGCAGATCACTTTTCCATAATCCATAGGGAAAATAAAAATATCCTTGTGAAATGAAGGTAAATTAATCCTTTTAAATAACTAAGGAATACAAAGTGTTTTCTATTCTCCTTGGAACAAATATCAATATTTGTGTTTTCATAGTATTTATAACTTTTTTAAATTAAAAAATAGGTTTTCTTTTTTTTAGAAGAAAGAAGATCGCATTATCATGAAATTTATTGCACTTGTATCTACAGAAGTACGCTTTAATGTTTTTCTGGAAGGGACTGGTCAGCAAGGAACATGAAAGTATGCCCCTGTGAACTGCTGCCTGAGGTCTGGCTGCTCAAAGCAGCTGTATATTGGACTTCTAAAAATGGCACTTTGGAAATTAAAATGCCAGTTGGAAAATGCTTCTTTATTACAGGCCCTGGAAATATCTACCTGCTAAGAATGGAATTAGCCAGAATTTTTCATAAAAAGCCATGAAATCATTATTGGCCCCAAAGACTTATTTGCATATCCTAAACATTTGAAGGATTCCCTCCTCTAATGGCCTTCTGATCTGCATTTCAGTTTTATTTGTTCTGAGAAAGGAGAACATTAGATTTATAGTGAAGCAGCAGAGAGAGTGGAATAAAATACATTTCCACCTACCTGAAAGGCATTCTTACATTCATTTGTTCTGCATATCTTCCAAGGACTTCCCATGGGGCATGCAACTTCACAAAGATAATGTCACTATTTATTAGAGAGGACTGAAACAGAAAAAAGAAACTAAATTGAAAAGTATATTCAAGGCTCCCACAGTTTAAATTGAGTTGGAACTTAGAATGCATGGACCTGGACAGAGTTTATGATTTGGGACATTCCTCAGCAATAGGTCAGGCCCTTACAAGTGCACGTATTTATTCAACAAACATCCCATTGTGTATGGCATTCACGTCAGCGGGAGACACAGCTGTAAACAAGAGAGGTACAAATCACATTTACATTCTACAAAAATGTTAAAGAAGATAGGCAAAAACAAGTTTAAAAGGAAAGATAGGCCGGGAGTGGTGGCTCATGCCTGTAATCCCAGCACTTTGGGAGTCCGAGGTAGGCAGATCATCTGAGCTCAGGAGTTCAAGACCAGCCTAGACAACATGGTGAAACCTCATCTTTACTAAAACACAAAAATTAGCAAGGCATGGTGGCGGGCACCTGCAATGCCAGCTACTGGGGAGGCTAAGGCAGAAGAATCATTTGAACCCGGGAGACGGAGGTTGCAGTGAGCTGAGATCATGCCATTGCACCTAGCCTGGGCAACAAGAGCAAGACTCCATCTCAAAAAATGAATAAATAAATGTAAATAAAAGGAAGGATAAACTCACAATAATGAGTGTTCTGAAGATAAAGTAATGAGAGAAACAGTTATGGGGGAGGGGGGTGGTGGCTACATACTCCTTTGCTCGAGAGGTCGAGGAAAGCCTTCTCTGTGGAGGTAACATGTGAGCTAAGACCTAAAGAGGAGAAGCAAGGGCTGGGGAAAGAGCACAGGATGAGTGCTCTGGGTGCAAAGGCCCTGAGCTGGAAAGCTGCCTGGTATGTTGAGGGAGAGAAAGGAGAGCAGAGGGGCTGAGGTGTGTTAAGCAGGGAAGAGTGCCATCAGAAGAGGCTGAGAAAGTGAGCAGAAATCAGAGTGTGCAGTGGACTCTATTCTAGGAACACTGGGAAACCACTTTGATTTAAGTTTTCAAAGATCATTGTGGCTGTTTCATGGAGAAAAAATTATAACGGAGAAGAAGGAATGTTCTCGGTCATCCAGACAAAAGCAAAAGTTGGTGGCGGTGGAGGTGAAGGGAGCCAAAAGATGTGAGATTGCAATCTGGGTGGGTGACTGGCTAAGCTTTTTCAAAGAGCTGTGTTCTTTGGCCCAAGGCCTTTCCCTCCTTTGGGGCTTTTTATCAACCCAGAACGTAGGGAAGTAAAACTAGGACTTCACACCCTGATAACCATCCAACAGATTTTGGTCTATGCCTCTGGCCAAAGAGACATGAAAAACCAATTAGGAGATGTCTCTTTGGAAGTCACTTTCCACAAGAAGAGGTCAGTTGTAGAAGGAAAGTGAGAAAATATGAGCCAAGCTAGTTTAAATTAGTAAAGTGGCCAATTACTTACCCATATCTTTCTCATACAGGGTTGTTCTGGACTGCCTGGCATTTAAGTTTTTATAGTTTAGGAATGTTGACAGATATGTTAAAACTTTGTGCTTTGTGGCTAAACTTTCCTTATACTAGTATTGGAAATATTACATACTCACACTAGTATAAACTTTCCTTATACTAGTATACTATTGAGAAAGGGAAAAACCAACAATCTTTTGTTGGTTTTTATTTTTGCTGTTGTTGTTTTTATATAACTGACAAAAATAGCAGCTCAACTTTATCCTCTAACTGGAGTAAACTTGCACTCTGGAGAATTGTTTTCAAATTGCAGATGGATGTAAAGTTGTAATTCATTTATCATACTTTCATTCAGAGTCTTTTTGACCTGAAGTGTAAATATTCAAGGGTTATAAATATTATACGTTTATGAACTCATCAAGATATTATCAAAATCAAACTGGTGTCAACTGCAATGTTCTCAGAGGCTGGTGTGATGCTGAATTTCCCAGGGGTAGGAAGGCTAGGGCCCATCAGTAGTGGGAGGCGCTCTCTAATATTGCTCCAAAAAATCTAACTTTCTGGCAGTTCAGGCTGAAATGGGGTTTTATCTTCTATCTTGGGACAAGGAGCGCCCTGAATATAACCCTCCTGAGGACAAGGAATACTTCTGTTATTCATAGTTGAATCCTTTGGGCCTAGGACAGTGCTTGGCACAGAGGGACCACACACCCAATATTTACCTAATCCATGGACATGATTAGTGAAATGGGGACAATTAGACCTGGCCCAGGTGAAGTGACTGTCAATGAAGTGGCTCTTAGAGTGAACACTGCAGGTTACTGCCAATGAGGTGCCTGTACAGGGAGTGGACAAACGAGTAACAACTGAAAATGTGATGGCCAATGTTTTTTCTCTTTGTAAAAACTGTTTTCCTCTGTTCAGTAACCTATTATGGTCAGTCCTCCTGGCACAGCTGCTTAGATTAAAGTAGTCAGGGGTATGTGAATGAGCTCACAGGCTGAGATGTCTGTACAGAACATACAGAAACATCACACACACACACCATCAGTCCCACGCCATTCATGCCTGTGGATGTCATGATGCCTTAGGGATCTGAGATGGTCTCACAGCTTTTCAGCTGAGCATTTGTTGGGCTTTAGAAAATGAAGCTTGCTTTTCAATACATAGCACAGTTTTCCAAGTTATAAAGCAGAAGAAAGACTATCTTTCCTAAAAATAGGTATTTTTCCTTACATGAAGATACAATACACTTCAGATCTGGGAAGGCTTTGTGGCTTCCTAAGTTGGAAATTTAAATCATGATAATGGAAATTCTTTAAATTCACTTAGCTTTCCTATAAGATCTTCCTAAGAGAGAAAGAGTAAAATTGTACAACACAAGACACTATATGGAAATGTGATTGATTCACTGAATTAAACAAACATTAATTTAGAGCAGAATATAGTGCTTAGAGCATACTGTCTCCATAGATTTACTGTGATTGCTAGGTTTTACAGAAAATAAACAATCTAGTGAGAAAATAATCATTTGAAGATCTCTCATGAATGTGTGGAAACGTTAAAAATACATTAAAATACTCCACTTAGGGAACAATTCAAATACCACATTTCTATATGCAGAAAAGCTAAGTTCATTATCTGAATACACGCTGAATCAACTAAAATTCTGATGTGGGATCTCAACCATTTCCTGCATTAAAGGATGGCTGTTTCGATTTATTCAGTCTGATAAAAAATACTTATTATTTCAATAATAACAAGAACAATCTCACTTTTTTATTTTTCATAGGCTGCGATGCCTGTTAAAGCACATTCACATGTTACCCCATCTTATTCCCATATGATCTTGTGAAAGTGGTTTTCCTTCAGTTTCTTAGAGGAGGAGAAAGAGAGGTGACAAGTTATTCACCCAGAGCCAAAATGAATGTTTATCCCAGACAGAGGTGATTGCAAACCCTCACCTTTTAACTTCCTTTTGAATCATATCTGATAACTTCTGAAGTTTAAATAAATCCATGGCTTTGCAAATGCATTTAAGATGCTTAGACTCTGAATTATTGCCTTATCAGTTTATACAAATTAGTCTTAAAAGAATTTTATGTTTTAGAAAATAAAGCATAGGTACAAGCTTGCATGTTCTTCACATGTACCCCAAAACCTAAAATGCAATAAAAATAAATAAATAAATAAGAAAATTGCATGAAATAAAAGAAAAAAGAAGAAAACAAAGCAACAAAAACAAAGAGGCTTTCTTTCATGTAAAGCAAAATTAAGTTACTAATGAACTGAGATTTTATTTTAAGCTATTAAAAGTTGTTTTGATTTTCTTAAGAAAAATATTACCTGAATTCTCTTGAATGGCAATGAATATGAGTTCTCCCTCTCTTGCACGCTCTCTCTCTCTCTCTCTCTCTCTCTCTCTCTCTGTGTGTGTGTGTGTGTGTGTGTGTGTGTGTCCTTTTTACATACTTAAGGGAAAAAGTAGTATATGAGGCTTATTATTTATATTCAGTTTTTCAAGGAAGAATTGAGAAGGCATTACCTAGTACATGTTACTGAATTACTTCTGAACTTCAGCCCTGAGAAATAAATGTGAAACAGATGATTGCTAATTATATGGCCCATACATCATGCTTTTCTCTACTGCTGAATGATTACACTGCCATTTCTAGATAGGTCTTTCCTTATTATTAAGTATTCTTTGCCACATAAATCCAAGTGTACAAGCACCAAAGTGAAAAGAAATGAAAATGATTTTTATGAAACATAGAGTTGTTTCATTATAAAAATTTCTGGGACTAAAACCTTGAGGAGAGAAAAATTACCACTTAGAGAAGTTTGGAAAAATATTCTTAGAAAGTCACCTGGAGTAAAAAGAAATAAGATTCACACATAAAAATATCCTTCTTTTTTTTTTTTTTTTTTTTTTCAGCAAGAACACATTGAAAAACTTTTATTTACTAAATTTTGGTCCTGGCCTTCTTATGTAACATTCATGATCCTTGCCTTGGCATGTAACAGTTTAGTAAGGAATGGTTAGATAAGGCAACAGTAAGGCAGGAGAAATGACATGCCACTATCTAATCCAAGCAGTCCATCTCTTAAAGGAGTGTGTATGCATATATATATATGTCTGTATGTATATACGCATATATGTGTATATATACACACATGTCCACATTGCATGATTCCTGATGCCATTTATTGAGAAGAGGAAATAGAGGTAGACCAGGTTTGGGCATAGGGTACAGAGGTAGATCATAAACTCAGTTTTGGAAAAGTGAAGTTTGACATGTCCATGAGAAGATGTCTTGTAAGTAGTTAGACAAATGAGTCTGGAGCTCAGGGTAGAAGTCTGAGCCAGAGATACAAAGGAAGTGTGTCCAGGATAAACATGATATTTAAAGGGCTGGTAAAGGTCACTAACGCAAGTATAGGTACAATGCCATGTGGGCATCTGTGCCACAGAGGTTAAGCCATTCAGACTGTGAAGTCAGACTTCACATACTCAGATGCATTCTTCTACCTTTTACCAGCCCTGTGATCTTGAACAAGCTATTTAACTTCTCTGTGCCTCAGTTTGTTCAAGTACAAAATAGGAAATGATAGTAATACACATCTTATTGAATTGTATTAAATGGCATAATGCCACTAAAGTGCTCATAGCACATCTAAAAATACATCTGTTATTATCTCCAAGAGGGGTCACACCATATTGGTGATGTGGCAAAAAGAACACAGCATTCCCATTCACTCAAATTATAACCTCAGAAGGCAATAAATAAGAAACCAGTATTTTGGAAGGATTTATCAGTCTTTGATTACAAGCCTCCAACCACCAGAAATCTTGAGATCCAATCCCTCAATTCCTGTCTTTTGTCCCTCAGTATCTTCAGGGTTTCCTGCAGGTTCCTCTATGACATTCATTCAACAACACCCAAAAATGTTCATTAAGTGACTACTCTGTGTCAGGGACTCTTTTAGATGCTAGATTTACCATAGTAGATAGAATTTACAATCTAGAGTAGGAGACAGACATCAAACAACAAATAATCATGATTTAAAATTATGAAAAGTATTTTAAAAAGGAAAAGAATATAGTTCTGTGGGAGAGAAAAAATGGAGGCACCTGCTTAAGATTCGCTGGTTGATCTGTGATTATGTGACATTTAACCCAAAATCTGAAAGAGGAGATGGTGTTAGGCATGGGAGGAGCCAAGTGAGAAGCCTTCCAAGCAGAGGGAACAGCAAGAACAACAGCCCAGAGGTTGTTCCAGGAACTGAAAGGCTGGGGTGATTGGACATTGTAACGTGTGAGGTGGAGAGAGTTACCCAAGATGGGGTTAGAAAAGAGGGCTGGGAATAGACCATGCCAGGCCAGGTACAATGTGATAAGAAGTCTGGATTTATTTTCCAAGGCCCTTAGGAAGCCACTAATTAATTACAGGCAGGGATCACTTATTTCCAAAAGTGTGTGCTGCATGTTTTGTGGAGAACAGTCCAGAGGAAGCATAGGAGTGTGAACTTCAATAAGAAAGTTATTCTAGTAGCCAGGTGAGACAAGATGGTGGCTAGAACCAGAAGAAAGGAGAGCTAGATGCACTTGAGATCTAGTGGCAGCAGATTTGAAAGAACTTGGGACTGAACAAATAAGGAGAGTGAAAAAAAATCCAGTGCCTAGAATGATCCAGAGGTTATTTTGCCTGGGGAACTGGACAGATGGTAGGACTCTTACCTGCAGCAAGGGGCTGAAACCTTTCAGTCTGTCCCAAAGTTGTGCAGGTGACAATGCACCCATAAATCATGGTGGTCTTTGCAGATGACCATGAATCCTACTGTGTGAACTGCAACTTAGCATTCACTCACACATCCATTCATCTATTCTGCAAATCTTTATTGACAGCCTATGATGTGCCAGGGGCCTGTCCTAGGTGCTGGGAATGCAGCTGTGAAGAAAACAGACCAAATCCCCGCTCTTGAGGAACTCAAGTTCTACTGGGAGACAGACCCTCAATAAATAGATATGTAATACTTCTGAGAGTGTGCTTTGAAGAAGAAAAAAGAGAGTAAGAAAACAGAAAGTCATGGTGGGAAGGAGATGCTATTTTAGATAGTGTTGTGGATAAGTCTTTTGATAAGGTGACATTTGAGCAGAGACCTGAAGAAAGTGCTGAGGAAGGCTGTTCTATTATACAGGGAGAGAGCATTCCAGACAGTGACAAGAGTAAAAGGCAAAGGCCCTGAGGCATAAATATGCTTGACGTTTCAATTTACTGAGCGTGAAGGATCAAATCAGGGTAGTCACTTGCATCTGCTCTGTTTCCCCTTAGGTAACAACCTGAGCATCACTTTCTCATAACTATACTGTTATGAGGACAAAGCAAAACTCTAAAATTCTGGGGCTAGGAGGAGATATTACTTTCTAATTGGAAACTCAGATAAGCCTCTTGGATTAAAAAAAAAATCACAGTGAATGCAAATGAATAGTAATGGTAGAGATGGGAGAAGCTACGTAGTGCTACTACATGTTAGGTAGTGTTTCAGAGCTTTTGCATACATTAAATCATTCACTCTTCACAGCAACCCTATGAAACAGGTATTATTATTATTCTAATTTATTGCAACTGGGAGCCAAAGCACAAAGAAGTCTGGTACCTTGGCTAAGTTTATGCCAGTAAGGAATGGAGCCTGGTTCTCACCAATACAGTCTGGCTTCAGAACTGCTGTTTCACAAGAAGAAAGCTGAGGGGCTCACACAAATATATTTGCTCATGAACTCAATTCCATTGTCATTTTATTTTTTGAAGAAATGCTTAATTATATATTAGAGTCCAAAGTACAACGCATAAATTCACTCTAACATCCTGAAATTAATGTAAGGCCAGCAGTAAGAGCAAATTTCAAGCCTGATTCTGCCATCTCTGGGCACATTACTCAATTCATAAGCCTGAGTTTCTTCATTTGTAAAATGGGGAAAATAATACCTGCTTTGCTGCGTCATTCTGAAGCTGTCATGGTTGTATAGTACTGGTTCAATAAGTAGGAATGTCCTTCTTCCACCCACAGGTACTAAATGCTTGGTGGACATTTTGGTAACCCTCCAACAGCTGATGCTAGAATTCCTTGATGTGTCTTGAGTATAGTCTGTGAAACTGATGGAGAAATGTACATTCCTAGAGGGTTAAAGGGCTCAAATTGCCAGGCAATTTCAACTCCTCTCAGTGGGGCTGTCATCTAACCAGCTGTGTAGCACTGGGCAAATGATTTGTACTTTTATCAGCTCCAGTTTTCTCTAAAAAATGAGGGCATGTGTCTCTAAAAAGAATTTTTTTGCATCTGTTTTTCTTTTCCCTTAGCGACACAATGGAATTTGTGAATGTAGTTTACAATGCTCTTCAGGCGATTCGGAGGCGATTTCCACACACACACCTACATCCACCCCGGGTGGAGAGAAGCCTCTTGGGGCACTATATATTCCTAAATAATTAAAATATTCATTCCCTGAAGGTGACATTAGTAACAGCGACAGGAAGTAGGTGTATGAAATTGCCACTCCCTCCCCCTTAGTAAACCTTTAAATGGAGGTCCCTAAGGACTTCATCCAGGATCTAGTCCCATTCTACCTGTCCTCCCTGGAAGATCTCATCCCTCCTAATGGCTTTAGAGGTCACCTATTAGCTGATGTCTCCAAGATTCATATCTTTGGCCCACACCTCTCTTCTGAGCTCCAGATCAGTATGGCCAATGGCCTATGTAGTACCTGGTACCTCGGGTCTCACTGGCACATCAGACACATCAGCGTCTACGATGGATCCACCTCGGTGGTGAAACCACTCTTCTTCTCAGTGTCCCCACACCAGGAAATGGCACAAACATCCTCTCAGTGGCTCAAGTCCAGGAGCCATCTTTAACTTCTTTTTTCCTTATGTCATTTCCAACAAATCATCAAGTCTTATTGATTCCACCTTTTAAATTTCTCTCTAATCTGTCCACTTCTCTCCATCTCTACTGCCACCACTCTCCTTTAAGCAATCATCATCTGTCTTCTTGAATCCTGCAACAGCTTTATAGCTGGGCTCCTTCCATTCCAGTCTGGATTGGCCTGAATGCATTAGATGAGTCCTTAAAAGATAATCTAGAGGTGGGAGAGATTCTCCTGCTGGCTTTGAAGAAATAAGACACTAAGTTGTGTGTGGGTGCCTGTAATCACAGCTACTCAGGAAGCTGAGGCATGAGAATCATTTGAACCTGGGAGGTGGAGTTTGCAGTGAGCTGAGATCGCGCTACTGCACTCCAGCCTGGGCAACAGAGCAGACTGTCTGAAGAAATAAAAATAAAAATAATTTTTTAAAAATGGTTGGGAAAATTCAATAGCAGGCTTACTATCACAGTCAACATACTCCCCAATGACATTTTTGGACTATTTAAACCCATTGGCCATGGTTTGGATGTGGCTTGTTTGTCCCCACCAAAGCTCATGTTGAAATTTGATCCCCAGTATGGTGGTGTTGAGAGGTGGGGCTTTGAGGGAGGTATGCGGGTCACAAGGGTTCACAAGGGTGCTGCCTCTGTGGGTAGCTTGGTGCTTGGTCGCACTCTGGCAAGACTGCATCTGTTCTTGTTGGGAATGGATTAGTCTCACAAAAGCGGGTTGTCTGAAGCCAGGACGCCTCCCAGGTTTTGCCTCTTCGCCTGTGTCTACTTCCGCTTTGATCTTCTGCCATGATATAATGAAGCACAAAAGCCCTCACTAGAAGCAGAGCGAGTGTTGGTGCTGCACTTCCCATACTTTTCAGCCTGCAGAACTGTGAACTAAATGATCATCTTTTCTTCATAAATTACCTGTCTCGGGTATTCTGTTGTGGCAACACAAAATAAACTAAGACATCATTCAAAGAAAGTTTTAGTTCCCAGTATTTAAGAGTTTATTTAGAACTCTCTTTCCCTAAAAAGAGTTAATTTTAAAAAGGCATTAAGGTACAGCTTTGCTACATATAAATGGGAAAAGAGAAAAAAAGGAAATGGCAAACTAAAGTTCAGTGCTTTCTTAACTGATGGCTTAACTGTGTTTTGTCTATTAAGTGAAACATGATATGACATAAAGAACCAAGACTAACAGTTTTTCACTCAACTGGAGTTTCTACAGATACTTGTAGTTGCAGGAGCTCCCCTTGAGCAATCAGAAGCAACAGTGAATGCCTCCAACAGGTTATCCTTTTATAACAATATGGTGTTATCCATGGGCCACTGAAAAAGGACTAGATTTCAGAAAGTAGTCATTAGAGTCTGAGAAACTGAACCAAGGCAGCCTCAAATGAATGCCAAAGTGATTTACTGCTGTACAATCCAAAATAATATTCTGGCCGAACCAAGGAACCTTCAGACTGAGGAGGAGGAGAATCCCCGAGAGGTGACATAATGCATTTCTGAAACTCTAATGGGCACGAGGTCTCACCACATCTACTTTTCTTTCCTGCCTGCTGGTCTGCTAAGGTCAAAGAAAATCATGTATAGCATAGTTTCATTTTTCTGCCTGCTCTACTCCTGGTCTTCTAGAAAACTCTTTTTAATGTCAACATGTGTAGAAAAAAGAGAGAATGAAGAATGCAGCTGCAAAGCAAAGTACTCTAGTGAGCAATAACACAACCTTCTTGGAAGACCATCATGATCTTGGCTAAGTTTGCAGGTAATGGGGTTTAGTAAAATCCTTGGCCTGAAAGAAATTGGCATTGAGATGATTCTCATTTAAATATAAGTACAGTGTGATGGATTTGGTTGTAAAGAGGCCAGATGATATTTGGTTGCAACACTTTGGAAAACAATGACTAAAACTGCGTATCTTGCTAGCTGTCATTAAGGTCTAGAAGAACAATTGTATCTGATGTCAATTATGTTCATGGGAAATTGCTAAGTGAGCATATACTATGTGAAAGTCAAGATGGCATGATGAGCCAGGCACTGTGTTAGGGACTAGAGAGAAATCCATGCAGTCCTCATGGGATTCACATTCTGTCTGGGAAGCAGAGGTGCACAGAGGACCCCTGAGGCCTCAATCCAAAGTCTATCATGTCATTGTTTATGTTGTTTCCCATCTGAAATGCCATGCCCTTCTACTTTCCAGCTTGGTAAATATCTAGTCATCCTTTAAGTCCCAGGTCACCTCCCTTAACCTTCCTGAGACCTCTGTGCAGAGTATGAAATTCTCCAGGGCTTCCATAGAACTTTTCAAACTGTATTCTATCTGTTTCATATCTGCCTTCATTGCTAGTTTGTGAGCTCCTCAAATACACTGAGCAGATTGTGTCAGGTTGTATTTTCCAAAGATGGCCCCAATATTATTGCTCATCCCACACATCTTCTAGGACCTCATGACTCTCTATCAAGAGATGGAATCTATGTCCCTTCCCCTTCATTCTGCCTTTCCCAATGGAGTAGAGCAGAACAAATGCTTCAAGTCTAAAAGTTCACTTTTGCCTTGTTCTCCTAGAACCCAGCCACAATGTCATGAGGAAGCTCAAGCATCCTGTGAAGAGGCCCACAGCCCACAACCCTGGCTGAGCTTTCAGCTGACAGCCAGCACCAACATTCCAGCCATGTGAGTCAGCCACCTTACAAGGGGGGTTCTCCAGACACTGGTAGTGCTGCTCCAACTGATGTCCCATGGAGCAGAGGGAAACTGTCCCTATCAAGTCCTGCTCAATTGCAGATTTGAGAGTAAAGTGAATGACTATTATTTTAACATACAAGTTGTTTTGTTATGCCACAATAGACAACTAGAACATTTAGTTTTTATTGTCCACTGCCTAGCACAGTGACTGGAACATAATAGATGCTCAATATATGCGTGCATGAGGATTGATACTCAATCACTGCAGGGGCTGGATGTGACAAAGGGAACCTTCTTTAATTCCTCTGTGGGCAATTATGGTGGAAGGAATTTTTAGCTTGTCTTTCCTTTTTTCTTTTCCCTTCCGCTGCATCACAAACACAAGGACATTTCCTTAGGCAGGCTTGTGGCTGCCGCCAACTATCCAATTAAATATTAGGTTGCAATGAATTCTGCTATGCTTTGAAAAAAGACAGTTGCCTAATGTTAGCATCAGAACAAAGATGTGGGTTTCTGGGAGGAACTCTGATTGTGGGCAATTTACTCAGCTATGCCCATGTTAAACAACAGAAATAGCTGCTCCGCTATCATCTCAAAGACAGGTATTAGAATTCAGACCTTACAACTTTTAAACCATCTGGATATTACAGAGATGGGGCTGGCACAGCCTCCAATGAAGGGGCACCTGTTAGGAGGGCTGGTGGCTGCACTATACTGTTTGTTGTCACCTTGGTACCCCCTTCTGAGGCTTCCTCTGCACTGCTGAGAAGCTGTGACTAGAACCAGGTTCTGGTTTCCCAGAATCCCCTTCTCCATGAGGTTGTAGGTTAAAGTCTACAATGATGGGTGCTCAGATGGACAGTGGGAAAGGAGAGATTGCTTCTCAAGCAGGTAGTTACAGGCAGATTTCAGGTCTGAAGCAGCTCTAGGTAAGTTTTGAGAATTATGTGCTGCAGTCAGGCATTATTGAGAGCCCAGTGGCTTCTGCATCGGCACCTGAGACCTGCTGCTGTGATGCTTCAGGCTAAAGTGATGGGAGGCAGATTCCCTGACCTTCACACCCAGCCTTTTCAGCAGTGTCATAAGATTCTGAATGGAACACATCATTCTTGGAGGACACAGAGTGGCTTTCCTGCACAACCCTAAATGAAAGAGGGGCTAAGCAGTAATAAGTACTAGGGAAGAATTTTAAAGAAGAAACTTTGAGTTTCTGGGGAGGCAAAAGTGAAGAGGTAGAACCCAGAACGAACGTTCAACTGATTAATGGCAAAGGGCAAGTTGGGGGGGGTTGCAACCAGGTCGAGCCTCTCCAAAATCCCAACACTGCTCATGTACTTGATTTTTTCTGTGCTCTGTGCCCTGTAAGAGTTCCTTTAGATGCAAACACCAGAGTCTACCTCTATGCCACAGCCAAATCCAGCTATTCCCTTTTACCACATCCCTCCATTCAGTTACTCCTCTTATTCTCCCTACACCCGTGCCAGCCTGCATAGGGGGAAGCACAAGGCAAAGAAATCCCGCCAGTAGGAAAACTCTGCACTGCTTTAGAGAGTTGGGTTTAGAAATGCAAATTCCAATTTCTCTTTGTGCTTAGTTCACCCGTTATCATAGAGATTTTTCATGAACTCCTGAAATGAAATAGTGACTCCTTCCCAGTATTCTTGTATATTTATCCACAATACCCATTACACTTGATATATTTATTTAATGCCTCTCTTCCCTCAATAGTAGTAGACATTCGTTCGACATTTGATGAATGAATGAATGAATGAATGAATGACTTCATCTGGAAATGGAGTCATCAGATACTACAGACTGCTATTAAAATATGCCTAAGACACAATAGGAAGTGAGCTAAAACATGGTCCTTGCCTCAAGAGGCAGTGCTGCATCATCACTTTTGCAACTAAGGTATGTCAGGTTCAATTAATAATACTCAGCTTACACTTCATCTTTTTCAAATTTTTTCACTTGCAAGGGTTACAAGCAGGAGACTGTAAATGGATTTACAGTTCTCCAGGCTGCTTCAAAGCTTTTAAATCTCTCCACGCCATTAATGAATAATTTGTGTCATATTCATGATATATACTTTGCATAATTTTCAGCAATTTAACCTAGCATGTAGCAAAAACAGCAGGAGTAAAAATATCACAAAGAAAGGACTTCAGTTCCTTTCGTAAATACACAATGCCCACATTTGGCACATAATGATGACACTGCAAAATGTGCTTTGTATCAGAGAAGTTAAATTTAGACTGCTGAGAAAATCTTTTAGATTAAGTAAGTTTCTTTTTTTGGTATAACAATAGTTCATAATATGACTTTAGTTTTTCAGCTATGCCTTGTATAATTGGTGATTTTTCCCTTAAAATTGGTCTGTTTTGACTGAAGTAATATGCATGAGTCATATGAAATAACGTGTTAATTTGGAATAATCCTTTGAATAAGTCAAGATAACTTTGTACTGGTCATCTTGACCTGGCAACAGAAATGTTTTGATTAAACTTTCTTTACCTAAATAAGCAAAAGCAGTTGAGATGATAACAAAGCCCTTAGATATTTAAACTGGTTTCAGAAATTAGAATAAGACTAGGGAGGGAGAGAAAGAAGGAGAGAGCATCTTTTCTGAAACCATCACCAATTTGATAAAACTGCCCTAACAAGATGAACCAGTAAGAATACAGCCCTGATTCTATAGACTGATACGGAGCAGTGGTAGGTGGACTGAGTCCTGGTGATGAGATGAGGTGGGACTTATCATTGTATCTCTTGCCATCTATCAGGTCCCTTCAGCTTTCCCTAGACACACAAGAACTCTCAGTCCAAGAGGTGACAGGGTTGAATGCTTGAGCTTCAGGAACAGGATGACCAGTGGTTGAAGCCATTTCATTCTTTATCAAAACCATCAGTACCAACATCAGCCATGTATTATAGCCCTAAATATGTCCAGACTCTTTCTTAAGCACATTGTAATTTATTAACTCATTTTATCCTCATAGTAACCCTTGAGATTGGAATTATCTGCCATTTAACAAACAAAGAAACTAAGGCACAGAGAGATTAAAAAGTTTTACCCAATTATTCATTTAGTAAGTGGCGAAGTAGTAAGTGGATCTAAATCCGAGCTGTCTGGCTTGAGAGGCCAGTCTTCACCTGCCCTATTCTTCCCCTCAAATACACAGGTCTCTTTTCTGATTCAAGAGTCTGATGTTAAGAGTGCTTAAATCAGTTGGTCCAACATGGATAAGAATGGAAGAGCTACCTTTAATTCCTCTAACTATCGCCTTAACACTACAACAAACCACATAACGTTGGATCAAGGGTCAAACTCAGGGATTCTCAGCTAGGGCTGATTCCTCCCTCCCACCACACCAGGACATGTGACAATGTTTGGAGGTATATTTGGTTGTTGTAACTTGAAGGAGGTGTTACTGGCATCTAGTGGGGAGAGGCTAGAGATGCTGGCAAATAGCCTGTAAAAAAAGCACAGAATAACCCTCTACAACAGAATTATCCAGCCCTAAATGTCAGTAGTATCAATGTTGAAAAACGCTGGAGGCAAATTGACTGTTGTTACCCAGACTCAGCTGTGAAAATCAGCTATTCACAATCTGGTACAGCAAACTCAGGATTCCACAAGCTAAGCACTGAAATAAGTCTTTGGAATGTAAAAACCAGCAAGACAAAGTCTCTCTCTCAAAAAAGAAGAGACATGTGTCTATCTATTCTCATTGTTCAGCTCCCATTTATAAGCAAAAACATTCAATATTTGTTTTTCTGTTCCTGCATTAGTTTGCTAAGGATAATTGCCTCCAGCTCCATCCGCATCCCTACAAAGAACATGATCTTGTTCTTTTTTATAGCTGCATAGTATTCTATGATGTATAAGTCCTATATTTTCTTTATCCAATTTACCATTGATGAGCATCTAGGTGGATTACATGTCTTTGCTATCATAAATAGTGCTCCAATGAACATACATGTGCATGTGTCTATATGGTAGAATGATTTACATTCCTTTGGGTATATATGCAGTAATGGGATTGCTAGGTTGAGTGGTAGTTCTGTTTTTAGTTCTTTGAAGAATCTCCACATTGCTTTCCACAATGGTTAATTTACACTCCCACCAACAGTGTCTAAACATTCCCTTTTCTCCACAACTTTGCCAACATCTGTTATTTTTTGACATTTTAGTATTAATTATAGCCATCATGACCGGTGTGAAATGGTATCTCATTGTGGTTTAACTTTGCATTTCTCTAATGATTAACAATATTGAGCTTTTAATATGCTTCTTGGCCACATGTATGTCTTCCTTCAAAGTAAAGAATCTAGCAACATGGAATCTTTACCTTTTAGACATAGCATCCTAAAATTAGAAGAACTTGGCAAATTAAAACAGAATAAATGCCAACGTGTACTCGTTCTCTCTTCAGTTAGTTCAAGGAACCCCATGAATTTCATGATTGTTGGCATCTCAAAAAGGGTGATCTGAATACCACAGATTTGGCAGCATCTCTGCTACTAACTCGGTATCAGTGGTAATGTATGCTGACAGTGCCCAGAATGACACTCAGCCAAACAGGCAGTGTCTACCTCCCACCACCTCCAAGGACCTCAGCCAATGACTGACTGACATGGGCACCTGTGTCTGAAAGGTGGACCAGCTCTGTGATGCACCTGCTGATTACCAAGCTCCCCTGTACCAGGCTGAAGTTAGTCTCCAGCTGAGGCCACACTCTTGGCTTAGCTGTTCTCTTCTGCTCCTCTCACTTCCCTTTCCCCTGAGACTGCCTCACTCATCAACAACTTGAGGAAGAATTCTCACCTGAAGTTCTAATTGTGCTTAGAAAATCCAACTTAAGACACAAGTTAACAGAAAAGCCACTGCATTTGTGGACTGACATTGGTAGCTCCTGAAAGACCCTCAAGGAATCTCCAGGGCTCTGAAGTTCAGAAGAAAATCTGCTTTCTTCATTCTTTGGTTATGACTATCCTAAATTCTCCTTTCTCTTCACCTCAACCTGAGACCCTCGGTAACACATGTGTGTGACATATAAGAAGGCAGAGAGGAGTAAAGTGGAGATTATTAGGTGGAGAAAAGTTTGAGTTTCTTTCTTTTTCTTTTTTTTTTTTCAGACCAGAAATCACTAGAGGATGAAATCTGGGCAGTGCACATAGTGCTGACACTCGTTTATTTGAGTCACTCATTATCATGGTTTCAACTTTGAAGGAAAGGAGGACACTCTTGTTCTTCTTGTATCCTTGGAGTTCTTGATGCTAAGAGAGCATCTACAGTGACAAGCTGGATGTGGCTGAAGTATATAAATGGGGATTAAATTATGGTAATTTGGGCAGGAACCCTACAAGGGCAGAGAGCCATCTGCATGAGACTAGTTCTTTAAACGGGGGAATCTTTTTGAAGTTTTCACTGGGATGGCTGAACAAATACAGTTTTGTTTTGTTTTGTTTTGTTTTGTTTGTTTGTTTTTGTCTTTTAGCTCTGAATTGATCTATAACTTCACACCCAGACAAATCCAAAACCAAATCCTCTCCAAGTCAATAAACGTCTGAACCCTAATCATGCTAAATTTGTTACCAGATGTATTCCGAGTTCTTCTAAGAGCATTAAATTATAAATCTCATTAATGCATACATGGTAACAATATATGACCCACCAACGTTGCTATTAGTAATGGTTACATTACAAAGGATTTGTAAACTGTAAGAAAAATTTTCTAAAAGTTTACCTTGAAAATGATTCTAGAGAAAAGTGTTACCACAATGTATTTAGCTATTATGATAACTGTAACAATGATAATAATGTATTTTACTAAATGCTTACCATGTAAAAGGCACAGAGATAAGCACTCGATATAAATGATCTCATTTAATTAAAATAACCCATGAGATAAATCCCATTATTAGCCTTATTTTGCAAATAAGTTAACTTTTCTAAGTGCACACAGCTTGTAACAGTAGAACCAAATGAGCACTCAGAATGTCTGACCCTGGACTTTTAATCACTAATTATCTATTGCTGCATAATAAATTACTATAGACTTGAAGGCTTACAACTACACTTATTAATTATCTCACAGTTTCTAGAGGGCGGAAGTCAGGCAAACTGCGCTGGGTTCCCTGCTTTAGGGTCTCACCCAGGCTATGATATAGGTCTTGCCTGGGGCTATACTCTCATCAGTGGCTCAACTGAAGAAAGACCTATTCCAGGATTCCCAGTTATTGGCAGAATTCATCTCCTTGTGGTTGTAGGACTAAGATCTCTGCTTGTTGCTGGATGTCAGCTGGGAGTGACTCCCAGCTCCTAGAGGCCACCCCACCTTTCTTTGCTATGTGGGCCTCTTCATAGACTGTCTCACAACAGGGCAGCTTACTTCTTCAATGCCAGCAAGGACAGTGTCTCTAACGCCAGTCTGTTGAGATGCTATCTTACATATCATAAGATAATTACAAGAGTGACATCCCATTACATTTGTCATATATTGTATGATGGCAAAGGCCGTATTCTATTGATTAAATATAAGCTACAGGTCTCATCTGAACTCAGAGGGAAGGAATTATTCAAAGCTGTAAAAAGGAAGCAGGCATCACAGGCCTTAGAGTCTGTCCACCATTCAGACTAGCCAAGTAACATAGAACTGGCCCTTCTTGAGCCACCTTCACAATTTTGTCAAATTTGTAATATCATCTAAAATATCTTAGTTTCATATATTTCTTTAAATAATGCACTTTTTAAAATAATCATTTTACATAAACCTTTTATATCAGTCATAAATGGAAAACAAATATCACTTGCCATAAATAGAAGGTAACTGGACAAATACACTGGAAATAAAACAATAATATGAAATTTAAAAGTAAAGATTAAGAAAAACAAAGATTTGAACTACTATGTATTTTTTTTAGGCCCACTTAATCTTCATCATTTATCATAAATGGTACATCTTCATGGTTAAAAATGGAAACAGAGATCCATAAAAATCTGATAAATTACTCATGATCACTCAGCTTGTAAGTGTTATATCGAAATTCAAGTCTGTGGCTACTAGAGGCCAAAGTGCATAAAAACCACAGTCTGGGAGGCACCCAACTTCATTATTCACCCCAATTTTCCTTGTTCCTTCACCTTTTCCTTTTCATAACACTACTTGTCTTCTCAGCCTATTTCCTAACTTCATTAACCCTGAAATTCCCCCTTAGATATCAGAAATCAACACAATATAAGGGCAAAGAGTAAGTATGCTTAGGTTTTAATACTGGCTTTGTCTCTTACTACTTATGTTGTCTGGGGTGAGTTGCCAGTTGTCTCATCTATAAAACGGGAATGATAATAGTAAGTGATTAATAAATAGGAGCATAAAAATATTGATGATGCAATTTGCATCCTAGTACAGAAACGTATCCAAGACACTGAATATTGATTGTGCACACACATACGCACTCCCCTGTGTGTGTGTGTTTGTTATTGCAGGTGGATTTTTCACTCCTTCTGAGAGATGAGTGAAAACAGAAACAAACCATTTCCATAAATTGTATTGTTTTGTGCATTTCAGTTTTTAAAGCTAATACATTTTATCTCTTTTGGAGGCAATGTATTTGAGTGGGACTGAGGGAGTATGGGATCTTGGAAGTAAAGCGAAGGGTTGGCCTTACCAATGAGTATGGACAGGACACCCTTAGCACTGGGATGCAGATAGGTGAGTCCATGTAAAGGGAGATGCTTGTGGCCATTCTTTTCTTATTGCTTCTAGCAGATTTATCTAAAAGTTCTTCCTCCACTCTTCCCCAACATCAATTTTTCATCTCAAATATATAGCTTTTATTAGCATGAAAACATGCATTTATTTCTCCCATCTAAAACAGAAAGAACTCTTTCTTGACCCAACTTCATATTCCAGTTATCATTTTATTTCTCTTCATTCCTATATAGTGAAACATATTGAAAGAGCTATTTGTATTTGTTGTTTCTATATTTTCTCTTCCCATTCTTTCTTGAAGACACTTGAATGATGCTTTCAATCCCCACTTCTCCACTGAAACTTCTCTTGCCCAGAGCACCCAAACCAGCCATATTTCTAAATCCAGTGATTAACTTTCAGCCTTGATTGTACACACTTCATCAGCAACATCTGACACTGTTGATTCCTCCCTTTCTCCTGAACCACACTCTCTAGATTTTTCTTCTAGCCCCTTGGTGACTCCTTCTTAGTCTCTTCTGCTGCCTCCTTTTTTCTTTTTCTTTTTTTATTTTTATTTTTATTTTATAAAGATCATAACCGCAGAGGGGGTGCACCATTCCTGGAAGTACTGCAATACCAGGTCGATGCATGGAGTGGATGGAGCAAGCTCCTGTTCCATCTCCCAACTCCAAAAACACATTTACTATATTGTCCTCGGATAGAGGACATATCAGATATTAAACTGATAAGAACAGATACTACACTTGATCTTAGCCAAAAGGCCGAGAAGCATCGCCGCCTTTTTTATCATCCAAATTTTAACACTGGTGTTCCCCATGGCTCAATCCTTGGACCTCTTTTCATTTTTATTTGCTGTTACTCCTTTGGAGATCTCATTCAAATGTGTATCTCTGGCCCAGGACTCTCCTTGAATACCAGACTCTTCTATCTTACCCAACAACTCCACAGGGATACCTCAAACTTAACAAGTCTACAATGTGACCTATTCTTATCCATGTCCCTGTAAGGGGCAACTGTCTTCTCCCAACTGCTTAAACACCATGTGTCAGACAAATACTCTGTGACTATCCTCTTTTATACTACCCATTCAACCTGTCTGCAATTCCCATCAGCACTACTTTCTACTCTTCTCATCTTCTCTTCTATGTGCTTTCCCAAGCCACCATCATCTCTTTCCTGGATTCTTGCAACAAATCTCCTAATTATTCTCCCTGCTTCTGCCCTTGCCCCTCCACCTCCCACAGTCTAATCCTACCAGGCAACCAGAGTGCCCTTAATAAAACAGAAACAGATCTTATACTTCTGCTCAAATCTCTCCAGTGACTTCCTGTGTCACTCAGAGAAACGCTAACATCCCCCAGTGACCACCAAGGCTTCCGTTGCTGCCTTGGTGTAATTTCCCACTATTCTCCACCTTGCTCAGTGAACTCTAGTCATACTGGCATCCTCCCTGTTCCATGAACACAGCAGGGGTGCTCCATCCTGTGGAGCTCTTCTCTTTCTGTGGAAAAGATGCCCACTTTTGCTGACTTTTATAAAATTGCAAGCCCCTCTCAACACTTCCTGCTTTACTTTTTTCTCTTTAGCACTTACCAATATTTGTATATATTGTACATATTTTTTGCTTAAGTTCCAACAAAGCAGGGACTTTTTTTCTGCTTCATTTGTTGCTGCTGAGATCCTACTCCTTAAAGAAATGCCTGGCATAGAATGAATGTGCAATAAATATTTCTTGAATGAAATAACCATCAAGATGATACAATTTACCTAATTATATTAGTTTTGTAATGACTGTAATGATAAGGGTCTTCCCCAATGTTTCACATGATTCTGAAGGGGGAGAGTGCTCCCATTAATACAATTGCTACTCACACATTCCAAGTAAGTCAAAGTTAACTCATCCTCTTAGTAGTTATACAAAGGAAAAGATAAATGTCTCATTGATGGCAATGATTTCAAAATAGGTACCCAAAGATCAATCATGGGCATAGAATTAAAAATAAAAAAAATCAAAAATAGAAAATGTTAATTAGTAAATATGAGTTTACCTTTAAGAAGGGAATCACTTTAAGTAGATAGATACTAAGAAGTAAATCACCTGGACCTCAATGATATTTTGTTTGGGAACTTTGTTGGGAATTGCTTTCTCTGGGCTATTATGAAAGTTGAATTGCAGAATTTGAGAGACCCAGGATACCAAAGCAAGCAGTGATCTGTTGACTAACCAGCCTGGAGCAAAGGTTTTAAGAAACATTAAACTTGACTATGCCCTCACTTTATCATGAATTAAAGATTATCCTAGTTGTGTTTCTTGAAATTCAATGTTAAAGAGATAAGGATGTTAAACTGAACTAGAAAGCCTCTCTTTGTCTATTTGGAAATATAACCCTCTGTCTGTGAAACATGTTTTTTCACAATTCATAACAATTCATAAACTGTACATAGTGTCAAACGTTTCAGATGTACAAGGGTCCCCGGGGTGTTTTTTCTTTTCCACCCTGAACTAAGTTCTTTGTTTTATGTCCTATGAAAGGTTGAATTAACTCCTGGAAGCTGAAATAGCCATTAAAATTGTTTGCCTTTCTGCTGTAGCTGTTTATAAAAAACTTGATTTAAATAAAAGTACTTCCAGTGGTCTCTAAATTTAATAACATAATATAGATATTTCATACAAAAAATTCTGCCACTAGAATAAAGGATGAAGGTTTGTTTATTGTTCAGCAAAAGGATATTTTAATTATTTGTGGTAGGGAAAATTAATTTATCTATAAGAGAACCTGCAAAGGCCCTTTTCTTGGTGAGCTGACTGAGGCCAAGAGGATACAAAGCGAGTTGGGAGGTTGCATTAGAGACAAATTGCACCACTTATGCAGAGCCAGGGCAAGACTGGAGCCAGGCAGCAGGAGAGACCACTTATGAAGAAGGTTCCAGAAAGAGGAAGACCTAGCTCTTGGTAGTGTTTAGAAGATTGTGAAAGAAAGGAGAAATACAGAAGGTGATACCCAGAGAACATTTGGGGGAAAGTGTGGAGAGGGGAGATGCTTACATAAGTTTTTATGAAGTTTTGCCATATAGCGATAATTCCCTTTTTCCAACTGCTTTTTCTAATACACATTAAAATAAATACATGTTAACAATTTTTTAAAAATTCTAACAAACAAAATATTCTTGTATATAGACAAAATAGTACAAGCAGTCCATCCTTCACAGCATGGCCAACACTGTGCTGTGCAGCACCACTGCACGACAGGCAGAATGATCCTTTTCAAGTTCTGGTTCTGAACACTGCAGTACAGCTGATGCTTTAGGATACACAACAGACATCTTCCATCGCTTTAATGTATACCATTTGGGAAGGCATTAGGCCTTTTGAGTTCTAGCTAATAAATCATGAAATAACATTGAAAAGACCCATACAGAAGAAGCCCTAGGCATGTAGAGAATACTTAACGAAGCTTAAAATATAAATCTTTCATTAATTAAACAAAACGATCTAGTTTTGATGGGAATCAGAATTTTGACAGAGTTAGAATGGGTCAGAGGGAGGACTTCCATTATTTAAGATTATGTGCCAATTCAGATCTCTTATTTCTTCATATAAAAATTCTGCCACTTAGGAATGAGAATAAAAGATGAAGGCATGATTAAGTAGAAAAATGTGAATGTGCTATTAATGTTAAGGAAAAAATGCAATTGTCTTACTGAGACAATTTAGAACTTAAAGAGCAAGATTTGCTCCGTTTGTACAGGAATATATGCCCAGTTTATATAGGAAAGATTTTCTGTAACTCTGTAAAGGTGGAAGAAACAACATTTTTAATTCTGTTTGTTACTCCGGGGAACCTCTAATTAAGATGGTCTTTGAGAAAGCTTGTTCTACTTTCCTGAGAATAAGAACCTGTTTCCTTATGGCCACATTCATCTCACCATTTTTCCAATTCTCTTGTTGGAGACATTCCAGAAAAATGCTGTTTCTGTGTTAGAAATGTTCAAGAGCTGAGGTCAGTTGAACAGATCTGAAAGAATCCCATTTATCTGAAATGTCCCAAGATCAAATAACACCTATATGCATATTATGCTTCTCATATTTGATACCTTGACACAACTTGCGGTTTGCGCAAACTGCAACTGTTTCATATAAAGAAAACCCTGGATGCCTGACTTCAAAGATCTAACCCCAAAGCTTTGAGAAGCAGGATCAGAAGTAAACATCTTAAATTGCCAATATGTTCTTCTTATTGACTAAGAAAAGCTCCAGAAGCTTAACACAATGTTTGGGGAGAAGCTGAGAAGAGTTACATAATTCAGTTAACGGGCCAAGTTCTACAAATGTGCACATGGTTCCTGGGAACACCATGAGCCCATCGTGGATTACTATCAGAGGCCTGGCTGGCCTCTTCTACACTCCTTACTTAGTTCTTCCTTGAAGCTCCCCATGCAGAGAAGGAGGGAACGGGAAGAACCAAACACTGGTAAGGTCACTCTTGAGCTTGGGGACCTGAAAACAATAGCCCAAATATCTCTTAAAACTGGAATCATTTTTCTAAGTTCCAGCTGCTTTTGGCCAAATCAGCCAGGCAGTTTCCTCTGGTATACAAGGATGCTCAAGTTCATGATATTTCCCGAAATGTAAAAAGAACCTCTAGAGAGAGTGACTGCATTTCACTCAAAGTTTTCTTTCATCCATGCGAATAGAACCCTCCATTTACATATACAGAGAAACGGCAGACATAGGAAGTTAGATAAAGAATCACAGTTTGAAACAATCTATTTAACTGGAATAGAATATTTTGATTTTCATGGAATCATTTGGCATTAAAATTCTCTCAAAAGCAAACTGTGCTGTGAAAGTCTAAATGCTGGAACATTCCCCAAACTCTGAATATTGGCAAACTCTGACCAAATGAAATGTTAGGTTAACATTATGACTAATTGTTTATTTCTCATTGCCTCTTAATATGAATAGATACATATTTTTTTTCTCATCCAAGCAAACCATTTACCTCTTTCTCCATTTGCAATCCTTCTGCTCTAATATTTCTTTCAAATACTTCTCTCTTTTCAATCTGGGGGTTCGATTTTCTGTACACAAGGATGTAGTCAATTCGACACTTTCCATCTCTGAAGTAGAGTCCATTTAATTTGTTTCTTTCTGGCACTGTCTGTACACAAAGAGAAACGGACCAGTTTAAGTCATTCATCAAACCGAGGTTCAAGTGAGTAACATTAAAGAACAATTATTTTCATTGTGTTCAATTACATATTCATTAGTAAAAAACGTAAACAAGAGGAAACAAAATAAAAATTGGAAGAAGCATTGAGGTAAGTGAACAAAACATAAAACACCTAAAAATACCAGGTGTAGCCAAGGACGTGAAGCAACTAAAGATTTGCATATTCTGCAGGTGTGATGAGAGTGAAAACTGATATGCTCACTCTAGAAAATACATTAACATTACCTTGCAAAACTGAACATCTGCATAACATATAAGCCTAGAGAAATTCTTGATAAGGCAAGTAGGAGGCATGTATATGAATATTCATAGCAACATTATTTATAATAGTAGGGAAATGTTTAAAGTGGGAGTCAACTCAAATGTCCATGAACAGACAATAAATAGATAAATAAATTATAGAAGTTTCATTCACTGGAATATCATATGGCAGTGAAAATGAATAAACTATAGTTGCATCTAACAATAAAAATGAATCTTAAAAACAACACTGATGTAAAAAAGCAAGTGTCAGAAGACTTCATACCATATGATATCATTTTTCACAAAGCATAAAATAAAGTACCTCTAAATGTAAGTTGTTAAGACTACAAATGTATGTGGTAAAACTGTTTTTAAAGCAGGAAAATAAAAAACAAACAAATTTAGAAAGATGGGACCTCTGGTAGGGTAGACGTATGGGATTGAAAGTAGCTTCACTGGTTTTAGGAATATTCTAGTTCAGTGTTTCTCAATTTTTTCACCCACAACAAGAAAAACATTTTATTTTATCTTTGTGTGCATATGTAAATATACATATACAAAATATGAGACAAGTTTCATAAAATAATTATTTACCTTTTCTATTTACATACACTCTAATTATCCAGTCCATTAAAAAACAATTGTTGTTAGTAATCTACAATTAGGTTGCCAGTATCATATGAAAAATGGCATTCTAGCTCATAAATCAGATGGTGGTTCCAGGTGTCCATTTACTATTATGCTTTGTAACTTACATAAAAGTTACAAATATTAATTTGCAGTAATATTAAAAAGAAAAGAACAAAAGGAGTGGATTGAATTTTCATCCAGGCTCTTCAGGCTTGCTATACAATATTGAAAGATACCATCAAACATGGGATCTTTGGGCTGGAGACAAATTTCTCAGCCTAATAGATTTCAAAATTGTGTCTATAAACCCAGCCAGATGAAAATGGTGGACTCTGTCTTTTCCAATGGTAGTATGAAGAAGGCAAACATGCCAGACCTGAAGGGTCATTGCTAGAAACCACATCCTTGCACAAACCTTAACCAAGAGAAAAATCTCAGGCAGGGGGAATGGAATGCCCATGTACCATGTTTTGGTGTAGACATCTTCAATTGATGACCAATCCTCACTGACTAGTTTTTTGGCTCTTGCATTAAAAGACACTCAGGAGTCTACCTGAATAAGCACTTTAGTAACAATTATTTGCCAAGCAAGAAGGCTGCCCTGAATTCAACATATAAGCATCTGCCTTCAAAAATGGCTTCAGCCAAGACATCAGGAGGGGTATTGGCTCCAAGCAGAACAATGAGCTGTGCCATCTTCGGCAAAGCCCTAACATTTCTGACACTGTTTCCTCATCTGCAAGTTACAGGGAGGAGACTATTTGCTTTCTGAGGTCCCTTTCAAAGTCCATTCATTATGCCACATTATGGTATTCAAAGTATCTGTGTGAACAGATAACAGAATTAGTTTTTTCTTAAAAAGAAACAAACAGAAAAAGCAGAAAGAAAACCATGGATAACAGTGTATGATATTTGTGGGGAGAGGTCTGCAAAGCTTGGTAAGAGTAAACAATTTTCTCCGTTCCAGGTGTCACCCTTTCAGCAGTTAACTAGCTCTGGAATATCAAAAACAGGAATATGCAATAAATAAATTACTCTGATTCTGTGTGCCTATTTACCTATAGGCAGTGCATGTACAAAGGAAATAATAAACTCCATTGAGATACAACCTGAACAAAGGGGAATGCCTCCAATAAAATACTAATTTTTCCAAAATGGTACACAAATAGATGGGTCTATTTACAGTTGCAATGAAGTTTCCAGATTACAGAGGCAAATGGAAACTCAGAGAGGCTTCAGACAACACAATCAACTGACGGCTGGTGCATTTTAGGTCACTGTTCTACCTGCTGGGGGATCTATACAAGGAAGTCCATCCCTGTAAAGCTCATTCTGTACCAGTTGGAGACACTCAAGAATGTAGGCTATCTTAAAATGATGGGTAGTTTAAAAAAAAAAAAGTTAGGTTTAAGAAAAATGGAAACTTTGTTTTGAGTGTAGGTAGATTTAGGATCCTTGAAATATGCTTAAACCCATGGCGGATGTCAAAGGAATATAAAACCTATTCCTTGTTTTATAAGAGCCTATAGTTCAATGAGATTATAACTTTAAACAGTCCATTGGAATATGCTTCACAGGCTCCTGCCTGGATCATGAATTACATTTGTAAGAAATTATGTACTCTTACCTCTCCCCCGGCTTCCAATCTGCTGGCATCATCTGAAGTACTAGTCAAGTTTCCAGGGTGAAGAAGAGAATCGTCATCTTTGCAAGGACTACTGACAGCTTCTAATTCATCAAAAAGGATATTGACATCCTTGGCCACTAGAACCAAAGTAAATACATTACAAGGGTAAAAATCTGGTGTCTTGAAAGCAATACTAAAAGAGAAAACACCTCCCTTTGGGTTCATATTTTCTCATCATTTTAATAACACCTTGAGTTACAGGTATATTATTTCCTAGGAGAAAAGAATGTCAGATGTAAAACACGTCTGACCAAACAGTGTATTCATTAGGAAGATAAAAAGCAAAGTACCTCCATAATGTAAATATAATTTGTCTTTCATGATAACATGAGGTGTTATATTTGTTGAGCTTTCCTTCACATAGTTGTTTAGCATACGGTACTTTGATCTAAGACTTCTAAGAGCTCATTTTCTGGGTTGGAGATAACCTATACTATTAAATTTAATTTTATTTTTTCATTTAAGTGTTTTACAGCTTGCTAAGTGAACCCATAAACATGCCACTTGCACTGTTCAGTAAGAACTGTAATTTTTTCTCCTTTGTTACTTCTCTAAGGCAGAGTAGAGAAAATCTAATGCAATAACAAAGCGTACAGTTAGATTTTTGGCCTTTCTCCTTCCTCTTATCCTGAATTAAATAATGAAGTGAGCCATTCAGAAGCTCTCTCAAAAGACTGATGTTAATAACATGTCAATATACAAAGCACTGTATATTCCAGTTCTAGATACAGACTACCACATTCAAATGCAGAGTGCCTTATAGTGTGCCAGAAAGGAAAGTTCATCACCAGCAGAGGAAAGAATATAATACCAGGTATGGGTTGAGTCCCTTCTTTTCTACCTACTTGAATTATGGGCCAGTATTGTGGTTCACTTTTCCTTTTGATGCTTTAAAAATGGCTGAGGGTTTACAACCTGCCAGAAGTCACTGCACAAAATACTTCGCGAGAGATTGGGTTCTTCTTACCCAAGCACATAATAGAGTACTCATTCATTCAAAAATATTTTAGAGATGTGCACACTTATGTGTCAGGCATAGAGCGGTGTGATGAGTACACCTTGATGAATTAAAGTGACCTGGCTTCCTGCTCTTGTGGCAATAACAAAACAAAGACATGTAAATTGTGGTGAATTTGCTAAAGAAAAGAGCAGAATTTGGATATAGAGAGAATAGAAGTAATCTACTTAGATGAGGTGACCAGGTATAAAGCTATATCCAAGCATGTGCTTTTAGGCAACTCATTTAGCTTTTCAGGTTGTTCACCTGTAAAATATAATGGGCATGGAAAAAAATTAACATTTATTGCTAATTGTAAGAGGGTGAATTATGACCCCCCCAAAGATGATCTAACTCCTAGAACCTGTTAACGTGTTACCTTTTATCACCGAAAGAATTTTACCGATGTGTTAAGCCAAGGATCTTAAAATGGGGACATTATCTTAGAGTACATGGGTAGGCCTGATGAAATTACAAGGGTCTTCAGAAGAGGGAGGCAAGAAGGCCAGAATCAGAGAAAGAGGTTGGAAGATGCTATGCTGCTGGCTTTGAAGGTATAGGATGTGGCCACAAGCCAAGAAACACAGGTGGCCTTTAGAAGACAGAAAAGGCAAAAAAGCAGATTCTCCCCTGGAGACTCCAGAGAGAAGGGTCTTGATTTTAGGACTTCTGACCTCCAGAACTATAAGATAATAAACATATTGTTTGAGGCCACTAAGTTTGTAGTAATTTGTTACAGCAGCAAAAGGAAACTAAAACAAGGTATTATACGATTTTAGACCTATAAGGCTACAAAGAAAAAAAAATCATGCTCTTTTCATACAACGAAGGGGTGTAGGACCTACACTGTGCCAGGTACTGTGCTAGGTGCTTATGCAAAGGAACCAACACTTTTTGAGGAAGAGCAACATGTCCAGTGTTTCGGGAGGTGTCAAGATCAAAGACAACTTCCCTGATCACTGGATGTTAAAACATCTCCCTCCCGTAATTATTTTCCTCTCATTGTTCATTTCCTTCCCAGCACTTAACACAGCCATAATTATCGTTTGTTCATTTACGTTTTAGACTTGTTTACTGGGTGTTTACCTTATTACAATGTAAGTTCCACAGGGTAAGGACCTTATCTATCTTGACTGATGTACAGAGGCCCTGGCACAGAGTAAGCTTTCAACACATATTTGGTAAATGACAGAATGATGACCTGAAGATGATCACAATGTAATGATATCTGGGAGCCTTTATCCTTTAACATTCTATGGTTCTGGGACTTTGCATGTGTTATTCCTAATATGATTCTTTTTTGCAAGCCAGTACTCCACAGTTTCAAGTAATGTGATTAAATTTTCAAGCAGACAGTGATTAAATTAAATTTCAAGTCAATGTTGATGAGATTTAAACAATAAGATAAAAATATCATTTAACCAAGTCAGAAGACTTGCTCGTTATTCTGAACTCTGCCACTTAGCTGTGTAAATATGTGCTTCTATTTCCTCACTGGTGAGACAAGAATAGCAAACTTCTCTCTCAGAGTGGCCAAGAGGAATACATCAATGTACATATTAGCAGGGTGGCTGACACATGGCAGACCTACAACAAATGCTGATTTGCCAATTCTAACTAGACTCTGGGAGCTTAAAGTGAATATTTTGGTCTTATCAATAAAAGAAGGCAGAAGGGATATTTACAAGTTGGAATGGTTGTTATAAGAAATGGCTTGGGAGGGGGTGTGAGATAAAGGGGCAAGTAATAAGGACACTGAGGTGCACGTCTAGGTTCATACTTAAAGAAAAACTTTTTACATGCATATATATGTATCCTCCTATGCTTTTGCCAAGGATAGAAAATACCAGGTCATATTCTATCAGTATTACTTTCTGGCACTGGCACAATCAGTTCAACAATGCCCTCTATGCCCGTGGTTCCCAACTGGGACCGGTTTTTTCTCCCAGATCACATTTATCATTGTTTGGAGATATTTTTATTGTCATTACTGGGGAGAAGGGGACAGTGAAAGTGGTATTCAGTGAGTAGAGGCCAGGGATGCTACTAAACATCGTACAATGCATAGGACAGCCTCTACCACAGAGTGATCCAGCCCAAAACATCCATTGGTGCTGATGCTGAGAATACTTACTCTCCATTAAAGTCCCAAGGGATTTGACTCTAGAGGAAGCAGCTAACTCAGGAAAGGGAGAGAGCTCTTTCTTTCCCATCAGATTCACTGTCTGGAAGTCATGGGGCTGCTGCCACTTGAGTATCAGGGAAATCAGTCAGTCTTGGCAATCTGACTATTAGAGAATAGGTGATATTAAGGCGACCTTATCACCTGGCAGCCTCTCAGTATCTTCAGCAGAGATTAGAAAGTCTGCTGTCAGACAATGCTCAGCTGAACACATGGTCAGATAGAAGACTGTAGACCATAAAGATGAAGCATGTGTGCTTCATCCATATTTCATCACTGTTTCTGATATTATCAGCTGTAACTACAAGGTAAGTTTTAGAAACAAAATAAAATCTTCGATGCAAACTTACACTGTTTCTCTAAGAAACAAAAGCAACTGTCAACTTCCAACATTAACCAACTTTTAAAAATAAATTTATTCAGCTGGGTGTGGTGGCTCACACCTGTAATCCTAGCACTTTGGGAGGCCAGCATGGGCAGATACCTGATGTCAGGAGTTCGAGACCAGCCCAGCCAACATGGTGAAGCCCAGTCTCTACTAAAAATGCAAAACTTAGCCAGGCATGGTGGCGGGCGCCAATAACCCCAGCTACTTGGGAGGCTGAGGTGGGAGAATCACTTGAACTCAGGAGGCAGAAGTTGCAGTGAGCCAAGATCACGCTACTGCACTCCAGCCTGGTGACAAAGTGAAACTCCATCTCAAAAATAAAAAATATAAATAAATAAATTGATTCAATAAGTATTTATTCAGTGCCTACCACAGGCAGACACTGAGCTGAGCTAGGAACTAGGGTGAAAGTACTGGACAGCCCAGGCACAGCCCTGCTTTCAGAGCTCACTATCCAGCCAAAGCGGGAGTGAGGCCTTTCTATCCATCATTAAGATGCTGTTCATCCAAACAAGGTCACTTGTGAATGAATCCCATCACCTTCTTTAGACTTCTTCTCCTAAAAGGAAAAATATTTGATAATTATCTGCCTGGTAGAATCCTGCTGTTAGACTCATTAAATGAGAAAGAGAGTCAAATACTCTGAGGAGTCCATTAAGAATGAGAAGAAGGGGAGAAAATGCAAACTTCCATGTACCTCAAGTAACAGGTCTGCATTGCATTCGGACCCAGGAAGGGCTGTGTGAACAGAATTAGGCAGCACAGATGGGTCAGGGTAGGTGGATACCATGCATTTGGAAAGGCAAGGGAGATATTCAAATCTATTGCAAAGATTAGAAGCTGAGCCTAAAAACGATTTGGGAACAAAACAGCAAGGACTCACATACTATAACGGAATAACAAGGATCAAGGACCTTAAATTGCCTGGGAGACCAAAAATCAGCTAAAGAGTCTGAGTAAAGCATCAGACTCAGAGATTTCTGAGTGCTGGCTCTGTCTATATCATCCCAGGATGGAGGCAGAGCAGAAAAGTCAGAGGACCAGCAGACAGGCAGATGGTGGTGATCTCCACATGATGAAAAGGTGAATTTACTTTGGTAATACTGAATTTACTAATCAAATCAAATATTTGCAATTATTTCAATTATTCCTCCTGTGAAAATCATTTGAGATGTTATCTATTGTTAACTCCCTATGGAAAAGAGATCACAAAAATATAGCAAAGACTCAAATAAATGAGCAAACTAATTAATGAATTATTTTCTGCCATTTGTTCAATGAACCAAGATTTAGAGTTAAGTGCTGGACATGACATGAGTGGGAAGCCCTCACACTTCCAGGCAAGAGAACAAAATTGGGGAATCAATGTTATAAAGGTAATGAAAAAAAAACAAACAGCAAGTCTATTTTAGAAATAGTCTAGAAGAGAGTAAGAAATGTAACCAAAAAAACCACAAAGACTTTAATTCATTGCTCTTTTCTTTACTTCTCTCCTATTTTCCAAATGCAGCAAAATAACCCCACCTTGGTATTACAGTATAGAAGTATTTTAATCTCAGAATTTTCAGATGCAGAGAAAAGAAGGTGAAATTACAGGTCATTGAAGAAGACATAAGAGGGCTTTGCAGCATAATCCAAGTATCTATATTTATTCTCCAGAGCACCAGTTCATTATACTATTTTTGTCCTAACTTCCAAGTGATTGCATCTGATACTCAGAATTCTCAGGGGATTACATATTGACCTCAAAGTATCACTAAAAAGCACAAAAAAGAACACCTCCAGAAATAATTTAGAATGCAAAAAAATTGTTTATATCTCAATTTTACCACTGAACACATTGTTTTATACCAAGACCATTTCTGTGTCTTTAGACTAAGGTCCTTTTAAGGCGAAGAGCTAAGGTAGCTCCAATTTGACAAAAGTTCTGCCAAGTAGGAGACATTCAATATGCATTTTAAGATAAATAATAGCTAATTGTAGGATGATATCAATTTTTAGTTTTTTCTTATTCTGATTACCTTAAGTAAGATGGCTTGAAAATATCTACTTCTCTCTTAGAATCACAGAAATTAAATATGAAGGAGGTGGGAAGAGAGACAAAGATAAGGGATTACAGTTTACTGAGAGCCTACCATGTGTTAATGATTTTCAAGTGTATTTTCTCGTTTCATTCTCAGAACAACCTATGAGACAAGTATTATGATAAAGAAGCCGGGTTCAGAAATGCTAAGTGTGGCCATACAGCTAACAAGTGACAAAGATGAATCCTCATCCAATTCAGATCCCAAATCCATGCCATTTCTAGCTGGTTTTTGTTTTTGTGGGAAGCATTCTGCTGTTCTTAAATCATGTTTGGCTTTCAAGAATGGGAAGTCATTTAACCACCAAGCAATTATCTTGTTGCCATTTCAACATTTATCTGAATAAAGCTATACTTTACATCTGTAGCCTGACAGCTCTGACAACTTTCTAAAATTTAACAAATAGATCCATTGTTGTTTTAAAAATTCAGGGAAATACACAGACACAATATAGCTTTGAACACCTTAGGCTGGGATTTTAAGAGCTAAACGTTATTTAGCATTTATATGACACGAGCAAGCCCAAGACTCTCTAGATGCTCATTACTCTTCAAATGCATCTTGACAGCATCCCTAAGGCAAAGACTGCCTTGTTTACCAATGAGAAAAAAAGGGGTTTAATTTTAAAAACTCAAAATAAATAAAGCAAGCCATTAGAAAGGACATAATGCTTCCTTAGCTGGTTTTACTCCTTTCCAATAGGCAGCAGTTTTCAATCCCTGTTCCCTAGTACCTGATGGCCCTTTTGAGGAGTTTCAGGGGCCGTGGAGAGGACAAAGGGACAACTGTGCGGGCGAGGCCCCACCTATATCAAACAACACAGTTTCTGTTTTGTATATTGAAGTTATAGGTTGCTTATATATTGGGGGGAAAAACACATTTTGCTGCTTTTACAGGAGTTTAGAAACTTCTGCTAGTGTGTTCTGGCAACTATTAAATGGTTGTGTTGATATCTCCCTTAAGAAAACCTGGGGTTCTAGTTATAGACATGACAGCAAGAACCCTCCTTCTGCCACAGAAAATTATTTGAAATATTTTGAAATTTAAAATATGCCTTTGCAAACAAACAAAAATCATGAGATTTTAAAATATATATATATATTCATTTTAAAATAATTTCTGTTTGGGACTGGCATAAAAACAGACACATAGATCAGTGGAACAGAACAGAGAATCCAGAAACAAATCCATACATCTATAGTAAATTCATTTTTGACAATGCTGTCAAGAACATACATTGGAGAAAGGACAGTCTCTTCAATAAGTGATGCTGGGAAAACTGGATAGCCATATGCAGAAGAATGAAAACAGACCCTTATCTCTCACCATACACAAAAATCAAATCAAAATGGATTAAAGACTTAAATCCAAGGGCTCATACTAAGAAACCACTAAAATGAAACATTAGAGAAACTCTCCAGAGCACTGGACTGTGCAAAGATTTCTTGGGTAATACCTCACGAGCACAGGCAACCAAAGCAAAAATGGACAAATGGGATCACAACAAGTTAAAAAGCTTCTGCACGGCAAGGGAAACAATCAACAAAGTGAAGAGACTACCCACAGATTGGGAGAAAATATTTTTAAGCTAACCATCTGACAAGGGATTAATAACCAGAATATATAAGCAGCTCAAACAACTCTAGAGGAAAAAATCTAATAATCCAAATAAAAATGGAGAAAATATCTGAATAGACATTTCTCAGAAGGAGACATACAAATGGCAAACAGGCATATGAAAAGGTGCTCAACATCACTGATCATCAGAGACATGCCAATCAAAACTACAATGAGATATCTCATTGTAGAACGTTTGGATTTCACAATGAGATATCATCTCATTGTAAAATAAAGTTGGAGATCAGGTCTCACCTCAGTTAAAATGGCTTTTATTCAACAGACAGACAATAACAACTGCTGGTGAGGATGTGAAGAGGAGGGAACCCTCGCGCGCTGGTGGTAGGAATGTAAATCAGTACAACCACTATGAAGAACAGTTTAGAGGCTCCTAGAAAAACTAAAAATAGAACTTCCATATGATCCAGCAATTCCATTGCTGGGTATATACCCAAAAGAAAGGAAATCAGTATATCGATAAGCTATCTGTACTCTCATGTATACTGCAGCACTATTCACAATAGCCAAGATTTGGAAGGAACCTAAGTGTCCATCAACAGATGAACAGATAAATGTGGTACATATACTCAAAGGAGTACTATTCAGCCATAAAAATATGAGATCCTGTCAGTTGCAACAATATGAATGGAACTGGAGGTCATTATGTTAAGTGAAATAAGCCTAGGCACAGAAAGACAAACTTCACATGTTCTTATTAGTGGGAGTTAAGAATTAAAAACAATTGAACTCATGGAGATAGAGAGTAGAATGGTGGTTGCCAGAGGTTGGGAAGATAGCAGGGTGGAAGGGAGGTGGGGATGGTTAATGGGTACAAAAATATAATTAGATAGATCTAGTATCTGATAGTACAACAGGGTAACTAGAGTCAATAACAACTTATTGTGCTTTTAAAACTAAAAGTATAATTGGATTGTTTGTATCACAAAGAAAGGATGGATACTTGGAGTGGTGGATACCCCATTGACACCGATATGATTATTACACATTGTAGGCCTGTATCAAGATATTTCATGTACCCCATTAATATATATACCTACTATGTATCCACAAAAATTAAAAATTAAAATAAAAAAAAAGATGTCATTGCCGTTGCCTGGCTCAATAATGGCAATGCTTATAAACAGCACAGACGATGGTATTGTATATACCCCCAGCACACTGCAATGGGGTCAAGATCATTAACTTGTTACTGACTTAGGGTATTTGCTAAGAAGAGCATCTCTTACTACTACTTCATTGGAAAGAAAAGGCAGACACCTTGGTTACTTCTATAACAAGGCAGATAATGATGACGGCACCTCTTACAGTCCTGGGAATGATATTGAGAGAAGAACTGTGTTCCTAATTCAACCTTTGCTCGTTCATTAGCCTTGGCTACCTTTCCACAACATAAAATGAGGTCATTCATGCTCTGTATAAAATATCCTCAAAGTCTACTAACTACCTTCTTTGGAAAGAGCATGAGCTTTGTATTCAGACAGACCTGAGTTCAAATAACAGCCCTTCCACTTACTAGCTATTAGATTGGGATATTTAACTTATTCAAGCTTCAATTTCTTTATCTTCTAAATGTGGAAATGTGATTTTCCAGACAGGATGAATGATTGAGGAATAAAGACAAAGGTGGTAGCCAACACTTATACAACTCTGACTGTGTACCAGGCACTATGTTAAGGGCCTTACGTAGATGTACTATTACTATTTTCCTTTTACAGATGTGGAAATTAGGGCAAAGAGAGTTTAAGACTAAATAAAATAGCGTAGGTAAAACATCAGCCACAAAATTGTCAGACAAGATTATCTGCTCAAAATATGCCACCATTCCCAACCTCATACCCCCATAACCTACCATCTGCTCCTCTGAAATGGCATGACCGTGCAGGTTAAAAATAACGTTGGAAATCAGGGCTAAAGAATTGAATTCAAAGTGACTCACTTGGTGTCACTGAGAAATGACTCAGTCTCCTCAGCCATGAAATCATACATCATCCCTAACGTAGGAACAACTATATGATTATGAAGACACACATGTAAATACAAAAGGTCAGACCACAGGATAACAATGATCCCATAATCCTTTTAACTCCTCAGGTCTCATTGCAAACACTATCTTGTGCCCCTTTTCTTCATTAGAATCTGATGGAATACAAGACAATCATGTGTTTCAGGGTATAGATGCCACTCAAGAGTGTCCCTACAGTCTATTTCCAGATATGCTGGGAATCAAGAAAGGAAAAACTAGGAACAAAACAAGAGGGTGGGCAACAAGTGGTAGGAAGACTAATGGTCTCTAAAAAGGGCTGGAAATGGAAAATAATTTAAAGCAAGAATGAAAAGGTTCAGTAAAACTGTTGAATGACATGCTTCACAGTAGCTAGCTAATATAATATATGCTTATATGCATATGCACATACATACACCTGATTCATGGACTGCAGAGCTTTAAGACATAATTCTCAATATAATTTCAGAGGAAAATATTTTTAAATGCTTTCCTCTTATAATGTTCAGATTTTAAAACTTTGGTGATTAAAAAAGCAGGGTTTTTTTGTTTTTTATTTCAATGAATGCTACTGCATACAAGATTTGAGTAGGCACTCCACTTTTTAAACTATGGATGGAAGGTTTGAATCTTACTGGATGAACTCAAGAGTAAGAATTGCATTGTGAGGACTGATCCGAGATGGCCAATAGGAACAGCCCTGGATTGCAGTTCCAGCGAAAACACAGAGGGTGAGTGATCACTGCACTTCCAAATGAATTTTTACTGCTCACAGATCAGGAGACTCCTGGACAGAAAAGTGTCATGAGTCTCCAGCATGGCTGTTTAAGCCAGCGCAGCAGGTCTCTGCACAAAAACTCACACAAATGAAGCCCCACCTTCCTGGCACAGAGCACCTGGGGAAAAAGAAGGCAGTTATGAGTTCTGCTGCAGCAGACTTAAACGTACCTGCCAGCAGCTCTGAATGGAACAACGGAGCTCACAGCTCAGCACTTGAGTTCCTATAAGGGACAGACTGTCTCCTGAAGCAGCTCCCCAACTCCCATGTAACCAAATAGACACCTCATAAAGGAGAGCTCTGGCTGACATCTGGCGGGTATCCTTCTGGGACAAAGATAACAGAAGAAGAAACTGGCCTCAACCCTTACTATTCTGCAGTTGCTGCAGGTGATCCCCAGGCAAGGAGAGTTTGGAGTGGACCTCCAGCAGTCCTAAAACAGAGGGGCCTGACTATTAGAAGGAAAACTAAGAAACAGAAAGAAATAACTTCAACAACAACAAAAAGGATGTCCACTCAGAGACCCCATCTGAAAGTCACCAACCACAAAGACCACAGGTAGATAAATCCACAAAGATGGGAATAAACCAGTATAAAAAGGATGAAAACACCCAAAACCAGAATGCCTCTCCTCCTCCAAGGGATCACAACTCCTCACCAGCAAGGAAACAAGGCTGGATGGAGAATGAGTCTAATGAATTGACAGAAACAGGCTTCAGAAGGTGGGTAATAACAAACTTCTCTGAGCTAAAAGATCATGTTCTAACCCAATGCAAGAAAACTAAGTACATTGAAAAAAGGTTTGATGAAATGCTAATGAGAATAAACAGTATAGAGAGGAATATAAATGAATTGATGGAGCTGACAAACACAACATGAAAACTTCAGGAAGCATACAGAAGTTTCAACAGCCGAATTGACCAAGCAGAAGAAAGGGTATCAGAGACTGAAGATCAACTCAATGAAATAAAATGAGAAGGCAAAATTAGAGGAAAAAAAAAGAGTAAAAAGGAATGAACAAAGCCTCCAAGAAATATGGGATTATGTGAAAAGACCTAATCTCATTTGATAGGTATACCTGAATGTGACAGAGAGAATGAATCCAAGCTGGAAAATACTCTTCAGGATATTATCCAGGATAACTTCCTGAACCTAGCAAGGCAGGCCGATATTCAAGTCCAGGAAATACAGAGAACACCACAAAGATATTCCTTAAGAAGAGCAACCCCAAGGCACATAATCATCAGATTCACCAGGGTTGAAATGAAGGACAAAATGCTAATGGCAGCCAGAGAGAAAGGTCGGGTTACCCACAAAGGGAAGTCCATCAGACTCACAGAGGATCTCTCAGCAGAAACCCTACAAGTCAGAAGAGAGTCGGGGCCAACATTCGAAATCCTTAAAGAAAAGAACTTTCAACCTAGAATTTCATATCCAGCCAAACTAAGCTTCATAAACAAAGGAGAAATAAAATCCTTTATGAACAAGCAATTGCTCAGAGATTTTATCACCACCAGGCCTGCTTTACAAGAGCTCCTGAAAGAAGCACTAAACATAGAAAGGAACAGCCAGTACCAGCCACTCCAAAAACATACCAAGTGTTAAAGAGCACCAACACAATGAAGAAACTGCATCAATGAATGGGCAAAACAACCAGCTAGCATCAAAATGGCAGGATCAAATTCACACATAACAATATTAACCATAAATGTAAATGGCCTAAATGCCACAGACCAGCAAATTCGATAAAAAGTCAAAACCTACTGATGTGCTATATCCAGGAAACCCATCTCACATGCAAGGATACACATAGGCTCAAAATAAAGGGATGGAGGGAGATCTACCAAGCAAATGGAGAGCAAACAAAAGCAGGAGTTGCAATCCTAGTCTCTGATAAAATAGACTTTAAACCAACAAAGATCAAAAGAGACAAAGAAGGGATATAATAGTAAAAGGATCAAAGCAACAAGAAGAGGTAACGATCCTAAATATATACGCACCCAATATAGGAGCATCCGGATACATAAAGCAAGCTCTTAATGACCTACGAAGAGACTTAGACTCCCACACAATAATAGTGGGAGACTTTAACACTCCACTGTCAATATTAGACAGATCAACGAGACAGAAAATTAACAAGGATATCCAGGACTTGAACTCAGACCTGGACCAAGCAAACCTAATAGACATTTACAGAGCTTTCTACCCCAAATCCACAGAATATACATTCTTCTCAGCACCACATCACACCTACTCTAAAACTGACCACATAATTGGAAGTAAATCACTCCTCAGCAAATGCAAAAGAATGGAAATCATAAAAAACAGTCTCTCAGACCACAGTGCAATCAAATTAGAACTCAGAATTCAGATAGTAACATAGAACTACACAACTTCATGGAAAATGAACAACTGGCTCTTCAGTGTTGACTGGATAAACAATGAAATGAAGGCAGAAATAAAGATGTTCTTTAAAACAAACAAGAATGAAGATACAACGTACAAGAATCTCTGGGACACATTTAAAGCAGTGTCTAGAGGAAAATTTATAGCAATAAATGCCCACTTGAGAAGCAAGAAAAGATCTAAAATTGACACCCTATTGTCAAAATTGAAAGAGCTAGAGGAGCAAGGTCAAAAAAACTCAAAAGTTAGCAGAAGACCAGAAATAACTTAGATCAGAGCAGAACTCAAGGAGATAGAGACACAAAACATGCTTCAAAAATCAATAAATCCAGGAGATGGTTTTTTGAAAAGATTAACAAAATAGGTAGACCATTAGCAGATTAATAAAAAAGAAAAGAGAAGAATCAAATAGATGCAATAAAAAATGATAAAGGGGATATCACCACAGATTCCACAGAAATAGACTACTATCAGAGATTACTACAAACAACTCTATGCACATAAACCAATAAACCTGGAAGAAATGGATAAATTCCTGGACATTTATAGCCTCCCAAGCCTAAACCAGGAAGAAGTCGAAACACTGAATGACCAATAACAAGGGCTGAAGTTGAGGCAGCAATCAATAGCTTGCCAACCAAAAAACTCCCAGGTCCAGATTGGTTCACAGATGAATTATACCATACATACAAAGAGGAGCCGGTACCACTCCTTCTGAAACTATTCCAAACAATCCAAAAAGAGAGAATCCTCCCCAAATCATTTTATGAGATGAACATCATTCTGATACCAAAACCTGGCAGAGACTCAACATGAAAAGAAAACTTCAGGCCAATATCCATGATGAACAGAGACGCAAAAATCTTCAATAAAATACTGGCAAACTGATTGCAACAGTACATCAAAAAGCTTATCCTTCATGATCAAGTAGGCTTCATCCGGGGAATGCAAGGCTGGTTCAACATACGCAAGTCTATAAACATAATTCACCGCATAAACAGAACCAAAGACAAAAATGACATGATTATCTCCACAGTTGCAGGGAAGGCCTTCGACAAAATTCAACAGCCCTTTATGCTAAAAACTCTCAGGAAACTAGGTATCAATGGAATGTATCTCAAAATAATAAAAGCTATTTATGACAAACCCACAGCAATATCATACTAAATGGGCAAAAACTGGAAGCATTCCCTTTGAAATCTAGCACTAGAAAAAGATGCCCTCTCTCAGCACTCCTATTCAATATAGAATTGGAAGTTCTGGCCAGAGCAATCAGCAAGAAAAAGAAATAAAGGGTATTCAGCTAGGAAAGGCGGAAGTCAAATTGTCTCTATTTGCAGACAACATGATTGTATATTTAGAAGACCCTATTGTCTCAGCCCAAAATCTCCTGAAACTGATAAGCAACTTTGGCAAAGTTTCAGGATACAAAATTAATGTGCAAAAATCACAAGCATTCCTATACACCAATAACAGACTTAAAGAGAGCCAAATCAAGAACGAAATCCCATTCACAATTGCCACAAAGAGAATAAAATAGCTAGGATACAACTAACAAAGGATGTAAAGGACCTCTTCAAGGAGAACTACAAACCACTGCTCAACGAAATGAGAGAGGACACAAACAGATGGAGAAATATTCCATGCTCATGGTTAGGAAGAATCAGTATCATGAAAATAGCCACACTGCCCAAAGTAATTTATTGATTCAATGCTCTTCCCATCAAGCTACCAATGATCTTCTTCACAGAACTGGAAAAAATCACCTTAAACTTCATAGGGAACCAAAAGAGAGCCCACATAGCCAAGTCAATTCTAAACAAAAAGAACAAAGCTGGAGGCATCACACTACCTGACTTCAAACTATACTGGAAGGCTACAGTGATCAAAACAGCATGGTACTGGTACCAAAACAGAGATATAGACCAATGGAACAGAAAAGAGGCCTTGGAGGCAACGCCACACATCTACTGCCATTTGATCTTTGACAAATGTGACAAAAACAAGCAATAGGGAAAGGATTCCCTGCTTAATAAATGGTGTTGGGAAAACTGGCTAGCCATGTGCAGAAAGCAGAAACTGGACCCCTTCCTGACACCTTACACTAAAATTAACTGCAGATAGATTGAAGACTTAAACATAAGAACTAACACCATAAAAACCTTAGAAGAAAACCTAGGCAAAACCATTCAGGACACAGGCATAGGCAAGGACTTCATGACTAAAACACCAAAAGCATTGGAAACAAAAGCCAAAATAGACAAATGGGATCTAATTAAACTCCAGAGCTTCTGCACAGCAAAAGAAACACTCATTGGAGTGAACTGGCAACCAACAGAATGGGAAAATTTTTTTGCAATCTACCCATCTGATAAAGGACTTATATCCAGAATCTATAAAGAACTAAAACAGATTTACAAGAAAAAAAACAAACAAACCCATTCAAAAGTGGGAAAAGGATATGAACAGACACTTTTCAAAAGAAGACATATATGAGGTCAACAAACATGAAAAAATGCTCATCATCACTGGTCATTAGAGAAATGCAAATCAAAACTACGCTGAGATACCATCTCACGCCAGTTAGAATGGTGATCATTAAAAAATCTGGAGACAACAGATGCTGGAGAGGATGTGGAGAAATAGGAACACTTTTACACTGTTGGTGGGAGTGTAAATTAGCTCAACCATTGTGGAAGACAATGTGGCGATTCCCCGAGGACTTAGAAATAGAAATTCCATTTGACCCAGCAATCCCATTACTGGGTGTATATCAAAAGGATTATAAATCATTCTATTATAAGGACACATGCACCTGAATGTTCACTGCAGCACTGTTTACAATATCAAAGACCTGGAACCAACCCAAATGCCCATCGATGATAGACTGGACAAGGAAAATGTGGCACATACACATCATGGAATATTATGTGGCCATAAAGAACGATGAGTTCATGTCCTTGTAGGGACATGGATTAACCTGGAAACCATCATTCTCGGCAAACTGACACAAGAACAGAAAATCAAACACCGCATGTTCTCACTTACAGGCAGGTGTTGAACAATGAGAACACATGGAAACAGGGAAGGTAGCATCGCTCACTGAGGTCTGTTGGGGAGGACTAGGGGAGGGACAGTGGTGGGGAGGGATAACGTGGGGAGAAATGCCAGATATAGGTGACAGGGATGGAGGCTGCAAACCACATTGCCTTGTATGTACCTATGCAACAATTCTGCATGTTCTTCACATGTACCCCAAAACCTAAAATGCAATATATATATACATATATGTAGATATATATATAAAAGAATTTCATTGTAATGTTATCATTGCATCAAACCAAATCTATCTCCAAGTTCCCATTCCACTGTCTTGGTGGACAATTTAATTTCAGTTATTGCTGACCTCCCACTCTCCTGCCTCACGTATCCAGAATTGTGCAAAGGTCCTAGGAGTTTCGTAAAGAGCAGAACATTTAGAAAGACCAGTCAAGTGTCCAAGACACATTGGTTACTACTGAGCTGCCAGCTTTTCAAGTCTCCAGTGGAATTCACACATTCGCTCTGTCACTAAAAAACATTAGTAAGCACCTATCACACTCCATGCTCTGTTCAAGACACTGGAAATAAAGAAACAGGAAGATAGGACTGCCTCCTTCCCAGAGACTCCCAAGTTCCTTTCTCAGGCCAGGAACTCTCTGTGCAACTGACAGTTCAGGTGGCTCTGGTGCAGTCTCCCAGGCATGCAACACAGCCATTTCCTCCCTTTTCATTCACCCTGCCAGAAGCCTGGCTCCCTCTATAGGGTATCTCTCTCACGGTTTCTTATTTCATCCAAGCATCAGTCCTGGAAACTCAGGCTTTCAGAATACAAAAGGCAGGAACGTTAGGTAACATAAAACCCTGCTGAAACAAAGGAGTTCAAGGGACCTCGCTGCCTTCTTGGAATGGAGAGTGAAGGGTGAGAACAGAGAGGAAGGGACAAGTAACATCAAGGAAAAGAAACACACACACACACACACACACACACACACACGCATGCACACACACACACATTTATGTTATACTTTCACATGTAAATGCCTTTTCCTAGAAAGCAATCAAGCTGTTTTCATTTTGAACAACCAAACAAGATGTGATCTGAAAATATTTTTATTTTCCTGAATTACACTTTGTACCAAAACATTCACCACTACCTTAAGGTATTACACCTAGCACAGTACCTGGCACATGACAGGTGAGATGGATGGATGGATGGATGGCTAAAATAATTCTTTTCTTTTTTATAAGCTGTACATCTAATATGGAGAATATGAAAAACCACCTGAGTATGGCCATCCACTCTGAGACATCTTTAGAATAGATGAGGCTATACTTAGGGTATGCACACTATAAGATAAAATAATGTCAATGTATTTTACAATGGAGAAGCATGGTGGCAAAATTCTTGCATCAAGATGTGAAAATATAATACAATTTTAAAAACCTATAGTAGTTCAATTTTCCTGGTCTTTTTTATTTCATTTAGTATTTAGCAGAACAAGGACTAACATACAATTAAGTATTGCCTCTATAACATATTAACCATATATCCTTGGGGAGCTATATTCAGTTTTTTCACATTTAAAATGGAGAGAATCTTATCTATTATTACACAGAGTTAAGTGTGAAAAGAGGTAGTTTGGGAAAACACCATCATGACAGGCCTACTGCAGACCCTCAAGAAATGTCTGAAACACACACAAATACACACATGTAAGCATGTACATATGCACTTCTAGCTTGAAGGTCTCATATATATGTGTATGTGTATATATGTATGTATACACACATACACACATTATATAAACATATATATATATATATATATATATATATATACATACAATATATAGTCACAAAATTTGAAGAAAACAGTGAAAATTTTCCATCATCCTGTTAATCTCAACAAAAAGGAGAGGAATTATACTGATGTTCAGAATTCCATATTCTTTACACCCTTAATGTTGATCTCTCAAAGCTTTCTAGAAATGATAATCTAAAGTGCAGTCCCTTACAGTACCAAGCTACGTATTTTTATGCTTGGAGATCTCCATGAACTGGCTAAATATGTGAATCATATTTGGAACCTAGGTAGAGACTGAATGGCCCAAAATCTTTCCTTCCAGAAACGACCCAGCCTGTGTGGGCAGCTTCTCAAATCTAGTTAGCACAAAATTTGTTTCAACAAGAAAATAAATGAGTTCCAAAGCAGTAGAAAATGCATAAACTTATAAAAAGCTGGATTTGCATTTTAAAGTCAAGTAACATTTCTTTTTTCTTCTATTAAGTACTCATAAATTTATACTCCTCTACCTGTTCATAGAGAGGTCGCCATTCTAAACTACAGAACAGTTAACATCATATACAAACAAACACATCTTTACTAAGATCTGGTAAAAAAAAAATAGTGCCTTACTAATCTTTAGTAATTAAATTTTCATGTAAGTTTATTTTAGTGCCCCTCCTTAAATTTAAGTTCATCTCTAGCCCTTGCATGGAAGCCAACTTTTATCATTTATTGAAAAAAACCTTTAAACCCTTTGAGCACTGTACAATCTTTCATCTTTCAAATCAAGTGAAATAGTTAAATAATTTTACAACTTTCCATGAAAACTTATTTTCTCTCCAATGTCTAGTAATTTGATTTTTATTCTCCTGTAAAATTTTTTTTCTCTTTTATTCATTAATGCAACATGAAGGGATTCTTCAACCAGAATAAATAGCTGGTCCCCTTATATTTTTTGGTAAAACATTTCCTTAAAAGAAGCCTCATCTTCAGTTTCAGGATCCTTCACCTCAATGTGTTTAAATCATGTTCTGAGCATATTCATGAAGGAATTAAATGAATGAACAAACAGCCATCATTGCAGTCTAGTTTCCATTAATATCATGTTGCCTTGTCACTTAATTTCTCCTAAGCTCAGTTGTTCCATGTGTAAGGTGGAAGTAGTAATGATCTCATAAGGTCAAGAGGACAGTATAAATTATTCATAAGAAAATTAGCAAGAAAATGCAATGTCCCAAAACTAGAAGTAGGAAAAAGAAATGCAATGGTTGTTTATGCAATGTTCTTCACATCAAAATCCCTCAAATCCAACACAAGATAAATTATTCGATATTAAAAGAAGAGCTTCATCATATAGAATTAGAGCTCTGACCTTGAAACATCAACAGTAATGACTTAGTATGTGACACCACATCACCCATCCTCGATGCTAAATATTTAATTTGAGTAAATATGTTGATTCTGGTAAAATTCTGAGTGAAAGCTATAAAACAGAAATAAAATACTCTAAGAAGGGCAAACCTTGATTATTCAAAATGCTTAGAAAATGAGGGCCCACTTCTGGCATGCAGCCCATCATTAATGACTCTAGACAGTCATTTTGGAGAAGTTCCTGATTCACCTTGCTGCACCAATATTTCCCTCTTATTACTTCAATTTGAGCTGAGGAATTGTATTTTGGTTTCTTAAAGGGTTTTTTTAAAAAATTATGATTAATCAAGAAATCTAAAAATTTATGATACTCTGAGGTTTACTAAATATTATAACATGAAATGGATATATAGAACAATATATAGAATGGATAATCTTGCTATAGCTTTTTCAAAAACTCCACTATTATGTGATTTAATTTCACAAATTAAATCTCATTTTCACTATTGGTACTAGTCTCAAAATCATTTTGCACAGTATCTCTTTCAAGACATCATTTTATTAATATTTTTTTTTAAGTTTGGCATCTAAGGTTTCTAGTTTATTACCCCTCCCAAGTATTATAATAATTTCTTCTCTCATGGAGAATTTAAAATTTGAGTGAAACTTACTTTCTTGTATTGCATTAAGAATCTCTGAAAAGTCCACATCACTCTTTGGCCCGTCAGGTAGTATTTGCATATCCAGCTGGTAGCCTTGCAAATCCACACCTCCTTCTAGAGAAATGAGAGATATTCATGGAGTTTGCACTGGTTATCAGAGAGTCTGTCATTAGGGTTCCATGGAGAAGCTAGGTCAAAATCCAAAGTGAATGGCTAGCTGGTTTGCCAATGAGTCTCCTTCTTTGACAAAGGACTTAAAAAACAAAAAAAGGAATATACACAACCCATTTGCATTTTATGGGACCAAAAAGATTCATTTGTATTTCCAATGCAAAAATAAGGCAACTAGTTTTTTACAAGGCAACATACGTCATAGTATTTACTGATAATTCCCTAGGTAAAAAATATAACATAGTCTCTAGCTAAGGATATTTAACATTATTTTCAGCTTCCACATGGATTAAATGTGACATTAACACAAATACTTTATGATATCATCTTCTTCTTATAATAATTCATTCTTAAGGATGGATTTAATATTCTCAGTATCACAGAAAAAAAGGTATTAGTACCTTGTTCCTCATAATTAGACTTCCCTGATTCATCATTTATTTTTCAACTATATTTGAATTTGAAAATTTATTCTATGAAGTAATTAAGGCTCTTGCTCTAGGTTTGTCTGATCTATTTTTGGCATGTTCCAAAGAAAGAAAGTTTTTATGCTGCTCTACACACCTATAGAACATTTAAGGAAGTCAAAGAAACCAAGGTACCAAAAAGTAGCTTTATCATCAACAATAATAAAACTTCTAAAAGCTACTTAAAGTAATTAGTAAGAATGTCTCCAATCTGAGAAGCCTGCCAGGGTTAAAAAGCCAGTGCTAAAATAAACAGCCTGATGCATAAAATGGAACATGCCCTAGCTTCCAATATTTTTGTAGAAATAATCCTCTCATAAGGTTAGGAGGTATACTCAGCCTTACACAAAATTTCAGTTATATTCCTAAAGCTCAAGAATAAGTCACAGCCTCACACGAAATGCTTATTCTAGGAGTAAAACATCTAAAGGTAACTTAATATTCTATTATATTTAATAGAAAATAAGCTGCGGGAAGGCAGGGGCTTTGTCTGCATGCTACAACCCAAGCACTTAGAACAGGACCTGGCACAAAGTAGATTCTCAACAAAGTAGATTCTCAGGCTGAAGGAATGAATGAGGCTATGCAGTAATTACAAAACCAAAACAGTAAAGCTAAGAGCAAAGCTACAAGCTCAGATTCTGGAGTCAGAGAGACCAACATTGAAATTCTTTTCGGTAACGCTGAACTTCTCTAAATTTTAGTTTCCTCCTTTATGAAATAGGGATGATGGTAATGGCCTCACGGAGCAGCCGCTAGGATTAAATGAGATAATCCACAAGAACCTGAGCTGTCAGGTCGTCAGCACTCAATAAATAGAAGCCACAGGTATTATTATTACAATACATTGTAATTTATTAAAGGAACACTGGCATTTGTATAGAGACAGAATAGGTATTAAACAATGTGAATAATAGGTCAGTTCCTTAAGACCGCAGTATGCATTTTGGTGACTGTCAGGCACTGCTATTTAACATTGTAGCTACAGTAGTGAACTTTTCAGATTCACTAACGCAATTCTCTCATTGCAAAATCTGAAGCTACCTATGAGAGATTTTCTTAGACAGGACAGACAAAGATGCCTTCCTGCTGGCCCAGAATTAAGATGGGTTATTTGCCTTTTTCTTCCATGGCCAGTTACTTCACATGGAAAAGGAAAAGTTCTGATGCTTTTCAATTTGGACTAAGGCTAGTCACCTTTGTTCTATTTTATGGCCAAGGACCTCATAATTACAACGATGACAAGAAAAATAACAAGAATATTCAACATCAGCCTGGCTCTGGGCTATGTACTTTATGATATCATTTAGTCTTTAATCTTGAAAAGAAGGTGTAGTGCAATGTAGTAATTTGCCCAAAGTCACACAGCTACTAAGTGTAAAGATGTAATTGCAATCCATGCTCTTAACTAGTCTTTAAAATCACCAATATAGAAGCAGTCACAAACACAGGCTGTTGGAGATAAGATAACTGGATTTGCCAAATAAATTCAACATAACCCAGTAGAATGATCCTATGTTCTAATACTTCAAATCAAGACAAAAGATATTACATAAGCTAAAAAAGAAAGTGACTTCCTAAATAGACTAATAAACAGAAGCCCAATTTATTTATTTGTTGTTTGTCGTAAGCAGGGGCTCATAAACTCAGATAGAAATAGCTATTATTACTAGATCACTATAATTTTTAATAACAAAGATTCCAAAAACCTTTAATAAGTCTTTTTTTTTTTTTAACATTAGAGGAGAGTATAGAAGGATAAGACACAAAAGAAGCACCATAAAGGAGGCATACAGGTCATTATTCTGTCTTTAAAGAATATTTAGGCTGGGCATGGTGGCTCACGCCTGTAATCCCAGCACTTTGGGAGGCCAAAGCAGGCAAATCGCAAGGTCAGGAGATTGAGACCAGCCTGGCCAACATGGTGAAACCCTGTCTCTAATAAAAAAAATACAAAAAAATTAGCTGGGTGTGGTGGTGGGCACCTGTAATCCCAGCTACTCGGGAGGCTGAAACAGGAGAACCCAGGAGGTGGAGGTTGCAGTGAGCCAAGATTGTACCACTGCACTCCAGTCCAGGTGACAGAGTGATCCTCAAACCCCCCTCCCTAAAAAGGAATAACTTAATGACATGGACATATGTTTGTTTATAATGAAAATGTAATGAAAATCAATACAAGAATATAGATAGGTAGGTAGGTAGGTAGATAGATAGATAGACAGACATCCCAAGTACAGTCATGCCTCACTTAATAATGTGATGCCTTCTGAGAAATGTATCAGTAGGAGATTTCATCATTGTGCAAACCTCATAGAGTATACTTAAACAAACCTAGTTGGTATAGCCTACCACACACCTAGGTTACATGGTGTAGCCTATTGCTCCTAAGCTACAAACCTGTATAGCATGTTACTGTACTGAATACTGTAGGTAGCTGTAATACAATGGTATTTGTATATCTAAACATAGATAGGGTACAGTAAAGATACAGTATAAAAGATAAATAATGGTCTCCCTGTAGAAGGCACTTATCATGAATGGAGGTTGCAGGACTGAAAGTTGCTCTGAATGAGTCAGTGAGTGGTGAGTGAATGTGAGGCCTAAAACACTATTGTACATTATTAGACTTTAAACACTGTATACTTAGGCTACATTAAATTTACTTTAAAATGTTCTTCAATAATGAGCTAATCTTATGGTAAATTTTTACTTTGTAACCTTTTAGATTTTTTTTTAAACTTTTGACTCTTTTTGTGATAACACTAAGCTCAAAACACATTTTATAGCTCCACAAAAATATTTTCTTTCTTTATATCCTTATTCTATAAAACTTTTTCTATGTTTTAAACTTAAAAACTTTTCAAAAAGTTTTTTGCTAAAAGTGAAGAGACAAACACACACATTGGCTTAGGCCTACACAAGGTCAGGGTCATCAGTAACGCTTATTCCTCATCTTGTTCCACTGGAAGGTGTTCAGGGCAATCACATGCATGGAGCTCTCAGCTCCCATGATATAAATGCTCGCTTCTGGAATACCTCCTAAAATACCTGCCTGAAGGTATCTTACAGTTAACTTAAAAAAAATCAGTAAAAGGAGTATACTTTAAAATAACTATAAAAAGCATAGTATAGATAGTATGATGCATATAAAAATAAATAGTGTATATATAAGCCAGTAACATAGTAGTTTATTATCATCGTCAAGGATTACATACTGTAAATAATTGTATGTACTATATTTTTATACAACTGGCAGCACAGTAGGTTTGTTTACACCAGCGTCACCACAAACACGTGAGTAATATGTTGCACTCTGACATTACAACAGCTGCAAAATCACTAGGCGATAGGACTTTTTCAGCTGCATTATAATCTTAATGGGACCATCATAGTTTATATTGTCTGTCATTGATGAAAAAGTCATCATGCAATGCATGACTGCATATTAAAAAAACATACCCATTTATATGACTAGAAAAACATAACAGGAAGAAAATACTCAAAATGGGTACAGAAGTTGTCTCTCAGCTGTGAAATTATGGGTAGATTTTGTTTCATACTTTATCTTTTTTATGTTTTTTTACAATATGCATAATTTTTTTTTTGAGACAAGGTCTCACTTTGTCACCCAAGCTGGAGGTCAGTGGCACAAACACAGCTTACTACAACCTCAATCTCCTGGGCTCAAGCAATTCTCCCACTTCAGCTCCCAAGTAGCAAGGGCTACAGGTGTACACTACCATGCCTGGCTAATTTGTGAATTTTTTGTAGAGAAAGGGTTTTTCCATGTTTCCCAGGCTGATTTTAAACTCTTGACCACAAGTGACCTGCCTGTCTCAGCCTTCCAAAGTGCTGTGATTACACGTGTGAACCACTGCACCTGCCCTTAGCATAAAACATTTTTATAACTTTAAAGACATGTAAAAATTCAAGAGCGGGACAGTGGAGGATAATAATTATTTAGAGTCCAGGGTTTACGACTAAAAGCAAATACTGCAGATATAGATGTTAAATATCTAATTTAATATAACAGATTTTCTAAATTTTTTTAAATGTATAAATCCAAAATAGCTTCAAAATGCAACATTCTCTTCATGCTAAATATTATGATCACACATAGAATCTTCCAAATATATGGTGTTTTTCTGTCTCTACTCTAGAAGAAATATAGAATACTCTTTTATAGAGTATACTGTAATGGTCTGGAACTTCTGACAATAAGCCCTTCACAAAGTAGAGGGAGCTGTAAAACAAGGACTTCTGTAAGCTTTCCTAAATGGAGAGTGATCAGTGTTCCAATGAATCTTCAAAGATGACAATCTCCACTTTTAACTCATAGTGCCCAAGTGAAAGAGGCTAAATGACTTCAGTGTATAAAAAGTACTATGTCTACTTCATACTTCTGATTTTATTTACTTATTGTTACTCATATAGCTTTTTGACATGATTTCTAAAAATCTAAGAATCTGGGTTCTTTGCCATAGCCACAGACATCTTGGAGTTTGGGTCAGAACACAAAGATTTGAAAAACTAGGCAAGACGGTGAAGATACCATAGACACAAACTGAAGATTCTTTAAAATACAGCCCCACTGGGATTCAGTAATTAACATACAATTAAGTACAATCCTAACGAAACTAAACAAATAAGTTAAAGAGGGAAGCTAAGAAGATCCCTAAAGATGTGGAAAACTCACTGAACAACTAAAAAAAATCAAGAATAGCTATAAAATCCATGTGATCTCCATTTTGCCTTTAAGTTTCCCCACATTTTCTGGATAGAAATGATTATACTCAACACTTAACTGTGATTCTGTAACCTTGTGAACAGCCTTACATTTAATAAAAAGTCTTAAGCTGGACAAGTAATATTTTGTTTTGTTTTTAAATTATACTTGAAGTTCTGGGATACATGTGCAGAACATGCAGGTTTGTCACATAGGTATACATGTGCTATGGTGGTTTGCTGCACCCGTCAACCCATCATCTACCTTAGGTATTTCTCCTAATGCTATCCCTCCCCAGGCCCCCACTCCCTGACAGGCCCTGGTATGTGAAGTTCCCCTCCCTGTGTCCATGTGTTCTCATTGTTCAACTCCTGCTTATGAGTGAGAACATGACAATGAATTTTAAAAATTCATTCTGTATCTAGTTTACAGCTAGGCTTTTTTAAATTTTTTATTTTTTGAGACAGTCACACTCTGTCACCCAGGCTGGAGTTCAATGATGCAATTACAGCTGACTGTAGCCTCAACCTCCAGGGCAGCAAAGCACTTTTATACAAGAGAAAAACAACAAAAAATGAGTTCTAAACCTTTCTTGACTAGCAAATATGTCAGTGCCTTCCCATCCCATCTTTGTCCAAAGAATCCCTTCCTACTTTCAAGACTCACCTAGAATTTTCTGCTTCAGGAAGTATTTCTTGTTCCTGATAAAAAACAATTTTCTATCCACTGAACTCACATAGCTCTTTATATTTTGTCTTTTCTATAGTATATGAAAAATAAGGTGAATTACCTAGCACAGTGTGAGGCAGACAGAGAAAATGTGAGCTGCTAGTTTTTCCACGTCTAAATTTCTTCCTCATGACTAGCACCATCAACTAGACAGTAACACATTGAAGCCTAGGATCAAACTGCATCCCCCTTTTATCTCCTAATAAACCTAGAACAAAGCCTTGAACATATTAGGTGCTCAGTGAATGCTCTTTCGCTGCAATCTCACATTATGAATAACAATAATGAATATAAAGTAAAAAGATGTTCCAATTTTGTTTTTTTGGTCTGCAATTTAAAGCATCTTGATAGGTTATCAGATTACTGTGAAAGACATATTATAGATCATAACTTTTTGCTTTTTCAGTAAAATTTTGTTAAATTTTATCAAATAATAAACAAAATCTCAAAATACCAAAGGGCTTATAATAAAAATCAATAGCTACCCTTTTTGCAATCCCAGACCTCTTCCTCAGTGGAAAAATAACTTTCAAGAGTCTCTGTCGGATCCTTCTATGTGTGTGTCCCACTGTTTCTTGATTTTCCAATTTTATATACTATATATTATTTTTCTGCCATGACACATGATGATGTAACTTACATTACTGCCACTCTCCACTTGCCCTCCACTCACTCACCAAATCACTATTCTTAGTAATCCCATTAGATTGCCTTAGTAACTTTAAATAAATCACTTAAGATTCCTTTCCTTGTTCAATCAATTATAGACATATTTCATATGTGCAAATTAACATGAGTGATCTAAAAAGGAGATACTAGCACTAAACTAATCTGGATTTGAATGCTACTTTTATGTGATTTGAATGCTACTTTATGTGATTTGAATGCTTGACTCATTAAATAATAAACTCAAGAAGTCTTATCTATGTCATTGAAAAAATAGAAAACTAAAATATTTTGGAGGCTTTAGTATAAATTATAGATATTATACATAAATAATTTGGCTCATCATATTAGATCAAGGTACTTCACTATAAATTTTATATGACATTCATTCTCTGCAACATGAGCGCCTATTCCAGGTTTAGGGCCTAGCCGAAATAAAAACAATTTAATTTCAAAAATCCTGCACTTTGGGACTTGGAATAGTTACTTCATATTGAAACCAAAATAAAGGAAAGCCTGGAAAATCAGCTCTTATCTTCCACATGTCACAGGAAAGATGGGGAATGTGTAAAGTAGACTTAAGAGGATAAATGATATTTTCTATGGTAGCCTCATAATAACTGTTGCTAGATCTGAGCTTCTGTCTACATTCTATTTATATTCTACAAATAAAAATTGGTAGTTCCTGTCCTGAGAGGTATATTTAATACAAATCCTCAAACATGGTGTTTTTTATAGAATAGGGAGCAGTGATATTTCAAAACTTGAGCTACATATCTGAAATAAATCCTCATATGCAATATTTTTGGACTTAAGAGGCTGCAAAGACCCTATTTTCTAAACTGGGAGTTTTGTATTGAACTCCCCATAGGTGAATTCTGTGTTCCTATCACAGTATTGAGATGGAGAATGGTGTTAAGAAAGGAGGGAGGGCTAGGTATGGTGGTTCACACCTGTAATCCCAGAGCTTTAGGATACTGGGCCAGGAGGACTGCTTGAGACCAGAAGTTCAAGACCTACCTGAGCAATATAGGAAGACCTCCATCTCTAACAAAATAAAATGAGCTGGGCACATTGGTGCATACCTGTAATCCTGTCTACTTGGGAGACTGAAGTGGGAGGATCACTTGAGCCTAGGAGTTTGAGGCTGAAGTGAGCTATGATCATGCCACTGCACTCCAGCCTAGGCAACAGAGTCCTTGTCTCTTAAAAAATAAAAATAAAAAAGAAGGGAGGGAGGTCCATTCTGTCTTTACAGACTTTCCTGTCATCAGCCAGTGTTCAAGATAATTCTTTGAAGAAGAGAGCAAGGAAATGAATTCAGCTTTCCTGGAGAGTCTGAAACCGGAATCCACAGATTTACATGTAGGAAATGCCACTAGTTCTGGAACAAAAAAAAAAAGGTACCTCTTGTTTTTTTAACATTATTTGTAGTACTTACCAAAATCTTTGTGTGTCTGTGGCATAAACTAAAAAAGCTTCACAATAGAAGATGCTTCATAAGTGTAAAAGATACATGTCATGTGCTTTTACTTATATTGTCTAAAACTATAAATCTGGTGATGTTGTAAGTTCATTCTTTTACAGAAGAAAGCTTGGCTCATATTAGCAGAAATAAACATATTGATTCACCCATACTAGTCACTAGAAGGCTAAAGCTATTCTCTCAAATGATTGACACTGAGTAGTCCTAATGGCCAAGTTCTTTCCTGAGTCCTGATGGGAGAACCACATTTGGCTAACAGCAGGCAGATATTTCTCAGGTCTAAAATGGAAATAATAATTCTACTGCTTTGGCCAGTAATGGCTCTCCTTCAGCAGAATTGCTTCCATGTTTTCCAGGATTGGTAAGATCATGATCTCCTAAGTTATAATGCATCCCTGCACTAAAAGTTCCCAAGAGGGCCTGGAAGTCAGAATTGCAAAGCTTCAAATAGCAGGAAGGGTTTGTGAGTCACACAGGCAGAATTCTGTGGTATCTTCCAATCTCTTAGATGCTGAGGTCTATTGCTGTGGTGACAAGGAATCTTGCAGATGAGGAGAAGAGACAAACTCAGGATTAGGAGGAGTTACAGAACAGAAACTGTGCAATTTTCAGCCTCACTAAATGTTTTCTAGTCTTTTGCCTTGAATGATTGGTCTTTATACATGAAGGGCTTGAGACGAATGTGAGAAGAAATATAGCCCTTGCAAATGACAATCCTCAGAAATGCTAGGACTCTGCCCCTCTTGTGCATCGCCTTGTCAGCTCAAACTCAGACAATCAGGCAAATTAAAAGCTCACTATTAAAACTGACTATCCACCATGGCTAAAGGGCTTAGGCTTTTAAATCTCAACTCTACTAGTTATAGTTGAATGATCCTGAGCTAAATGGTGACAGCACCCCCCCCCCACCTTCAACGGATACATTCCAAGACCCTTAGTGGATATCTGAAACTGTGGATAGTACTGAACCCTATATATATGCCTTTTTCCTATACATATACATACAAATACCTATGATAAATTTTAATTTCTAAATTAGACACAATAAGAAATTGACAATAACTAATGATAAAATAGAACAATTATAAGAATAATGATAAAATAGAACACTTTCTGTCTTTATCTCAAAATTCTTATTGTAACTGAAATGATAAAAAGCAAAGCTATGGATAATGGGGGCACTGCTGTACTGAAATCTCTTCAAGCTTCTAAAATACAAAATTATTTGAAACAGCTTCAGGCAGAAGAAGCAGTTTTAATTTCCACACAACATAATGCTCTTTTCCAGAAATTAATCATTTGCTTTTCTTTGTGTCTGCCTTTTTATGGCTCTTCTTCATTCACTTTCTGAGCTCAAAGGTTGTAAAATGATTTTTCAGAAAATTATCTCTAAATGCATCCTATAGATCAAAATGTATGTGTATATGTTCCTCAGTAAAATGAAAAGCAAATGCAAATAAGAGAAGAATGTGGTATGTATTTTTAGAAAAAAATAATTTTGTTACTCAGCAAATGACAGCAAGGAACACAGATACCAATGCCCACATTTGCCAAGGACTGAAATAGCTTGTTTTCCTAAGCACCCCCACCTATTGACTAAACTCACATCACACATCTAAAAAAACCCACTTAAAGAGGAAGAGATTCAAATGAAGGATAATTAGAGTGTTATTTCTAAACCACAGCACTAACTGTTATGAAAGGCACCACATTCACCTTCAACACAATGAGAAATAAAACAGAAGTCCAAAGTAGCCCTTGTCACATTTCCATACAATGTTATCTTCCAGCCACCCCAAAAATCCATTCACAAATAGGAAGACAGATTATCTCATCCACGCTTCAGTTCTGTTCAAGAGAGCAGCCAGGTTCCTTAGATTCTATAAGCAAACCTCAGCCACACGTCTCAAAAAAATGTCTATTTTCAGAAAAGAGGATAGAAAGCCCCCAAAACTTCACTCTCAATTAGTGCTCATCTTCAAGAAAAAAGGTTGACACAGTGGAAAAAACACCCATAAGAAATTTTATTATTTTTTTTTAGACAGAGTCTGGCTCTGTCACCCAGGCTGGAGTACAGTGGTGCAATCTCGGCTTACTGCAACCTCTACCTCCCAGGTTCAAGTGATTCTCCTGCCTCAGCCTCCGGAGTAGTTGGAATTATAAGGGCATGCCACAATGTCCAGTTAGTTTTTGTATTTTTGGTAGAGACTGGGTCTCACCATGTTGGCCAGGCTGGTCTCAAACTCCTGAACTCAGGTGATCTGCCCACCTCAGCCTCCCAAAGTGCTGGGATTACTGGCATGAGTCACCGTGCCAGGCCCCATAAGAAATTAAAGACCTGGGTTTTAATCGGGGTTTGTCAATTGCTAATTTTGTTCTTTTGAGCTAGTAACTTCACTTCCTGTGCCATAGTAAAATAGGCATAATTCCACCTCACAGACTGCTATGATGGCTAAAAAAAAATGCAGGAGAAACATTTGTGAAAGCCCTTCGGAAACAACAGAATATCAAATAAATGTAGGGTTGTGGTATCATGATTGTTATGAATCTAAAGACTGGCCATACGTTTACCTTTTCCTTATTTTTGTTCCCCTAAAGCATGAGTTTATCCTGACTCTTGGCAGAACTAGAGACAAGTCTTTCTTTGCTGTCCTTCTTCTTTTAAAAGTCTCTCCTTACTGGTCCTCTCATCTCCCTCTCCCCACAGCCTCTGGTAATACTCTTTAAAGGGAAAAACAGGAGACAAGTCTGTTCCCTAATTTGAGACCAGGCCTTGACATTTGTTCCAGAAAGTAATCTTGGAAACTCAGGGAAATAGGAATGAATTTTATTACATCAGAACCACAAAAAGGGGAAGATGAAAAAAAAACAAAAATCCAGAGCATAGAGACCAAAAAGAGAAGTGACAAAGTGGAACATCACTTACATTGAAAGAAATAATAAACAATTAAACATGCGTTTAATTGTTGAACATGCGTTCAACAGAACCTAACTGGTCCCTTCTTCAGTATGGTCTTCTTACGCTAAGGTTGGAGCTACTGTAAGAGCTTTTAAGTTTTCTAAGGCTTTTTTATGCTAATTAGCTGGAAATATTTCTACCAAGTTGTCTGAAGAAGAAAGTAATTGCACATTGAATGACAGAATAAGAACACCTGAACTACAATCTTGCCTTCTCCTAAAGCTGTATAACCTTAGGCAAGGTACTTACCCTTCTTTGTGCCTTAGTTTCCCCACCCATAAAATAAGGAAAATAGCATGAGAATGTTCTAGGAATTAAATGAGATAATGAATGAAAATAGTTCAATAGTTTTTGAGGTTGGGAATATAGTAGAGTGCTTAATACATTGTACCCATAATTTTATTATTATCAAACTGTATTTAATGCCCCCAAGTATACAGACAGTACTAGTCATTCTAGCTGATTGGAAACAATAAAATCCTAATGTTTCTCTCCTGGAAAATGAGTATGTCCTAGCTTTTAAATAATAGATTCACAGGGAAAAATAATCATGCATAAATGGGGAAAGGGTCATAGGTTTTAAAAAGTGACATAAAAGAAACTGTATCAGAAATTACTTGGGAATGACACATATCGGAAAAAAGTTATTTTACAAATTCTAAATGAGACCAAAGGACATATTCTGTGATTAATGACACTTCTCTAGGACTGTATGATGGGCCTAATAGATAAGGAAAAAGCAATAGAAGAAGTACTTTAGATTTCAGAAAGCTTCCGATTCTATTTTACAGGGCATAGTCATTAGTTGTGATAATTTGATCTATATCCACTAAGGTTTATAGTTTCAAACTAAAAAAAATCAAAATCCATGCTTCAGTTTACTATGCTCTTGACTCTTAAATTGTAGTCCCAAACCCAGTACCATTTACCACTTATATTGGCCCATAAAGGGAAGCAGAAACTCATATTCATTAATTATGAGTGGCTAAAGGATAAGGTCAAAATGAAATTGGTAAACAGGCAAAAGAATTGAATCAATCAGAAGGAAAGAGAAACCACACAAATACAAGATGAAGATGAATGGCTTCTGTATTGGTACAATATAATGAGAGATCATCTTTTTGGTATTCCAGCACAAGTTAACGGGGAAACTGCTAAATGATGTGGTAACTGAGATAACAAGGATTCTGGGGCAAAGGTGCTTTCAGGCTTCTGAATTTTGCTTATGATGATGGTGACAACAAAAATGATTTATTTGTCAACTATTTATTACTGAACTCCAAGTATGTGCCAAAAATCACAGTGGACATTCTACATGAATTATTTAATTCCTATAACAAGGCTATGTGGTTTTGCCAGATATAATACATTAAAACACAGGATGTCCTGCTAATCTGAATTTCAAAAAATATATATATATATATTTATTATTTGTATCCTATGCAATATTTGAGACATACTTTTAAAATATTTGTTTATCTAAAATTTAAATTTAATTGGGAACACTGTATTTAATTTGGCAGCCTTAATACTATGGGATAGGTATTAATTTCTCATTTTACCAATAAAGAAACTAAGATTCAGAGAAATTAAGCAATTTGTCCAAGGCTGTAATAGCCATCAAGTGACATATCTAGCTTTTAAACACCTACCGACAAAGCTTGCTTTCAGAGCCAGTATAATGCACTGTTGTTATTATTATACTCTTTCCTGCATCTGCGTGGTCATACCTCTTCCTCCTGTTGATATCCTAGTTGACCTTCAAAGTCAAATTGGTAGACCATATGTCTTTTGAGTCCTTCTAAATTCTCCCCAGAATAATACGGTTATGCTCCCAAAACCTTATTTATTTCTCTGGTCCAGCCCCTTAAAACAGTTTGACTTCTATCATAGCAGGTTAAGCACATGTCCCTGTAATGGGCATTCATCCACCTACAGCTGTTTCCTAACATCACCCTATTTCCTTTTGGGGAAGTCCCACTCCCTGGCTGTGTGCAGTCAAGGTGGCAGAAGAAATCAAGGGGTCTTTCTCTCTCACTATGAAGGCTGAAGGGAGAGGTCTTCTGTCCTGTCCTTTGTCTCATCACTGTCTATCCACCCAAGGGAAAGGTACATGGCCAGTAGAACTGTTCTCCCAAATCTTCCAAACTTGAGCCAAATGATACAAAACTAGGAAAACTGGTAAGAATTCATTCCTTCCACATAGTCAAATAGAAGATATTCTATTCTAATCAAATAGATATTCTTGACTTCTCTATTCCTTTTCCAAGACTGGCTCTTTAGGTTTTCCTTCCACATTCTTCAAATTTAAATTCCTTCTTTGTTTGGATTAAATGACTGGTTTCTCTTATTGGGAACAAAGAACCCTGATTGATTGTCTCTCTTGAACATGACTGAGTGCCTTAAGACCCTTGCTTAATAGAGTTCTGCACCATTTCAAAATGCTCCAAGGAGGGTATCTTCCCAATAAACACTTGTTAGTAAATAGTTGGCACTCAGAAATGTTTGTAAGCTCAAAGGGGGATAAACAAACAAATTGTTCAGGCAGATGGCACAGAAAATCTACAAGACTCCCAAGTTCTCTCTTTTTGTACTTAGTAACCAGTCTGAGAGCCTTTAGAGAGCACTTTGAGAACTGGGATTATTAACTTTGTAAAAAATAGATGGATGACTTAATAGGCCTTGATATGACTAAATTGCCCAAGCTGCTTCTAAGATGTATGACTCACTGCAAATAAGAAACTCAGTTTGAGAGCTCTTCCATATCTCCCAACAGAGAACTATGATGTATTTGTGCAAGTACACTAAAAATAAAGAGAATGGAACTGAAATCACATGCTACCTTGCCAGAATAATGTGAGTTTTAAAAATACTTTTTTTAAATAACAAGTTTCTAATTGTAACTTAATATATTTTTTTCTTAATTATAATTCTAGGCTAAAGGATTGGCTTTATTTATATTTTCAAGTAACACTCGACATACCTAGGGTTTAAAGATCTATGATAAACTGATGGGTAGATAAGTAAAGTGACATGTTTTTAAGGTGAGGGAAGAGACTTGAGATATAATTAGCCCACACTGATAAAACACCATTAGGATATATCTTAATAATATTTATTTAATTGTATTATAGTAATATCACCACAGGACATCAATAAAGGAAAGGACAGACCGAATCTACACTGCCTGCATCTGACTTTAACAGAATACTCAATTCTGGGCACTGCATTTTCAAAGATATTGCAATTAAACAAGAATATTTGTAAGAGCAGAGAGGGTACAATGGTAAAGAAATTGGATACCATATAATTCAAGGAAGCGCTGAAGAAGACACGAGGAAATGTTTCAGCTGGAAAATAGCTAAGGAGAAGTTTTTTCTTTTTTTTGAACAACTGAAGGATTGTCATAAGAATAGTAAGATTTATGCCATATAGCTTCAGAATGCAAACATATATCTGGTGAGTAGAACAGATTTTGACAAACAACACATAATTGTTTATTAAGAACCTACTCAGGACAATATATGATGTTAGGAGTGAAAGAAGATACAAAGATGAATTGAGGAAAGTTCCTGCCTTCTGGGAGAACTATAAGACTATAGAAACAGATGGACTTTGAAAAGGCTTCTAAGTTCTGTGGAAGCATGGGGAAGTGGGGGAACAATTCTATGAGATCTAGAAAACTTCTTGGAGGAAGTAGAATTTGAGTTACATTTTGAAGAATGAGAAGGTCTAGCAGACATTTATTAGGGAAAGGGATATTCCAAGATGAGAGAGGAGCTTGAGCAATGGCAAAGAAGTAGAAGAGTAAAAGCCTGTTTGAGAAATAGTAAAAAGCTGTGGATGGCTGAAGCTGAATAATATGGATAATGGCAGTGTAAAACGAGATGAGCCTGGACAAGTAGGGAGAGGGTAAATTGGAGAGGGCTTGAAAAGCTGGGCTCACAAGGCTACGCTTTCCTCTGGATAGCCACAACAATTTTAGAAGAGGGCTGATACTAATTATCTTCTCTAGAGAAGAACCTTGGTTAATTAAAGAAGAGAGAACCACTGAAGACAATTATCCAACATCTAAAACCTTCCATTGGGCTCTCCAGAATTCTCTGAACATCGTCAATCTCTTCTCAGATTGCTCCGTTCACCTTCTTGCTCTAAGGAAAACCTGGATCCTCCCAGAAGTCACTGCTTCCCTGTGGCTCTTTCACATAGAACCGTTTTTCTCCAATAGCTCTGGCACCAACACATCTGAAGGAGGAGTAGGTATCTTGCTTGAGTCTCAAATCCATCTTCAGCATTCTTCTCTCTTCCCTAAACACCTTTAGCCTTAAACCTCAGGTTGTTATATACACCATCTTCTACCCTTTATCTTTGTACTCTCCTGGTACCTGCCAGGTCATGTTCTCTTATTTCTCAACAAAGTTAATGTCTGGCTTATCATTCTTCCCAAAATTACTCAATTCTTGACTATTTCATTTGCATGTATATATATAAATGATCCCTTCCACATCTTGGCCTCTCAGTCTCTAGGAATTTTTTCATTCAATGATCTTGCCCTCTATGCTTTACAGTTTCTTATTTCTTACCTTGGTCTAGACTTTATCATTACCAGTAACAACACCTTGTGCTGATATTACTATAATAAAATTAAATAAATGTTATTAAGATACGTGCCACAATATTAGTGCTACACAATCCATTCTCTTACCACGTCTCTTATCCTTGCAGATCCTCCTTCTATTACCCTAACCCCAACACTTTTTTGAACCCTCTGGGAACTTCAACCGATTGGTCCTACCAACTTTTCACTATTCCTCATTCCCTTGATGTTTTTGTCTCCTCTTTACCAAATCACAAAATTAATCACTATCATCACTCCCTTTCATGCACCTTCAATTCCCTTTCTCTCTTTTCCTATTTCCTCAGCAAAACCACAATCCTGTTCAAATCCAACTCGCCACCAACTCTATGCCTTTACTCAAAAGGCATAGAGTAGCTACACAAAATTAAAGAAATACACAATGATGATAACTGGTCCTACTTTAATTTCAGGACTATGAATCTCAAATGCCCTTTAATGTGAGTTGGCAAACAAATTTTCCTCTCCATATCTTTGTTTCTCTCTCTTTCTCCCTGTGATTCCATTCTTATTCTCTGAGATGACCTCGCTTTCCACAATAAAGATTAAACTGACACCATAAGAAAATAACTTATTAGAACCTTAGCACACCTGCCAATATCTACCTACTCCTCCTTCCCACCAGTTACCACAGATAAGCTATCCATGGTCCTATTGTGCATAGCTCTCATCCTCTCACTGATGCCCACATCACAAACTCTCCCATCTCTCGAACACCATAAATTATCTGCTGGAGAGCTGCTATTTTTAAAAGAAACTCTTGACCTTACTTCTCCTCCAGCTGCTGCCCTATTTCTTCACTACTCTTCACAGGAAAACTGCTCAAATAAGTTGCCTATATTCAGAGCATCTAATTTATACCCTCACATCTCCCTTAAATCCACTTCAACCAGGGTTTCATCCCCACCACTCCACTAAAATGGCTTTTATCAAAATCACCATTGACCTCCACTTTACAAAAATCAATGGCTAATTCTCAGTCCTCATCTGATTTGACTTTCAACAACATTTAACTTAGAAAACCATTATTCTCTTCTTGATAAACTTTTGTAATTTCCGAGATGTGGCACTTCTGGGTTTTCTCCATCTTTGCTGGTGGTTCTTTCTTGGCCTTCTTTGCTGATGGGTCATGTCCTCTTTGACCCTTTACTATTGGAGTGTCCTAGATCTCAGCCCTTGATGCTCCCCCTTCTCCATTTATACTTCTTCCCTTGGTCATCTCTTTCAATCTCATAGCTTTAAATAGCACATATATGTCAACAACTATTAGTTTTATATCTCTTTCACAGACCAATCATCTTTCAAACTCCAGACATGGAGGTCAAACTACCACCCATAAGATCTTGCCAGCTCTCAATGTTATCACATTTATAGTCAAACTTCTGAGCTCAGCCCCACCTTTTCCCTCAAACCCACCAAAATCTGCTTCTCTTGCAGCCTTCACCATCTCAGCTGATTTTACTCAGGCCAAAACACTTTGCAGTTATCCTTAGCTCTTCTTTCTCTCTTACCCTACATCCAATCCATTAGGATATTTTGTTGGCCCAGCTTTAAAATATATCTAGACTCTAAATTCTCACCATCACTTCTGCCACTTCTAGTCAGAGTTACTATCATTTCTCCACTGGATCATTCTGGAGGCCCTCTATCTAACCTTTCTCCTTTTATCATCTCCTCCTATAATCTCTTCTCTCCATAGTCTATATTACATCCTGTTAAAATATAAATTAAATTATGGGATTCTTCTGCTTGAAACCCTGGAAGAGCTCTCACTTCACACAGGGCTCAAAGTCCTTACATGGCCTATAAGGTCCTGCCCTTCTGGCCCATCTGGTCCCTGTGACCTCACTGAGATGATTCCCCACCTCACTCACTCCACTCCAAGTTCAGGAGCCTCCATGCTGTTCTTCAAACTGCCAGACTCAGTCTTACCTTACAACCTGTCCACTAACTGTCCCTCTGCTGGAATGAAGTTGCTCAGACATCCACATGGCTGTCTCAGAAACGTCTAGTTTGTGATTACACACCTTCATGACTCAGTCTACCCTGACCACCATATCTAAAATGGCAACATGCTACCCTCTTCCCACCACCTGGTTCTCCTACTTTTTCTTTCTTTTTTTTTTTTTTTTTTTTTTTTTTTTGAGACAGAGTTTAGCTCTTGTTACCCAGGCTGGAGTGCAATGGCGCGATCTCGGCTCACTGCAACCTCCGCCTCCTGGGTTCAGGCAATTCTCCTGCCTCAGCCTACCGAGTAGCTGGGACTACAGGCACGCACCACCATGCCCAGCTAATTTTTGTATTTTTAGTAGAGACGGGGTTTCACCATGTTGACCAGGATGGTCTCGAGCTCTTGACCTCGTGATCCACCTGCCTCAGCCTCCCAAAGTGCTGGGATTACAGGCGTGAGCCACCGCACCCAGCCCGCTACTTTTTCTTTTATCCATAATACTTATTCTTTTCTTAAACACTATTATATATAACTTATATATAATTATAATATAGTTACATATAACTATAATGTAGATCACACAGTTTGTCTATTTAATATAATTATTTATTTATTATCTCTCAAAGTTACTATGTGAACTCCCCAAGGGCAGGGACTTTTGTCTGCTTTGTTTACCGATGTAACTCAGGTACTTGTTGAAACAAAGGCAGGCAGAAAAATTCAGAAGCTATTGTAGTAGTCTAAAACACAGCTAATGAAGGTTTTTTTCAGTCCTACCCTACATATATTTATTGGAAGTATAAAGATAAATAATCCAGAATCCCTGCCCTTAAAGACCTTTCAGTGGACAGATAGACAAGTAATTTCAACACGTTCAAAGATAACAAAGCAAAACCAGGGCATCCTGGGAAGAAAGAACAGCAGAAGCAAAGGCTGGGAGGCATGAAATGGTATCACATGTTTAGAGAAGTGAAAACATGTTGATATAACCAGATGTTATGGTATATTTGATGAGCCAACTTGACCAGGCTACAGTCTCCAGTTATTCAATAAGTACCAACCTAGTGTTGCTGTGGTGTTTTGTAGATGCAATTAAAGTTCATAATCCGTGGACTTTACTTAAAGGAGATTCTCCTCAATAATCTAGGTCAGTTGAAAGGCCTTAAAAGCAGAGCTGAAGCTTCTAAGAGCTGTGCCCAAGAGTTCTAGCCTGCCCTTGCAGGTGGCCTGCCCCATGAATTCAAACTTGCCTAGCCATCTCCAACAAAGAAAGTCAATTCTTTGTAATTAATCTCTAGTACATGCTTTCTACTAGTTTTGCTTTTCTGATTGAACCCTGGTTGATGCACCATAGTAATAAAGCTTAAGGAAGAAGAGAGCAAACAAATGAAGGGTGAAAAACAGCAGGGGCAGGATCACAAAAGCATTCATTTCCAACATGCTAAGAGGTTTGAACTGGACCCTGTAATCAGTAGAACAAGCACAGTAACTGGTCAGGGGTAGAGATGAATCATTCTGGATTTGGTACATACTAGGATAGGAGGCAAGAGGAGGAGAGAGATGCTAGAGTGGGGGAAACCAGGAAAGTTACATGGAGAGAGATAAGAGGAGAACCCTAAGACTGTTATAGAAGCCAAGAGATCAGTGTTTGGGGAACAAGTGGGTTCCCCTTGGTCTGGTGCATCAAGAAAGTCTGGTAGGTACCTATTGTATTGTGATAAAAGGAGATCACTGAGGGCCTCAAAAACAGCCAGGTTGGAGTGGAAGTGCTAGGAACCAGATTGTGTTGGTTGCTCTCAACAGAACAGAGCAATCAAAAGTAAATTATTCTTTCACAGGTTTGGCTTGGAAGGAAGGAGGGAAAAGTGGCAGAAAAGAGAAAAGGATACAGTGTCAAATGATCAAAATGTAGAAGCTTGAGCCTTTTCATAGACAGTGTAATCAGCCAGCAGCGTGGAAGGGTGAAAGAGATGAAAACAAGAGGACACATTCTTCTGAGCAAGCTCCAGGAGAGGTGAGGTGACCATGGCTAAAGGACATGGGTGAAGGCTTGGTCAAGGACAGTGGGAGGCCTCTCATCTTCTGAAAACTGGAGGAAAGTGAGGAAGGATGGGCAAAGAGCAATATATTTGAAGAGAAAAGATAAGGGACCTCCAGCAATTCATGCCCAATAGCCCCGGTGTTTCTTGGTGGGTTAGGAAACCCCATTACATGCTAAGAGGGAGAAGATGGTGTGACATGGCTAGAGATGGAGATTTGGCTTCACTAGCAGCTGCATGGCCACACACCAGGACATTACAGAGAGGAATCAGGATCAGGTAAGAGTTGTTCTAAATGACTTATGAATTCTCTCGCAATTTGATGTTTCCATAGTCACTTTGCAGGAACATTTCCTTGGTCACTGATATTTCCTTGAACCCAAAACGATGCCTAGCATGTAGCAGGTACTCAATAAATATTTGATCGATAAATGAATGAATACTTAAATGAGCTTTTCCCCCAAATAAGCACATAAAATGTTTTTACTTCCTTTAATGTAGAATCATTTTAACATTCGAAAGAGATCACAGATGCTTTCCAGAAGGTTTAAAACAATGTAATGACTCCATTCTTCTATCCTGATCTCAGGAGGATGTGGGCAAGCCAACACAGATAACCAAGGTTTCAAAGTGGGTGGTTTTTAGCTTGAATTTTTTTCCTGAGCCATCTTAGAGCAAATTATCAGGAAAATGGCCAGGTCTCTATTTTGTTTTATTATATAACGAGCTTTCCTGAACTGAGCAAGAGTTTATGCACTCCAATTTTCATTTAGATTCTACCACTGTACACAGAGTCTCCACCTTCTCTGACCCATCAAACTCTCTCCCCTTTTATTTGTCTTAGTGATATTTACCACTGACTTAGGTGAAAAAAAGGGGAAATAGAACAAGACTCCTAACAAAAGCAAGCTTAGCTGAAAGTGTGGCATAATTACATAATAAAACTACAATGCAGGCTGTGGTCAGGTTGTTGTTGAAATGGGTCCCTGTTGAACTTCCCCATGTATCACCTGGGTGGAAGACTTTGGTTTTTCCATTAGTGATTCCAGAAGAGCTCGCCTCCATTTTTATTGATCTTCTGCCTGGCGGGAGTGAGGAATGCCTGACAACAGGCAAGTGACGACGTGATGCTGGGCGGCTTGCCACACTTCGCCGTTGATGGATTTGCAAACGCTTTTCAGCCCCATGAATAGATAAACTTAAACCTGGAATAAGAAAATGGCACCATTAGACTGGAGAAGTCACTTCAGAATGGCTAAAAGGCTGTTACACTCTGGTATGAAGTCCAGAGAGCAGAAGCAACCATGCTTCAAATTCTTAAGGTATGTGTCACTCAAAAGTAGACATCCTTAGTTACCAAGACAAGATCTTTATGAACCAAGATTCAATCGGTTAAATCTGAAAATTCTTATAAAGCTTCTTACCAAAATGCTGGGAAAATACGCAAATATTTGGCATGCTGTTACCAAAGCAATAGGGTTTAGGAACTACTGCTGGGGTAACTGGAATTTCAATAAAAATCAGGAACTTTCTCCACAAGATTCACTGACAGGCAAAAGTTGGCTGAACTTACACTTACACTTTGATAATCTTAGAATTATATGAATCTTGAGAACTATTTTATTCTGAATATTTCAAACATGCGAAAAGAAAAACGAATAGTATAATGAATTCCATGTACTCATCAACCAACGTCAATAAATATCAAAACTTTTCCAATCTTTTTTCATCAATCCCACTCCCTTTGTTGTTGGTTTGCTTTTTAGATGCTGGAGTATTTAAAGCAAATTCCAGACATCGTGTCGATCTTCTCAAAAGCAGTAGCGATTACATTGGCTTACATAGACTACATCATTAATATGGACTCCATCTACTAATCCATATCCACTGTATAAAGAAATGCTGAGTTCAATGTGTATTTTTTTTTTTTTTGGGGGGGGGGATGGAGTTTCACCCTTGTTACCCAGGCTGGAGTGCAATGGCACGATCTCAGCTCACCGCAACCTCCGTCTCCTGGGTTCAGGCAATTCTCCTGCCTCAGCCTCCTGAGTAGCTGGGATTACAGGCACGCACCACCATGCCCAGCTAATTTTTTCTATTTTTAGTAGAGACGGGGTTTCACCATGTTGACCAGGATGGTCTCGATCTCTTGACCTCGTGATCCACCCGCCTCGGCCTCCCAAAGTGCTGAGATTACAGGCTTGAGCCACCACGCCCGGCTCAATGTGTATTTTTTAAAAGAAAACACTCATTGATCACCATTGGAGGTTCCTAAGATACCAATTTATTATTCAAAGAATTAATAAAGGGAATAAAGCAAGCATTTATTCTGCCTTTCCTTTACTAACCATTTCTTTTATTAGTTGATCAGGGAAAGTTCTTCACTATACAGAAGGATTCTTGCTAAGAAATAGCAATAAAAGAGAATTAAAAAATCATTTTAGAATTACAATACAAAGTCTACCAAGAACACAGAAACAAGGAAAATAACAAGCCTGCTAAGAGGTAAACTGCAAAATCAGCAGTTATAAGTCATATTAAAGGTAGGAAGGATCACCTTAAGTTTTCCCACAGGAAAAAAAAAAAAAAAAGGATATGACCTGGGCCAACTTATGAATTCTAGCAAATCTTAAGGAAGGATGACTCAAATCAGACCAGGGCTTGGTCAGCCAGGAAAGCAAACAGTGTAACACACATAGGCAGTGCTCATCTAAGAAATAGGCTCAAAGTTCAAGAATTCCAACTGCATAGAAGACAGTCCTGACATATATGATTTTATTCTCCTTTATCCATTTAACTACCCTCATTCCAACAGTGCTTACCAGATAACCTGTGGATTAGGATTTGGCTTCCAGTACAGGAAGAGAGTTTTTACACTAGTGTTCCTCTCTACCTGGTAGCCAGGGTTCTCAGTGTAAGCTAACAGATGGACAACCTGAGCTTTCACACTTCTACCTCCACATGAATTGCTTGGCATGAGCTTCTAAGCCTACGATGCTGTGAGCCTGAGCCTTGGTCTCAGGAGATTCACCCAGGTTAGAACTGCCATGCTGGGTGGCCCCTTGGGAAATAGGCTGGCAGGCTGCCCCCAGGCAAGGCATGCCCTGCTCTGATGCTCAGGTGCCTGGGCAAGTGTGAGCCTTCTACTCCCAGAGGTCTCTCTCTATAAGTGGGATAGACAGCGCTCCACCATGCTCTGTGCCACTGCTGCATGTTCCCCATTTCCATGGAGGTACAAACTAAACATATGTAGACCCATCAAAAACTCCAGAAGAATGCAAACAGATTTGTGGGTGACAGATGATGGGAGGAGAGAGACATTTTAAGTCAATATCAGATGATATATGCACTCTCAGTCTGCAAATATGAAACAGACAGCTCTCCTGAAAACATTTATTCTTTTCCTTTCTGCAGAGGATTATTGGGCTGAAGAGAACAGGATTCTGACTCAGCACAGCACTTCTAGCTTTTACATAACTTTTCTTAAGGAAGCACAAAATGATGTAAATGAGAATTGAAATTATATCATGAAAATAAATGAGATAGGTACTTGAAATTGTATTTTAAAAATATAATAATATAGATCATAGAAAAATGTTAAAAATAAAAAAAATCAAGACTATTTCCAGTAGAAGATAGATATGAGGAAACTGGGTATGTTACATGGAAATTTGGAAGGAATCTTTAATGCCTGAGAAAAAATTCACATTTCTTCTCTGGGAACTAAGCATCCTCAAAGTACAGATAAAAGGTCTAGCCTAAGAGAGCTCTCCTCACACAAGGGCTAAGTCAATGAGAGAAAGAGAGATTTGTAAATAACTAGTTTGAAAGTAGAAAATATACTCCAGACTTTTGAAAATGTTAGCATTTATAGAACATTCTGAAGTCACATCTTTAAAAATGAATTGTCAGCCAATAAATTGCATCATCCAATTTGTTCTTATTCTAGAAAAAATAGTTGACACTAATTATCTATTAAATGTCAGGTACTACACTAGATATTGATCATTATCCCATTAATGCCTCATCACAACCATAAAAGACAGTGAATTGGTATCTACATTTTACCAATGGGAAATCTGAGGCTTAAGAAGTTACTTGACCAAGGTCACACAACAAAATGATTAACTGATATTTTAACCTTGCCTTTTTCCACTAGGCCATGCAGCCTAATGGATTCAATACCAATATAAACACTAATTGTTTTAAGCCTGTAGTGGTTCTGAACCGTAACTTAACAGAAATTTATCCTTGCAGGGAGGAGGGGCATAGATTGGAAAGTACAGAATATTAGGAGTCCTTTGACCTAAGCTCTTAAAGAACCACCTGTTTCTTCTCTCTCCCATGCTTGGCTCCTGATTCTTGATCATCAAAGACCTTAGTGATTGTCAAAGACCTTAGTAAGAACTAGCTAGAGCTGTACTTTCACCTTGACACACTTCAGTTCCTCTCACCCACTCCACTCAACACTTCAGTCTCTAATCTTGCAATTAGCCCTTATCATGCAATGTCCTTGAACTCTCATTCATCTGCCAGTATATGGATGGTCCATTTCTCAAACATTCAAGAGTCTCTAATGGCAAAGGCAAAGGTCATATTGTGCACTTTTCTGATTCCTTCCCCATCTCTGAACAAAGTAGTTTCCATAGGGCAGGTGTGGGGTGATGATCCCCCCTCAGTCCCTTTTCCCTCTGCATTTTGCACACTACATGGTGCAGACACCTTGGGCATAAACAGAGCACTGTGCCAAGAGCCAGTCAAGGAAATGGCACTGAGCATACTTACCTGTGTAGAAAATTTTTCATTTAGTGCTCCCTGTTTTACTGTATCCTCACAGTCTTTCCTGGGTGCCTTGAGGCCCGAAACTTAGCTGCCTCCCTCAGCCTCATCAGAGAGCTTCCTCTCCCACTCAGCTGAGAAGATGGGGCCCAGGTGATATAAAGTTTCTAATCCTCCTTTCCACCCTCAAATCACAGTTACAAAAATCCTTTTCCTCTTGAGACACAGCATCCACCTTACTTGATAAAATACCTAAAGTCAGAGCCTTGGGAAACACACACTCTGGGGAATAAGGTGAGGTTAGTACAAAGTAGTGTTTAAAATGTGGAAGCTGTAGTCAGAATTCTGGGCTCACATAATTCTGACTACAGAGTTCTTGGCCACACCATTTACTACCTATGTTACTTAATGCATTTATTTACTATTTTGCCTCAGTTTTTTCACCTGTAAAATGGTGTAACAATAATTCATACCTCAGAGGGTTTTGTGGGAATTGAGTTTATATGAGTTTATACCTACAGAGTGCTTATGCCAGTGTCCAGCATAATGGGTGCTCAGAACAGATTAGCTGCCATCATTAGCTTCTATCATATCAATGATTCTCCTTAGTCTTTGTTTTTACCCATCAGGCTCCAGGCTCTAGCATTTACACCATTGCCTCTGCTCACCTGTTTTTAAGCTCTTGCTTTGGCTTTTGTTTTCATGACACTTAAGCTTCTTGCCACCTCCCCTTACTTTTTTAAATTCTTTTTGTTCCTGTTCCCAAAAGTGAGTGTATTAGTTTCCAAAACCTGATGAAACAAATTACCACAACCAGGATTGGTTCAAACAGGATTTTATTGTCTCACAGTTCTGGAAGCCAGGCGTCCCACTCCACAGTGTCAGCAGGGCTCTGTGCACTGCTGTATGTTCCACAGAAGTGCAAGCTGAACACCTGTAGACCCATCAAGACTCAGAAAAGCAAAGACAGAAGCTCTGGGGGAGAATCCACTCCTTGCCTCCTTCAGCCTCTCATGGGCGCCAGCATTCCTTGGGGTTCCTTGCCTTGTGATAACATCACTCCAATCTCTGTCTCTGTCATTATATTACCTTCTCAGTGTTCATATCTAATCTCCCTCTGCCTCTCTCTTATAAGGACACTGGTTATGACATTTAGGGACCACCTGGATAATTGAGGATAATCTCCCTATCTCAAGATCCTTAACAAAATCACAAATGCAAAGACTCTTTTTCCAAAAAGGTAACAGTGGCAGGTTCTGGGAATTAGAATGTGGACAGATATTTGGCAGCCATTATCAGCCTACCACAGCGGGCATTTTCCAAAGTTTTGATTTTGGCCTTTTCTTCTCTCCATCCTGTCCATCCTTGGGGGATCTTATGCACTCCATATCTGCATCTGTAATCTCTATGTGATCAGCTCCCCAAGTCACGCCTCCCACTTTACTCTGTCTCCTAAACATCAAGCCTACGTTTCCTGCTTGGTCTGAGTTTTCTCTCAAGAAACTTGATGAGTCCATGGAACCACAATAAATGACTCATATTTTAATAAATAAAAATCAAAGCTCAGATTTTCTTTAAGGCTCTCAAATATTTTCTTTACTCCTCAAAAATCCTACCTAAAAAGTGAGAATTTTTCTGAATAACATAAAATTCTCAGGTGTTCTTTTTCTCTGGCCCACTTCCAAGGTGCACTATTTCTGGCTTCACTGCACAGTTAGCAGTGTGCCTGTGTAAAAATGACTTGCTTTCATCCAAATGTCATTTCTGTGATTCAGAAGGACTCTATGCCACAGGAACATTTGTCGTTCTGTCAATGTTTTACAACTTGCAGCAATGCTGTCTATGTGTTACATTACTCTTCTTGTCATTTCTTAGGTAAATTACTTTTCAAAACACCGAAAAACTATGTTTTGAATGTCACCACCACACACAAAACATAAGACTCATCTATTCTTAATTAAGGAGAAAAAAAAACCTTGTACAAGGGAGTATTTATTTCTAGTTTCCTCTTTAACTACAAAGTGAAGGGTAAATCCAGTGCTTCACCTTCTTAGAACACTGACCAGAAGAAAGATGGGAACTCTTTTGGTTACTCTCCCATCTGAATTTATTTTCCCAAACTTTCTGGAGCTTTTCTAATATCCTCTCTTATTTGGCTCAAATAACACTTTATAAAATGTTAACAAAATAGACTGATACCCTGCCGCATCTGAGGGAGGAAGAAGCTCAAACACACAGTAATACATGCAGAAACGGAAGCACCTCATCTGACATCAGCTTAGGCATGTTCCTATGGGGGCGGAGACGGGGGGCAGAATTTGTGCTATCTTAGTTAAGTGAGCTCAGGTGGACCCAGAGAAAACAGGTTTGGAGGGGCTTTGAGCATCAGAACTGTTGAGTAACTGGGGGTAGGTGCATTCCTGAGAGTGGCATGAGCTCTCACCCACGTAGGACCCCCCACCCTGGAGACCTAAAGATAAGGTGTCACTTAGTCTCGGTAGGGCTGATGAGATGATTTGCTACTGCCCAACCATCCTCCACCACACCAGGTCCTTGGCCCTGCCCTGCTTCCTTTTATTTCTCTTCTCACTTTGTGTCAGGCTATTTGACAGATTAGCATCAGCATGTCACAAAAATCTGGCAGTACCAACACATCAAAGCCAGAAAGAACTTTCTGCCAAGATGTTGTCATTTGGAATTTTGTTACAATTATGTCTAAAGCCACATTAACTGAGCGTTTAAGTGCTTTGAAAAAAAAACCCCAAAATGCTAAAGCAGAATTTATAGATCAGAAAGGGTAAGAGCCTGTAAGAATGTTTGACCAGCATTACTTAAATTCAAATAAAGTGCTGCAGTTAGATTCTTGGTACTTTCTTGCCTTCAAATCCTCCCCTAGACTCTTCACAGACTTTCTGTAACTTAATTCTTTCCTGCTGCTGAGGCTGAGCGAGAGTCTCTCTTTTATTCCTCCTGCTACCGAATTCTATTAGAAGGACTTCATTTCAGGAAACCGCAGTGGCAGAGTAGATTATGGCCCCTGATTCATATTTCATCCATTCTCTCTGCCGCATGACTTGTTTGTACTTCCCAATAGAGAGAGAAAATATATTCCCTGCCCCACTGGTTTTGGACTTGGCCATCATGACTTGCTTTTGCCAAAGGATGTTAGCAAACAGATGAAAACAGAAATGTGCTTGTGTGGTTTCGGCTTGTTTCTCTTTTGCTTCTGCTATTATCATAAAAAGCACGTGTCCCAACTAGCCGTGGGTCCCAGGAGACACAAGAACAAACTCAAACCTGATCTGCAACCTGGACCAAGCCTCATTCATACCAGTCAATATCAGGCAAACAACAGCTGCTTGAAAAGCTCCTGAATGAAAAGACAATCGTTTCTGGGTGTGAACCACTGAGATTTGGGGTTGTTGGTTCACAGCAAAGACTTGATGAACACAGCCCCAATAACAGTCTCTGAAAGGCAAAAAGGAAACAGTGCTGGTGCTTACAGTTTAATCCTAAGTAGTGAGTTCCTTTAAAAAAAATAAAATCGTCCTTCTTGTCTGAAATGCTCTCTTTCATAGCTCTAATCTAATACATTCTTCTAAGATCAGCTCACCCATCACCCTTCTGGAGAAATCCCATTATTGCCAACTCCCAACTCTACCAAGCATGCCCAGAACCCTCAGCTCACATGTCCCTCCCCTGCACTCTGTTAGCACCTGGTACATACCTACACCAAGACCTACTCACCTGAATTGTAACTGTCTGCATATCTGTCCCCTGAATGCAGGGCCAGGAGTGTGTCTTATTTCATGCCTATCACAATGCCTAGCTCACAGCAGACACTAATGTAAACAGTTCTAGAAAGAAATGGAGGGAGGTGCGGGTGGCAGGGAGTGGGCAGGACAGGTACCAAAGTACAGTCGGCCCTCCTTATCTGCAGGTCTCATGTCTGTGGATTAAACCAACCTTGGATAGAAAATATTCAGAAAAAAAAAACCTACAACTAAACCAATAATAATAAAGGAAAATAAAATTTAAAATATAGTATAACAACTATTTACATAGCATTTACATTGCATTGGGTATTATAAGTAATCTAGGTTGCAGTTGGTGGCTCACACCTGTAATCTCAGTACTTTGGGAGGCCAAGGTGGGCAGATCACGAGGTCAAGAGATCAAGACCATTCTGACCAACATGGTAAAACCCGTCCCTACTAAAATTACAAAAAAAAATTACCTGGGTGTGATAACACACACCTGTAGTCCCAGCTATTTGGGAGGCTGAGGCAGGAGGATCACTTGAACCAGGAGGTGGAGGTTGCAGTGAGCCAAGATCACGCCACTGCACTCCAGTCTTGTGACAAAGAGAGACTCTAAGAGAGGGGATGGGAGGGGAGGGGAGGGGAGGGAAGAAAGAAAGAGAGAGAGAGAGAGAGAAAGAAAGAGAGTAAGGACAGAAGGAAGGAAGGAAGGAAGGAAGGAAGGGAGGGAGGGAGGGAGGGAGGGAGGAAGGGAAGGAGGGAAGGAGGGAAGGAAGGAAGGAAATCTAGAGATTATTTAAAGTATATGGAAGGATGCACATAGGTACACTTTGCCATTTCATAGAAGGGACTTGAGCATTTTGGTATCTGGGGCAGGGTGGGAGGTGGTTATCCAGAAACTAATCTGGTCTAGTGATACCTAGGGAAGACTATAGGTAACTAAACTCGAATATTCTCAAATGCCAGACTTTCATTGCCTTGATTTTGTTTGGAGAGTGTTCAGTCCCTGGGATGTTAGCTGAGAACTTGGAAGAGCGGGTGAGTAAGGGGAAGTGGTCAATGAAGTCAATCTTGAATAGCTTGGCCTTCCTACTCTCCTTTCCTCACCCCTACAAGCTCATCTACAGTGAAAATAACCTGAGATTTTTTTAATTCACAAAGACCGATTTAAAACTCTTTAAATGTTGTAGTATATAGTCAAAGGAAATGAAACTAGTATGTCCAAGACATATCAGTACTCCATGGTCACTGCAGCTTTAGACACAATACAGCCAAAATACAGCCATGATGTGGAATCTAAGTATCTATCAATGGAAAAATTGATAAAGAAAATGTAGTGGATATATCCAAAGACATACTATTCACCCTTAAAAAAAAAAAAAAAGGAAATCCTGTTATTTGTGACAATATCAATGAACCTGGAGGCCATTACATTAAGTAAAATAAGCCAGGTAGAGGAAAACAAATGCCACATAATCTCAGTTATTTGTGGAATTTTGAACTCATAGCAGCAGAGAGAGTAGAATGGTGGCTACCAGGAGCTGGGGGAGAGGAGCTCAGTTGTGGAGATGTTGGTCAAAGGATACATAATTCATTTAGACAGGAGAAATAAGTTCTGGGAATCTATTATACAAAATAGTAGGCATACTTAATAACAAGATATTATATTTTTAAGAATCACTAAGAGAGTAATTTTAAGTGTTCTCACCACAAAAATTGATAAGTATGTGATATAATGTATGTATTAATTGGCTTGATTTAGTGAACCTTCATTCACTGCTGGTGGGATACAAAATGGTATGGCCACTTTGGAAGACAGTTTGGCAGTTTCTTACAAACTAAACATACTCTTGCCATACAACCCAGCAATCATGTTCCTTCGTATTTACCCAAGTGAGATGAAAATTTATTTTCACACAGAAATCTGCACATGAATGTTTATAGCAGCTTTATTAATAATTTCCAAAACTTAGAAACAACCAAGATGTCCTTCAGTAGGTAAATGGGCAAATAAACTGTGGTACATTCAGACAATGGAATATTATTAAGCATTAAAACAGAAAGAACTATCAAGCCATGAAAAGACATGTGGGAGCTTCAAGTGTCCATTTACTTACCTTAAATGTTCAAGAACCATTACTAAGTGAAAGAAGCCAATCTGAAAAGACTACATATTACATAATTCCAACCATATGGCATTCTAGAAAAGGGAAAACTACAGAGACAGTAAAAAGATCAGTGGTTGCCAGAAGGAAAGAAGGAAAGAGGGAGGAATACGCAGAGCACAAGGGATGTTTAGGGCAATAAAACTACTCTGTTTAATGCTATAATGGTACACACACATTTTTATAAATTTGTCAAAACCCACAAAATATACAACACCAAGAGTGAACGCTAATACACACTATGAATTCTGGGTGATGATGTGTTGATATAGGTTCATCAATTGTAATAATTGTACCACTCTGGTGTGGAAAGGTGACAAAGGAGGAGGCTATGCATGTATAGGGGCAAGAGATCCATAAGAACTTTCTGTACTTTGCAGTCACTTTTGTTGTGAACCTAAAACTGCTCTAAAAAATGTTTTAATAAGATGCTATTCACTGCTAGTAAAAAACATATGAAAATGGGGGCTCTTAGACATGGCTACCTCACCATTTGCAATCAGATCATTTGAAAAAACTAAAACTTTCATACCCAAATAAGAAGGTTTCTCTCTCAGGTATTTAATATACTTCGAATTGCAACTAAACATTATTTCTTACTACTTAAAAACAGGATCATCTCCTTGGACCCAATAATGCCACTTCTAGGAAGTTATCTCAAGAAAATAAGACATACTAAGAATTATGTAAGAAAATGTTCCATTCAAAATTTTTTATAACATAGGGAAGCAATAGAGAGATGGACTTTAGTGTTGAATGGATATTGGTGCATATTCTGCGTCTATCTTTTAGCAGCTGTGGAACTTCTGATGAGTTATAATTGAGTTAATATGTGAGCTTCAATTTCTTCTTTTACAAAATGGGAGTTTAAATTCATAGTTCAAAGATTTATAAAAGGGCTAAAAATTTATATGTATTCACATAGCATGGTGCCTGACATAATAAATAGTACTTAGTATCATAATTATAATGAATAATACTGACATTATAACTATAATAAGTATTATGTTTATAGTAATATTAGACACTAGAAAAATAACTCTTAATAGAGCAATAGTTAAATACATTATGGTCCATTGATAAGTTAGAATGCTATATAGCAAACATGCTGGTGAAAATGGATTTTATTATATGAAAAAGTATTTATTCTTTAAATTCGTTAATTCTTCCATTTATTTATTCAGTCAATCCTTACTGATTATCTTTGTCATTTGAACATGGATTTATGAGGATATAGAACATTAAGTGTTAAGGCTGAAAGAAATGAATTTCAAGGTGTTCATTTCCCCCAGTCTGGGCCTCATTTTCCTCATTTGTAAACTGAAAGGCTGGAGATGATCCCTGTCCTGGTGATGTTTTGTTGGCCTCTACCTGCCTCAAATCCATTCTCCACCTGTTCTGTGTCCTGGCAAGGTGACTCCTTCATCACCTGGGCTCCCACACAGGCTTCCAGTTGGCCTCAGCCAATGCAGGCACAGGAAGGAGCTAAAGGCTGGGAGGAAAAAGACGCTGAGTGACTTCTTCCCTGCTCCCTTCCTCTGTCAGCACTTGTGAGGGCCCTCGCCATTTGGAAAGTCCTCTTCAAGGTCTACTCCTGTTGGGTAGCCCCTTTCCTGTGGCTCCTGCTCTTGCGTGGCTCTAATACTGCCCTTGCCTCTTGAGGCATGTTTTATAGAGGCTCCTCAAGCTTGTTAGATCCTGAGTGCTTCACCGTCTTTTGTTAATTTCCATAACCCAGCCACTCCTTTGTAGCATAAGAAGCTTCTTTATTTAAATCTGTTTATTTGTTGGAATTCTGTTTCCTAACTGAACCGTGACTGTGAGAGTCTTGGAAATCCACCGCTTTCCATTTTAACACTTAGTGGTTCTACATCCTATAAATCAACAAGAACATACTGAAAACTTCCTTGGAAGGTTCTCAAATACATCACATTTACTACCATTTACCTTTATTTCCCAAGATTTTCTCATTTTGTGTCAATTTGGATCATCTTTTTTCCCTCCCTGCTCCGAATGCTAATCTAAATCCTGAAATTCTCACTTTGTCTCACCCTGTGATACTTAATTTATCCTAAATCTTTCTACTCTCACTAAGGGAAATACTTAAAGAGCAGATACTGATTTCCTGTCACCTCACAGAAGTGCAAGGGTTTTCCTTACGTTCTGTGGACTTTGGCACAATGTAGCCCACCTTGACCTCTCACAGTCAGACATAAACTCTTTATCATCACAACAGGAAATTCTCACAGGTGATATTTAAGGATGTGAACTACATAGTAGGCAATTATAAGTTTATGGTGGAAACCATCATTCTCAGCAAACAGACAGAAGAACAGAAAACCAAACACCACATGTTCTCACTCATAGGGGGTGCTGAACAATGAGAACACAGGGACAATGGGAGAGGAACATCATACACAGGGGCCTATTGGGGGCTGGGGGCTAGGGGAGGGATAGCAGAGGGTAGGGGGATTCGGGAGGGATAGCATTAGAGAAATACCTAATGTAGATGACAGGGCGATGGATGCAGCAAACCACCATGGCACGTGTATACCTATGTAACAAACCTGCACGTTCTTCACGTGTACCCCCCACCACTTAAAGTACGATAAATAAACACATTTTTTTAAAGTGAGTAAAACACATTGCGTGAACACAGAAAAAAAAAAGTAGTACCTTGGGGAAAAGGTTCTTTCTGGGATCTTCAACTATTTGCTGATTTATTCATTTAATAAATATTTGTCAAGAACGTTCTCTGTGACAAACACTGAGGATTCAGAAATTGAAAGACAGAATCCTTGCACTCATGAGCTCACGGACAGAGGCATTCCCCAGTACTAAAGCAGCAAAGGCAAGGACAGCTAATGCACTATGCAGGAGGACATGACATCAATACTTCCGGGTTTTAGAAAGAAAAAAAAGAAAGAAACCCAAGGTCATTTGATTTCTCCTTTAGGAGCAAGTGAGGCATCTCTGGTTTTCCTAAAACAAATTTAACTATTTGGCAGTTTTCATAAGAGAGAAGCATGGTCAAATATTATCACACCCTAGGTAGTCAACAAAAACAGCTGAGTAGAAACTAGGTATCTATTTCACATGGCAAAATCCACGCGTCATGAAAAAGTATACTCTGCAATCCTAAATTTCAGTGAAACCACTTATTAAATGAGATCACCAAGTGAGCTGCTTAAATATCTTAGGAATATTATTTCTTAAGATCCTTAGACTCAATTTTGCAGCTTATCTTGGCAGTCAAAAAAGTGCTTCTAGAAGTGAAACATGAAATGGTTTACTACCAGAAACCTGAAATGATAAGACTAACCTCCTAAGGGAACACTGCTTTGCTTTATATAGGATTTTGGTCACTTAGGCAAGTGAGCAAAATGTAGTTTAACTTTTTCTTTTTTTTCTTTTTTTTTTTTTTTTTTACAGAGTAATCTATTGCCACCAACAACTACTGAGCCCTACCCCTGAGAGGCGCAAAGACAGAAACAAGGATGATAAAGGCAGAATCTATGTCTATGAGAGGAGATCATTCTTGCCAGAAAGAAAGTTGTACAGAAGTGGCTCTAACAGAAGGAGATGTCAATGATGCACAAGGTGGACTATGTAACCTCCAAGGGGAAAAAGGGGTCAACACATTTTTTTCGGTAAAGAGCCAGATAGTAATTTATGTTGGGCTTTGTGGGCCGTATGGTCTCTGCTGCAGCTACTCAACTCTGCTATTGTACACCCAAAAGCAGCCAGAGACAATACATAAATGAGTGAGTGTGACTGAGTTCTAATAAAACATAAAACCAAGCAATGCACTGGATTTGGCCTGTGGGCTGTAGTTTGCTGGCCTCTGACTTACAGGGTTTGGGGAAAGGCTATGAGGGAAGGCTTCACAAAGAGAGTGGTGGGTATTGTCACTAAGCCTCATCGCTGGGTAAATTTCTCATAGGCAGAGACGGAGGAGAAAAGCATGTCCTGTGGTGAAGGTTCAGGTATGAAGGAACACAGCTCATTCATGAAAAGAAAAAGTGTCCTTTTTCAATTATGTTTAAGACCCGTAAGCAGTAACTGGCTGTTGAGATTGAAAGCAATGATCTTGACAACTTACTTTTGTATGAAATTTTTAAATTTTTAGGGAATTCCTGAAGAAAACTCACTTATATGCTGCACTGGATGAGGTCTCCATGCTAAGACAGTGGGGAATCACTTAAGATATGTGAGCAAGGTGGCAGGGAAGGGCAGGCCTGGGGGGGTTGCATAATCAGAGCAAAGGTTTAAGAATACTGTTCTACTTCAACTGGAGCAATAAATCAGGGTAACAGTCATAGAAGCCTGGATCAGAGCAGTGGAAGTGGAGATACAAATAGATTAAAAGATAGTTTGAAAGTAGACTCTGTAGTATTTGATAACTTATTTGATGTTTAGTGGTAAATGAGAGGGAAAGAATAAAAATTGACTTTGGATCTAAGGACAGTAATAGAAATAAGAACACCGATGGAATATTTTGGTAGGCGAGATGTTAAGTTCAGCTTTGTGGCTCCCCTGGGACATCCAAACAAAAACGTTCACCTAGTACTGCCAGAAATAAAGGTATGCAGCTTGGAAATGCATCTAGCTGGAGTTCTTTGCCTAGTGATGAATGCTAAAGGTTTGAGAGAGGCTGCGATTTCTGAAGAAGAGACAAGAAATCTCAGATAAAATATTGAGAGAACTTCTGCCAGCAACCAAAAGAAGAGTAACCAAAGTCACAGGAAAAGTTAGCATGTATCAATGGTTTACTATGTGCCAAGCATTGCTCTAAGAGTGATGAATATATTAATTCATGTGATCACTACATCAACCATACGTAGTCCAGGCACATTCTTTATCCTCCTTTTACAGATGAGAAAATTGAGTTACAGAGATAGTGTGTAACTTACCAAAGGTCATGTTTATGAGGCACAGTCTAGCTTTGAACCCAAAGAGCCTGGCCATCAATACTGCTCTCAGCAGGAGAAGGGAGTCCACTGGACTGAATGCTAAAGGAAGGTCAGAGAAATTGAGAACAGAGAAGAACAAGCTATAAAGTGGACTGAGACAGAAACGGGTATCAGAACACAAGAAGCTGGAAAATGAGAAGATGGGGTGGTAAACAGAGGAAGCACTGACAGTGAATCCAATACACTGAATTCCAGTTGTGTGGCAGACAGAATAATGGCTCTGCTAAAATGTCCAACTCTTAATCTCTGGAACCTGTGAATATGTCACCTTACATGGCACTAACAGGGACTCTGCAGATTTGATTAAGGACTTAAGGACTTCGAAATGGAGAGATTATTCTGAGACATCCAAAAGGAAGGGGGGCAGTCTAATCACATGAATCCTCAAAAGCAGAGAAACTTTGGTGGCTTGGATCAGAGAGATGTTATATTGCTGGCTTCAAACATGAAAGAGGGGCCAGGAATCTAGGAATATGGCAGTGCTAGAAGCTGAAAAAGGCACTGAGGCTGGGCCTGGTGGCTCACGCCTATAATCCCAGCACTTTGGGACGCTCAGGCTGGCAGATCACCTGAGGTCAGGAGTTTGAGATCAGCCTGGCCAAGATGGTGAAACCCCATCTCTACTAAAAATAATAAATTTGGTTTAGTATGGTTGCGTGCACCTGTAATCCCAGCTACTTGGGAGGTTGAGGTGTGATACTCAGGAGGCTGAGGTGGGATAATCACTTGAACCCAGGAGGCAGAGGTAGCAGTGAGCCAAGATCACGCAACTGCACTCCAGCCTGGGTGATAGAGCAAGACTCTGTCTCAAAAAACAAAGGCAGTGAAAGATTCTCCCCCAGAGCCTCCAGAAAGACAGACCAGCTAACACGTTGATTTTGGCCCAGTGAGACCTGTACCAAATATCTAACTCACAGAAATGTAAGATAAATTGGTGACATTTTAAGCCACTGAGTATGTGGTAATTTGTTATAGAAGCAATAAAAACAAATACAGGCCCCCATCTCTCCTTAATCTGATGAATAGTCTAAAAAATACCCCTGGTCCATCAGCTTAACCCAGGTCACAGCCATTGATAGGCCTTCCCCAGAGTCGGCATGGCCTCCGAGGCAGTGGTCATGGGGGCCCTGTAGAGGAGGGAGACTGTGAGGGTGGCCCTGTCTGAATTTTCTTAATTGATATTTAATTCTCTTAACTGACCATAAGACAAATGTTAATCAGAGAAGTCTAAAAATTCATCAGAACTAACTTCAGAATGCAAGCCACTAATTATTTACTGACTACAGTTCTATGCTAACAATGGTGCAATTAGATCTTTAGCCACACAATGTGCCTCTATAGACTCTTGGTTTAACAAATGTTTGAAAAACAGAAACAACATGACATTAAATTGCATGAACTTTAAAATGTAACTTTTTAACCAAATTTACAATGATTAATTCATAGAACCCATATATGTTATTTATGTGATTTGAGTTATAAAGCTGATCTTGACTAATTTCAGCACTGACTTAATTACATTTCTGATATGGTTATTAATGAAAATCCCTCTAGAGGTCAACTGTTATATTTTAAGGCCCACTTGAAATGCCTTAAAATATTTAAAAATTGTGTTCCATTTTCCTTATTTAAAATAGTTTATTTTATTTAGCAAAAGGATTTGAGATAGCTCAAAACAGCACATATCCACACTTTCATTCCATATGATCTTTTAAAAGTTGTTTTGTTGTCAGATATGGTGGCTCACACCTGTAATCCCAGCACTTTGGGAGGCCGAGGTGGGCAAATCACTTGAGGTCAGGAGTTCAAGACCAGCCTGACCAACATGGAGAAACTCTGTCTCTACTAAAAAAATACAAAATTAACTGAGCATGATGGCAGGTACCTGTAATCCCAGCTACTAAGGAGGCTGAAGCAGGAGAATCATTTGAACCCAGGAGGTGGAGGTTGTGGTGAGCCAAGATCGTGCCATTGAACAACAGCCTGGGCAACAAGAGTGAAACTCCATCTCAAAAAATAAAAATAAATAAATAGTGAAAATAAAAGTTGTTTTGTAAGCATTGTTTCCTACTGCTGAAAGTCTGTCTCTAAAGTCAAATTTCAATATATTGAGTCAAGTGGCAGAGAGCATTGTGAATAGTGTAAGCCTACACTACCACATTTTGCCAGTACCTAACTTAGTAAATGTGGAACAAGATGATCAGGTATCATTAAAAATGAGGCGGGAAGGAGAAAATAAACATGTCATTACTATTGTTTTTATGTACCTACCTACAAGAGGCCACTGATCCCAAAATTCATTGGTATTAAATACTGTAGCAGTAGGCTATCTCTCTCTTAAACTAGAGGTCAGTAAGCAATGGCTCCTGGGCCAAATCTGGCCCACCATCTATTTTTGTAAATAAAGTTTTATTGAAACACAGATACATTTGTTTACTACCATCTATGGCTTCTTTTGCACTATAACAGAGTTAGCCATGACAGTAACCTTACAGCCTTTAAGGTTGAAAATATTTACTATCTGATCTTTAAAGAAATTCTCCTATGTCACTCTTAGATAATAGGTGTTACAGTATTTGGAAAACATGACTTGGGTATTGAGAGCTACTGAAGTAAACTCTCTCTCAAATGTTTTATAGACTGTATTTGTTATCTGAAATTTTAGACCTTACTGGCCTGAAATTCATAGACTTTTGTACTTATTGCCTCTTTTATTTTGTAAGACATGGCAAAATACTTGTGTAGCAGGTTGGCTTTTCCATAAATGAATGTGGTAGTTAGGGGCACAACAGGGAATCAACAGAGAAGAGCATAAAAAGATCTTCAGCCAGGTGTGGTAGCTCATGCCTGTAATCTCAGCACTTTGGGAGCCAAGGCAGACAGTTCACCTGAGGTCAGGAGTTCAAGTCCAGCCTGGCCAACATGGAAAAACCCTGTCTCTACTAAAAAATACAAAAGTTAGCCAGGCATAGTGGCAGGCGCCTGTAATCCCAGCTACTCAGGAGGCTGAGGAAGAAAATTGCTTGAACTTGGGAGGTAAAGGTTGCAGTGAGCCAAGATCATGCCACTACACTCTAGCCTGGGCAACAGAATGAGACTCCATCTCAAACACACACACACACACACACACACACACACACACACACACACACACACACACACACCGAACTCCAGAAGACGGCCAAAGGCTCACATCATCTAGTAGGTAGAGATATATCATAGTACATCATTCATGGAGATGAAGCTGAACTGCATGTAGGGTAATAACTCTTACTGAGATATCATGGTTAAAAACATGGACTCAGGAGACAGACTGCATGAGTTCAAGTCCTGCCTCCACTACTACCAACTATATGTTTTTAATTAACCTCTAGAGGTCTCAGTTTTTTAATCTACAAAATAAAGATGATAATATCATCTACCTCATAGGATAGAGCAGACTTAGGCATATAGCAAAGGCCATAAAAGATGTTGGTCATTCACAATTATATATTAACAGTGTTACTGAGAAACATTAATGGTTAAGAGTGTAGGCTCTGAAATTGGCCTATGTAGCTGCACAGGTATTCTGGTTCCACTCCTTTCAAGTAGTATGACTTTGGACAAGTAAGTAACTTGATCTAACTATGGGATTAATAGTAATATTTACCCCATAGGGTTGGTTTGAGGTTTCTATGAGTTAATACATTTAGTAATGCCTGGTACAGAGCTATCAGTAAATAACTCAATAAACATTAGCTATTTTTGCTATTATCAGTATTGGTATTATTATCATTACTAACATTTTTGTTATTGTGCCTCAGGCCTGATGTTCCACACTATGAGGTCAATATTCCTGTCAATACCACTTTAAGAATAAAGCAATTTAGGCACAGGGCAGTTAAGTAACTGGTTCCATGTATTGAGTTGTAAGTAAAGGAACTGAAATTTGAGTCTTTCAAAAGGCAGGATTAGGAGACCTTTGGACTTGCATCATAAGAGAAGCAAATTTCTTCAAAGAAAACAGCCTGATTAAGAAACAGCATTATGTATTAAATAACAGTTTCCATGACAACTGCTTTTCTCTCTTTTACAGAATTGTGTTTGATTATAAAAACTCTACAAGTACAGGATGTTAAGAGTTGGGAGAAAGCTCACTGATCATCTACTCCAACACCCTCATTTTCCAGATGAGGAAACTGGGGTTGAGAACAGTGCAATGATTGGCTCAAGATCATAGAACAATTTCAGCAGCGGAGTAAAAATGAAATTCAGATCTGGCCTCAACCAAATACCATCACAATCCACGGCTAAGTCTTAATGGAAAAACCTAAATGAAAATCCTATTACATTATGGTTTATTTGTTATCAAATAGTGGAGAATTTGAGAAGCAAATTCTTGGAGCATATTCTTTAAATAAACTCTGAAGAACAGGCATCCATGTTCACAAAATCTGGCCCCATCTAAGAGTACACTAGACAGAAATATGCATTGGTGTGGGGCTATGAAGAGGGGGATATTAGAGCCAATGGTCCATGCATAAATATCTTCAAAGATGCCCTCATAGCACAAAGAACTGACTAAAAGTTGCACTCGCCATATAGGCATCTTTAGTGAAGTCTTGCATATGGGCAACAACAATGAGGACCCAGTGGCGGTGACCTTAACTTGCCCTTCTCACATAATCAAATCATCAGGAAGACAAGTGATCAAGCCATTAAAAAACATATAAAAGGTAGGTTGGCACAGTGGCTCACACCTGTAATCCCAGCCCTTTGGGAGGCTAAGGCAGGCAGATCACAAGGTCAAGAGATCAAGACCATCCCAGCCAACATGGTGAAACCCGTCTCTACTTAAAACACAAAAATTAGCTGGGCATGGTGGCATGCACCTGCAGTCCCAGCTATTTGGGAGGCTGAGGCAGGAGAATCGCTTGAACCCAGGAGGCAGAGGTTGTAGTGAGCTGAGATTGTGCCACTGTACTCCAGCCTGGAGACAAAGCAAGACTCCATCTCAAACAAATATACATATACATATGAAAGGTAGAAGCGGTGATTGATGCTGCTGTTTGGATTTAAAGTGAGAATTAGAATGAAGTTCTAATGCTTGTGATTTTATTATTTTATAAATTAACTTTGCAGCATTCCAACACTATATTTTCTGCATTGTAATATACTGATTAAGAAAAGATTCTAGAGCCAGGCTCTCTGACTTTAAGTCTGGACTTGCTCTGTGACCTTGAATGAGACACCTCAATGCTTCAATCTCCTCATCTGTCAAATGAGGATAAAGACAATATCTACCTCATAAGTTATTATGAAGATTAAATGAATCACATGCTTAGGAAGGCATGTGTCTCTAACAAACACTCAATAAACACTAGCTATTGTTGTAAATAGCTATTACTACCACTGCTAATATGAAACATGACCTGGAGAATATAATTTCATCCTTCCAGAAAAACACAGATACCAGTCAGTATTTCCTGTTTTGTGACGTTCTTTAGGATCTGACCTCTAGTAACCCCCAGAATCATCTCTATTTATCTGTTCTGTCATGCCTCTTCCCCCATGCTACCCACTACTTCTTATAGCCATGCTAAACTACCCCTGCAGTGTGTGCTGTGCTATGTCACAGCTCCAAGAACATGTGTGTGCCATCCTCTCTAACTGGAGCGTGTTCTCATGCCCGCAAGCCCTGGTCCACTTTGGCAAATCCCATTCCTTCTTCAACAGCTCAACCCTCATCATTCTGGAGTGCCTTCCCCAACTCCTGAATAGATGAGGTTCTCCTCCCTCTGAACTTCAGTGAAATTTTACATACTTGTATTTTAACCTGCATCCCATTACTCTGTAATTGCCTATACAAAAACACACAAAAACAAACAAAGAAACTACTACCCTGGACTGTATTCTTTGATTGATATAAACCAAGTGTCTGACAATTAAAAAGCATTAAATAAATTTCTGTAGAAGGATGACACAAGAGGGGGATGCAGGAGTCAATCAACAGTTATTGAATGCCTACCATGTCTCTACCATTTTGCTTGATGCTAGGAATACAAGATAAACCAGAAATGATTGCTGCCTTCATTTTTGCTGGCCAGCAAAAATGTGTGTATATCTTTCTTTAAAGAATAAATAGAATACTTGGCTTTTAATTCATCTAGCATTAATTAAGCATTTACAATACACTGGGATAGGTGCTGAAATAGATGCAAAAGAGGAAGATCTGCTCTCGACCCTGAGTGTCTTCCAATTTTACAGAGACAATTAGATTTACAAATTCATATATATATATATATATATATATATAATTGCACATTAGGTTCTGGGGTACATGTGCAGAACACGCAGGATTTTTCATAGGTACATACATGGCAATGTGGTTTGTTGCCTCCATCCCTGTCACCTATATCTGGCATTTCTCCCCATGTTATCCCTCCCCAACTCCCTACCCCCTGCTGTCTCTCCCCAGTCCTCACCAACAGACCCCAGTGTGTGATGCTCCCCTCCCTGTGTCCATGTGTTCTCATTGTTCAACACCTGCCTATGAGTGAGAACATGCAGTGTTTGATTTTCTGTTCTCGTGTCAGTTTGCTGAGAATGATGGTTTCCAGATTCATCCATGTCCTTATAAAGGACACAAACTCATAGTTTTTTATGGCTGCATAGTATTCCATGGTGTATATGTATCACATTTTCCTTGTCCAGTCTATTCTCGACAGGCATTTGTGTTGGTTCCAGGTCTTTGCTATTGTAAACAGTGCTGCAATGAACATTCGTGTGCACGTGTCCTTATAATATAACGATTTGTAATGCTTTGGATATATACCCAGTAATGGGATTGCTGGGTCAAATGGAATTTCTATTTCTAGGTCCTTGAGGAATTGCAACACTGTCTTCCACATGGTTGAACTAATTTACACTCCCACCAACAGTGTAAAAGTGTTCCTATATCTCCACATCCTCTCCAACATCTGTTGTCTCCAGATTTTTTAATGATCGCCCTTCTAATTGGCGTGAGATGGTATCTCAACGTGGTTTTGATTTGCATTTATCTAATAATGAGTGATGATGAGCATTTTTTCATGTTTGTTGGCCTCATATATGTCTTCTTTTGAAAAGTGTCTGTTCATATCCTTTGCCCATTTTTGAATAGGCTTTTTTTCTTGTAAATCTGATTTAGTTCTTTGTAGATTTTGGATATAAGTCCTTTGTCAGATGGGTACATTGCGAAAATTTTTTCACATTCTGTTGGTTGCCAGTTCACTCCAATGAGTGATCCCATTTGTCTATTTTGGCTTTTGTTTCCAATGCTTTTGGTGTTTTAGTCATGAAGTCCTTGCCTATGCCTATGTCCTGAATGGTTTTGCCTAGATTTTCTTCTAGGGTTTTTATAGTGTTAGGTCTTATGTTTAAGTCTTTAATCCATCTCGAGTTAATTTTAGTGTAAGGTGTCAGGAAGGGGTCCAGTTTCTGCTTTCTGCACATGGCTAGTCAGTTTTCCCAACACCATTTATTAAACAGGGAATCATTTCCCCATTGCTTGTTTTTGTCAGGTTTGTCAAAGATCAGATAGTTGAAGATGTGTGGCATTGCCTCTGAGGCCTCTGTTCTGTTCCATTGGTCTATATCTCTGTTTTGGTACCAGAACCATGCTGTTTTGATTACTGTAGCTTTGTAGTATAGTTTGAAGTCAGGTAGTGTGATGCCTCCAGCTTTGTCATTTTTCCTTAGAATTGACTTGGCTCTGCGGGCTCTTTTGGTTCCATATGAAGTTTAAGGTGGTTTTTTCTGGATCTGTGAAGAGGGTTATAGGTAGCTTGATGGGGATAGCACTGAATCTATAAATTACTTTGGGAAGTATGGACATTTTCACAATACTGATTCTTCCTATCCATGAGCATGGAAGGTTTTTCCATCTGTTTGTGTCCTCTCTTATTTCGCTGAGCAGTGGTTTGTAGTTCTCCTTGAAGAGGTTCTTTACATCCTTTGTTAGTTGTTATTCCTAGCTATTTTATTCTCTTTGTGGCAATTGTGAATGGCAGTTCATTCTTGATTTGGCTTTCTTTAATTCTGTTATTGGTGTATAGGAATGCTTGTGATTTCTGCACACTGATTTTCTATCCTGAGACTTTGCTGAAGTTGCTTATCAGTTTCAGGAGATTTTGGGCTGAGACTGATGGAGTCTTCTAAATATACAATCATGTCATCTGCAAATAGAGACAATTTGACTTCCTCCTTTCCTAATTGAATACCCTTTATTTATTTTTCTTGCCTGATTGCTCTGGCCAGAACTTCCAATTCTATATTGAATAGCAGTGGTGAGAGAGGGCATCCTTGTCAGTGCCACATTTCAAAGGGAATGCTTCCAGTTTTTCCCCATTCAGTATGATATTGGCTGTTGGTTTGTCATAAATAGCTTTTATTATTTTTAGATACGTTCCATCGATACCTAATTTCTTGAAAGTTTATAGCATAAACAGCTGTTGAATTTTGTTGAAGGCCTTCTCTGCATCTATTGAGATAATCATGTGGTTTTTGTCTTTGGTTCTGTTTATGTGGCAAATTACGTTTATAGACTTGCGTTGTTGAACCAGCCTTGCGTTCCTGGGATGAAATCTACTTGATCGTGATGAATAAGCTTTTGATGTGCTGTTGCAATCGGTTTGCCAGATTTTATTGAATATTTTTGCATCTCTGTTCATCATGGATATTGGCCTGAAATTTTTTTTTCTTGTTGAGTCTCTGCCAGGTTTTGGTATCAGGATGATGTTGGTCTCATAAAATGATTTGGGAAGGATTCCCTGTTTTTGGATTGTTTGGAATAGTTTTAGAAGGAGTGGTACCAGCTCCTCTTTGTATGTCTGGTAGAATTTGGCTGTGAAACCATCTGGACCTGGGCTTTTTTGGTTGTAAGCTATTAACTGCTGCCTCAATTTCAGCCCTTGTTACTGGTCTATTCAGGGTTATACTTGGGAAGGTATAAGTGTCCAGGAATTTATCCATTTCTTCCAGGTTTACTGGTTTATGTACATAGAGTTGTTTGTAGTAATCTCTGAAGGTAGTCCGTATTTCTGTGGAATCTGTGGTGATATCCCCTTTATCATTTTTTATTGCATCTATTTGATTCTTCTCTCTTTTCTTTTTTATTAATCTGCTAGTTGTCTTTTTGTTGATCTTTTCAGAAAACCAGCTCCTGGATTTATTGATTTTCTGAAGGTTTTTTTTTTTT